>NW_027316056.1:37746004-37850281 GCF_026437365.1 Eucyclogobius newberryi | reverse complement strand
CCTCTCTCCCCTCTCCTCCTCCTCTCTCCCCTCTCCACCTCCTCTCTCCCCCTCCTCCTCCCCTCTCCACCTCCTCTCTCCCCTCCCACCTCCTCTCCACCTCCCTCTCCACCTCCTCTCTCCCTCTCCACCTCCCCTCCTCCCCTCTCTCCCACCTCCCTCCCCTCTCCCCTCTCAACCCTCCCTCTCTCCCCTCTCCACCTCTCTCTCCCCTCTCACTCCTCTCTCCACCTCCTCTCTCCCTCTCCACCTCCTCTCTCCCCTCCCCTCTCTCCTCCCTCCTCTCTCCTCTTCTCCCCTCTCAACCTCCGCTCTCCCCTCTCCTCCTCTCTCCACCTCCTCTCTCCCCTCTCCACCTCCTCTCTCCCCCTCCACCTCCTCTCTCCCCTCTCCACCTCCTCTCCCTCCTCTCTCCCCTCTCCACCTCCTCTCCACCTCTCTCTCCCTCTCCACTCCTCTCTCCCCCTCCTCTCTCCCTCTCCACCTCCTCCTCCCCTCTCCACCTCCTCTCTCCCCTCTCCTCCTCCTCTCCCTCTCCACCTCTCCCCCTCCTCTTCCTCTCCACCTCTCTCTCCCCTCTCTCCCCTCTCCACCTCCTCTCTCCCCTCTCCTCCTCCTCTCCCCCTCTCCTCCTCTCCCTCTCCTCCTCTCTCCCTCTCCTCCTCTCTCCCCTCTCTTCCCTCTCCACCCTCCTCTCTCCCCTCTCCACCTCCTCTCTCCCCTCTCCACCCTCCTCCCCCCTCCTCTCTCCACCTCCTCTCTCCCCTCTCTCCTCTCTCCACCTCCTCTCTCCCCTCTCCTCCTCTCTCCCTCTCCTCCTCTCTCCCCTCTCCACTCCTCTCTCCTCTCTCCTCCTCCTCTCTCCCCTCTCCACCTCCTCTCTCCCCTCTCCTCCTCTCTCCACCTCCTCTCTCCCCTCTCCACCTCCTCTCTCCCCTCTCTCTCCCCTCTCCTCCTCCTCTCTCCCTCTCCCCTCTCCACCTCCTCTCTCCACCTCCTCTCTCCCCTCTCAACCTCCTCTCTCCCCCTCCTCTCTCCCCTCTCCACCTCCTCTCTCCCCTCTCTCCTCCTCTCTCCCCTCTCCACCTCTCCTCTCCCCTCCCTCTCCTCTCTCCACCTCCTCTCTCCCCTCTCTCCCCTCTCCACCTCCTCTCTCCCCTCTCTCCCCTCTCCACCTCCTCTCTCCCCTCTCCACCTCCTCTTCCCCTCTCCTCCTCCTCTCTCCCTCTCCTCCCTCCTCCACCTCCTCTCTCCCCTCTCTTCCCCTCTCCACCTCCTCTCTCCCCTCTCCACCTCCTCTGCCCCTCTCCTCCTCCTCTCTCCCCTCTCCACCTCCTCTCTCTCCCTCTCCACCTCCTCTCTCTCCCCTCTCCTCCTCCTCCTCTCTCCCCTCTCCTCCTCCTCTCTCCCCTCTCCACCTCTCTCTCTCTCCCTCTCCTCCCCTCTCCCCCTCCTCTATCCCCTCTCCACCTCCTCTCTCCACTTCCCTCTCCACCTCCTCTCTCCCCTCTCTCCTCCTCTCTCCACCTCCTCTCTCCCTTCTCCTCCTCTCTCCACCTCCTCTCTCCCCTCTCCACCTACTCTCCCCTCTCCTCCTCTCTCCACCTCCTCTCTCCCCTCTCCACCTCCTCTCTCCCTCTCCTCCTCTCTCCCCTCTCCACCTCCTCTCTCCTCTCTCCACCTCCTCTCTCCCCTCTCAACCTCCTCTCTCCCCTCTCCTCCTCTCTCCACCTCCTCTCTCCCCTCTCCACCTCCTCTCTCCCTTCCCCTCCTCTCTCCCCTCTCCACCTCCTCTCTCCTCTCTCCCCTCTCCACCTCCTCTCTCCACCTCCTCTCTCCCCTCTCAACCTCCTCTCTCCCCCTCCTCTCTCCCCTCTCCACCTCCCTCTCTCCCCTCTCTTCCTCCTCTCTCCCCTCTCCACCTCCTCTCTCCCCTCTCCACCTCCTCTCTCCCCTCTCCACCTCTTCTCTCCCCTCCCCTCCTCTCTCCACCTCCTCTCTTCTTCTCTCCACCTCCGCTCTCCCCTCTCCTCCTCTCTCCCTCTCCACCTCCTCTCTCCTCTCTCCACCTCCTCTCTCCCCTCTCAACCTCCTCTCTCCCCTCTCCTCCTCTCTCCACCTCCTCTCTCCCCTCCCCTCTCCACCTCCTCTCTCCCTTCCCTCCTCTCTCCCCTCTCCACCTCCTCTCTCCTCTCTCCCCTCTCCACCTCCTCTCTCCACCTCCTCTCTCCCCTCTCAACCTCCTCTCTCCCCCTCCTCTCTCCCCTCTCCACCTCCTCTCCCCTCTCTTCCTCCTCTCTCCCCTCTCCACCTCTTCTCCCCTCCCCTCCTCTCTCCACCTCCTCTCTCCCCCTCTTCTTCTCCACCTCCTCTCTCCCCTCTCCACCTCCTCTCTCCCTTCCCCTCCTCTCTCCCCTCTCCACCTCCTCTCTCCTCTCTCCCCTCTCCACCTCCTCTCTCCACCTCCTCTCTCCCCTCTCCACCTCCTCTCTCCTCTCTCCCCCTCTCCACCTCCTCTCCCCTCTCTTCCTCCTCTCTCCCCTCTCCTCCTCTCTCCACCTCCTCTCTCCCCTCTCCACCTCCTCTCTCCCTTCCCCTCCTCTCTCCCCTCTCCACCTCCTCTCTCCCCTCTCCACCTCCTCTCTCCCTTCTCTTCCTCTCTCCCCTCTCCTCCTCTCTCCACCTCCTCTCTCCCCTCTCCACCTCCTCTCTCCCTTCCCCTCCTCTCTCCCCTCTCCACCTCTCTCCTCTCTCCCCTCTCCACCTCCTCTCTCCACCTCCTCTCTCCCCTCTCAACCCCCTCTCTCCCCCTCCTCTCTCCCTCTCCACCTCCTCTCTCCCCTCTCTTCCTCCTCTCTCCCCTCTCCACCTCCTCTCTCTCCCCTCTCCACCTCCTCTCTCCCCTCTCCACCTCTTCTCTCCCCTCCCCTCCTCTCTCCACCTCCTCTCTCCCCTCTCTTCTTCTCTCCACCTCCGCTCTCCCCTCTCCTCCTCTCTCCCCTCTCCTCCTCTCTCCCCTCTCCTCCTCTCTCCCCTCTCTTCCCCTCTCCACCTCCTCTCTCCCCTCTCCACCTCCTCTCTCCCCTCTCCACCTCTTCTCTCCCCTCCCCTCCTCTCTCCACCTCCTCTCTCCCCTCTCTTCTTCTCTCCACCTCCTCTCTCCCCTCTCCTCCTCTCTCCCCTCTCCTCCTCTCTCCCCTCTCCACCTCCTCTCTCCTCTCTCCACCCTCCTCTCTCCCCTCTCAACCTCCTCTCTCCCCTCTCCTCCTCTCTCCACCTCCTCTCTCCCCTCTCCACCTCCTCTCTCCCTTCCCCTCCTCTCTCCCCTCTCCACCTCACTTTCTCCTCCTCTCTCCCCTCTCCACCTCCTCTCTCCACCTCCTCTCTCCCCTCTCAACCTCCTCTCTCCCCCTCCTCTCTCCCTCTCCACCTCCTCTCTCCCCTCTCTCCTCCTCTCTCCCCTCTCCACCTCTTCTCTCCCCTCCCCTCCTCTCTCCACCTCCTCTCTCCCCTCTCTTCTTCTCTCCACCTCCTCTCTCCCCTCTCCACCTCCTCTCTCCCTTCCCCTCCTCTCTCCCCTCTCCACCTCCTCTCTCCTCTCTCCCCTCTCCACCTCCTCTCTCCACCTCCTCTCTCCCCTCTCAACCTCCTCTCTCCCCCTCCTCTCTCCCCTCTCCACTCCTCTCTCCCCTCTCTTCCTCCTCTCTCCCCTCTCCTCCTCTCTCCACCTCCTCTCTCCCCTCTCCACCTCCTCTCTCCCTTCCCCTCCTCTCTCCCCTCTCCACCTCCTCTCTCCTCTCTCCCCTCTCCACCTCCTCTCTCCACCTCCTCTCTCCCCTCTCAACCTCCTCTCTCCCCCTCCTCTCTCCCCTCTCCACCTCCTCTCTCCCCTCTCTTCCTCCTCTCTCCCCTCTCCACCTCTTCTCTCCCCTCCCCTCCTCTCTCCACCTCCTCTCTCCCCTCTCTTCTTCTCTCCACCTCCTCTCTCCCCTCTCCTCCTCTCTCCCCTCTCCACCTCCTCTCTCCTCTCTCCACCTCCTCTCTCCCCTCTCAACCTCCTCTCTCCACCTCCTCTCTCCCCTCTCCACCTCCTCTCTCCCTTCCCCTCCTCTCTCCCCTCTCCACCTCCTCTTTCCTCTCTCCCCTCTCCACCTCCTCTCTCCACCTCCTCTCTCCCCTCTCAACCTCCTCTCTCCCCCTCCTCTCTCCCCTCTCCACCTCCTCTCTCCCCTCTCTTCCTCCTCTCTCCCCTCTCCACCTCCTCTCTCCCCTCTCCACCTCCTCTCTCCCCTCTCCACCTCTTCTCTCCCCTCCCCTCCTCTCTCCACCTCCTCTCTCCCCTCTTTTCTTCTCTCCACCTCCGCTCTCCCCTCTCCTCCTCTCTCCCCTCTCCTCCTCTCTCCACCTCCTCTCTCCCCTCTCTTCCCCTCTCTACCTCCTCTCTCCCCTCTCCACCTCCTCTCTCCCCTCTCCACCTCTTCTCTCCCCTCCCCTCCTCTCTCCACCTCCTCTCTCCCCTCTCTTCTTCTCTCCACCTCCTCTCTCCCCTCTCCTCCTCTCTCCCCTCTCTTCCCCTCTCCACCTCCCCTCTCCCCTCTCCACCTCTCCACCTCCTCTCTCCCCCTCTCCTCCTCTTTATCAGTCTCATGTTTTATTCAAAGGTGCCTTGCTCTATCAGCAAATGGATGTGTGTCAGTCCTGGACCATTACAGCGTCGTTAATCAGGCCGGGGGTGGCCCACGGGCCTCGCTTGGCCCACCTCTGCTGGAGACGGTTTCCAGGACATTTGCAGAAAGAGAAATGCACCTTTTAATAAAACATTTGACTGCTGAGCGGAGGTGGAGCGTGGCGAGGCCCTGCATAAGTGGAAGTGAAACAAACACGCCTCTCTCTTGATGTCTCCTCACTCGCATCCCCATCGCTCTCGTCTGCTCCACCTGCGCTCAATACATACTTATTATTAATATTATTAGTGACAAAAGTGCGATTTGGAGGCAAAGAAAATGCACCAAATAGAAATAAGGACAACACTATTTGAAGACTGAAAAAGAAAATAGAGAAAAGAAAATGATGGCTCCTGAAAGAGAGGGGGAGGGACCGAACCCGCCCCTGGCTGTGCGTGGGAGGCGGCTCTTTCCTTCGCCCTGGTTCTTCTTGACGCTTCGACTTTTTCCCATTAACTTTAGACAGTTTTCCATTTGCTGTTAACATTAGTTATTCTGCTTCTTTATTATTTAATTGTTTCATTTTCTAACTTTCTGCTGGTAAAAAACACTGTGCAGCTCTGAGCGGCGACTGCCATTGTTGTTTTGGGGCTGTACAAAAATATATTGTATTTGTATTTGATTGAGCGGAAAGGGTCATTGTGATGGTCTTGAACTGAACGAACGCCGACAGAAGAGCTGTTCGAACGAAGCGCCGTAAACCCGAGCTGCCACAGGACGGGCAAATATGAGGCAATAATCTGACCAACCAGTCGTGTAGGATTATGATTAGTCCACAAATCGTCCCAATCTCAAGAACCGCGGGCGACGTTCAAGACTCTCAATCCGAGTCCCGGACGACACTTTCCCGATGCCTGCGCCGTCTCCAGAACGAGACTTTCCCGATGCCTGCGCCGTCTCCAGAACGAGACTTTCCCGACGCCTGCGCCGTCTCCAGAACGAGACTTTCCCGACGCCAGCGCCGTCTCCAGAACGAGACTTTCCCGACGCCTGCGCCGTCTCCAGAACGAGACTTTCCCGACGCCTGCGCCGTCTCCAGAACGAGACTTTCCCGATGCCAGCGCCGTCTCCAGAACGAGACTTTCCCGATGCCAGCGCCGTCACCAGAACGACCTCCAGAAGAGACGCTCCTGGTCCAGTTGAGCTCATGATCGCTCTTGTACCGGCCACCGAAAGCCAACCGAAGGTGCCGCGGGGCTCCCGGGGGCCTCGTCACAGCCCCGCCAACGGTCACCACGGTAACACTTTGCCAAGCCCTGCAGCAGCACAGTTTTTGATGTAGCGAGTTTGAGTTTGTCCATGTGCGCCGGGGAACAGGAGATGTGCAGAGATCGGGGGGAGATGGGGGTTGATGTCGGCGGCGGGAGGGCTGGCGGCGGCGGCGGCGGCGGCGGCGGCGGCGGGAGGGCTGGCGGTGTCAGCACGAGCGCAGCCAGTGGAACGGCGGAGTGGACATAGACTGAGGATGACTGATGAGACCTGGCTCCGTCCAGCGCTCTGGTCAGGAGGGTTACGCACACATCACACCTCGGGTCCTGCCGCGCTGCACTCGCTTGGGAACTGGGAATAATACTGAGCTTTTCTCCTCTTCCGTATCGTTTCTCTTGGTTTGGGCATCGCCTGCTCATGTCGGGGGAAGTGTGTGAGATTAATGCTGTTCAGGTGAACAGTAAAGTTAATAATCATGATCTTATTCATAAATAAGAATAATAAAAACACTTTATTTAAAGCGTTAAAAAAATTATTCCTTTGAAAAATAAATACATGGCCCACTAAAATGCATTGTACATATTGTTTTATATTTTATTTTATTTTCAGGTTATTTTTTTGTTTTTTATTGTTGTCCGTTTTTCTTTGATGTATCGTTATTTCTTTATTTTTTGCATTATTTAGTTCTATTTAGTTTATGATTGAATTTTTGTGTGTATTTGGGGTGGGGGAGGGGTTTGTATTGTTTTGTTTTGTGATTGTATTGTTTTTATGTTATTTTTGTGACATTTTATAGTATTGTTGTTAATAAATAAATAAAAATGAATCATCAATCATTAAAAAAACAAATTAAAAAAAGTTACACAGTTTAAATATTGCTTTTCCCTCATATTCGGCCTCTTCAAAGTTATAGTTTGATTGACTCTTGAGTAATTCTGTTTTAACGTTCAACCTTCGAGGCGTGAGTGATCAGATCGTTCCTGTTTTCACCTGCCCCTTATCCCCGCCCACATCTCTGAGTCATACGCTTCCTAAAATCAACACTGTGAATAAAAGGAATGGGTCAAATGCAGATTTTCTACAAATAGAACCAGACCATCTTCTTTGTCTGGAGAATAATGTGTTGTTGTTGACAACGAGGGGCCCAAGGCACGAGTGGAGCTGCGTTGTCACATTGGTTTTACTTTTCTGCGGTGCCTGCGGTTGGAGAGTGGGATTTTCCTACAACACTTATTATGTGTGTCACTTTTAGAGGCCAAGTCCAAATTCGGTGAATAAACTGTACATCAAGGGGAAAAAGACTCAGAAAAAAGACAACAAACACCAGAACTACTTCATAAGACACACAAAAGCACTAGTTATTGTTGTTAGACATTATAATATGGTCAGAGTTTTCCAAAACGGAGTCAACAATGCTCACGGAAGCAGGAAATAAACAAAAAAATTAACATCTGCTTCAATAAATGCATTCGTTTGAGCATTTCTGTGAGAAGACCTGGGGCGTGGATCCAAACCAAAGAACCGTCGTACGACCAAAAGACAAACTCTTATTTCTTTTCAAATAAAGCATGTTCATTATCACAAAAATCTTATCAGTATTTCATTGTATTAACGTCTAACTCATAAACAGTGTTGGGGATATTTTGTGTGACCTTAGATGTTGTTGCAGTGGCGTGTTGTGTCCAGAGGCCTTCTCAAAAACTTGGCCCTCGGGAAAAAGAAAGAAGAGTTCTAAGTATTTCTGTCTCAAATCTTCACGCTCACATTAGCGTGTTGGGGCAAGCTAGCTTTTCTTTATTTACCCACGGCAATTCCCCTCTTCTGCCACTTGATGGCGTGCTACCACCAAATCCAGTTGAGGGAACGCCCGACTGAGAGAAAGTCACATGTGCTTTTCATGACACAGATCACTTCCAAAAGACTTAGAAAGAAGACAACAAACACCAGAACTACTTCATAAGACACACAAAAGCACTAGTTATTGTTGTTAGACATTATAATATGGTCAGAGTTTTCCAAAACGGAGTCAACAATGCTCACGAAAGCAGGAAATAAACACAAAAATTGAACATCTGCTTCAATAAATGCATTAGTTTGAGCATTTCTGTGAGAAGACCTGGGGCGTGGATCCAAACCAAAGAACCGTCGTACGACCAAAAGACAAACTCTTATTTCTTTTGGACTCTTATTATTATCGCCTTTCCCCATTTTACTTTCATTTAGTAACTTTTGACACCAGGCTCAAACTGAAGACTCCACCTCCACGATTTCCGCAGAGATATGAATGTTTTTGCCCGGAATGTTCCACAGTAGGGCATCTTTCATAACTCTTGTGTTCGTGTCTTCGCTCTCTCTCTCTCCACAGTTCCAGTCCCCGTACTCCTACTCCCCTCCGTTCCGCTTCGGCACGGTCCCCAACGGCAGCACGGAGCGCAACATCCGCAAGAACTACCCAGACATGCACCAGTACATGACCAAGTACCACCAGAAGGGGGTGCAAGACGCGCTGGTCCAGCTCAAGACCAAGTGAGTCCCAAACGAGCGCTCCCCTCAGCGACGCTAACGCTGCATGTGTGTGTCAGACGCGACTCCGGTGGGGCCCCCGGGGGACCGAGAGCGTGGTGAAAACACTGCAGCGCTAAAGAGCTGCCAAAACACGGAGAAACCTCATTTGTTTTGTCGCTCACTCCTGCTAAGATGAATGCGACTACGGTCCGGTTTGTCAGTTTTGTTAAATATGTTAGCTCTAGTTAGCCCCGAAATCATAAAGTTTGTGTAGTAAAACATTTTGGATTAAAAATGATTCGTTTGTACCATATTTTCCGGATTATGAATTGCACCAGCCAAAGAAGCATAATAGAAAAGGAAAAAAACATATATTAGTCGCACTGGAGCATAAGTCGTATTTTTGGTGGGAAATGTATTTGATAAAATCCAAGACCAAGAACAGACATTTAAATCGATGAGAGAACATGGTGAATAGGTGTACGTATGCTAACGCTAACACCTTCAGCTACATGACGTATGCTAACGCTAACACCTTCAGCTACATGAGGCACAGACAGAACTGTGGTAAGTGTCTGGTATGTTAACGTAACATATGAACAGTTATTCAGATAACTATAGCATAAAGAACATGCTAACAAGTTTACCAAAGCATCAGTTTGACCCCAAATCACTAAATCCATTGAATTCTTCTTCCTCTGTGTCACTTCTAAACAACTCCACAAACTCCAGAGGAAGAGGAAGTGCAGATTCTTCTTCTGCGTCGCTTAGAACCTAGAGCGCCCTCTTGTGGTTGTCAGTGTGAAAATAACAAATAATATCACGTATAAGTCGCTCTGGAGTATAAGTCGCACCCCGGACAAAACTATGAAAAATGGTGCAGCTTATTGTCCGGAAAATACGGTACTACTGAATTCTGAATGTTGCTGTGCCCAGACGATTGTTCTTTTCCATGGAACAGTCAGAACGACACAGAAACGACTCCAGGGCTTTTTCGTGGCCGTTCAGACACTCGACTTGCTCTTGACTCAAGCCGCCGCATTTCCAGCGACGCTAACTTACACAAGACTGAGCGAAACACAGCTAGCGCACGTTGGCGCTCGCCGTTTCCTGTTCATCGACGCCCGGCACTCCAATCGAGACCGAAAATGCGTCAAACGTCAGCCAAACGCAATGAACGCAATAAAGAGACGTTAAGACACAACGAAGAGGCGCAGAGACGTGAGACAAACGAACCAAAAGTAGTTTCCTGTTCACGCTAGCTTTAGCCACGTCTCACGGCCATACAAACGCGTGAATTACTGACATAATAATGATCAAACAGTACAATCATTAACATTTGCGCGTCGTCAACTGAATGTATTATAGCCATAGTGCAATAATTGAATGTGAATCAGAATTGCAGGCGTTCTCACACAACGTAACATCTACAGGTGTTCCCTCGGCGCTGGTTTGAAATAGTACGTCTCGGTGTTAGAACGAGGATCATTTGTGTGGCTAAAATAAGCGGAGCGAGCTGGCAGCGGATGACAGCGGTGTCAGCGTGGCCCCGGGGAGCTGCAGAAGGAGCTTACTATCACATGCGAGGAATGAATGAGTGCGACAGCAGGGAACTGACGGATAAAGGACCGCTTTGAGTGTCTGCACAGAGTATTTGAATTGTAGTAGTAGCAATATCGTATGTATTTGTTTGTCGGCGATTCCATGTGCTGCGTGAAAGGTTGTGAAGGTCGGGCCTATGTAGAGGACACATGTTATGCAAAAAGGATTTTATTGATCTTTTCACTTTGTTACATTATATATTGTATTTAGCCTCTTTCAAAATACTTTAATTAATCCTGTTTACGAGCTTAACTGCCCCTGCGCCTTAGACAACACTCTCCAAGCAATTTATCTGGCCCAAAACCCGACTTTCAATCATAAAATTATAGTAAAAAATCTTGAAAACTGGATTACTAACTGGAGGGTTGCTGGTTCAAACCTCGCTCGATTGAAAGCAGTGGTTTTGTCCTTTGGCAGTGACGTCACAATCTTCCAAATGATGCTTGAAATATGATTTACAAAGAAGAAAACTAACTGAAAAGTGAAAATCTGTTTGAAAAATCTGTTACCTGCTTGGATTTCTTTTCAAAGATCAAATAATAATAACAACTTTAGAATAGCTACACCATGATTAGCCTTTAATTTGTAAAGAACTAATGATTTCTTAAGAATGCTTCAGAATTTGTAACTAAAGGAGATACTGCAAGTGAAACTGGAAAACAATCTGACATTTAGAGATTCTCTTGTGGTTTACGAACATTAATGTAGGAAAATGTGTTAGTTATTTCATAATGTCATGTTTTATAATGTTGTTTTTATGTATAAATAATAATATCATAAAAACCTGATAAACTGATGGAGCATAAGTTTTTTTGCCTAGTTTTGTTGACAAATTAGATACAAAAGAAATTTTGAATGGTTTTGAATGTCTTTTGAATGATTTTGCTGAAAATTGGCGTTAAAAATGTGCCTTGGTTAAAGAAATAAAATAAATCCAAATGTAAACTTTGAAATTGTTTGCCCAGTGAAATGACTTTTCGGTTCTACGCGGGCCATGTCTCTCCCGAGTAAATATTCATGTCCTCCGGGGGGCGCCGCGCTCTCCTCTGTCATTATTCTGAGCGCTGACAACGGTCCCCCCTCCAGTCCCCCCTCCAGTCCCCCCTCCAGTCCGCCCTCCGGTCCCGATAGTCCCGGCTCAGCACAAACCTGCGGCTGATAGATGGGACCTAAAGCAAACACAATGGAGCGGTCAGCTGGTGGACAAGGTCGTTTGTGCGGCAAATCACGCCCCATAAATCCCAGTTTAGATCTGCTTTAGATCCAGGATAGGCTTGGATTAGACCTGCTTTTATCATAGTCCTACTTTTAATCAGGGACGGGACGTCAGTTATCGCTTGTGGTTTCGGAGTCGCAAAATATCACCTGCACAAAACGATCTGGTGCATATTCTAAACGCCTCTGTCCATAATAAACACAACACCGCAAGTACAGAGCGTGTGCGTTTGCCTTTGTCTGCACCGTGGAGTCGCTGAAGAATACATTCGGCTGACTTGGAAATTCCTGTCATCGTCTTGAATTCCTTGTACTTTTCCAGTTTGAACCTCGGAATACAGGCTGCTTGCAAGTTCGACCCAATGGATCATCCCAAAGGCTCGTCCCAATGGATCGTCCCAATGGCTGGTCCAATGGAATGTCCCAAGGGCTCGTCCTAAGGGCTCGTCCCAATTGATCGCCACAATGGATAGTCCCAATGGCTCCTCCCAGTGGCTCGTCCTCTCACCTGCATGAACTCGTCAGGTGCTTCGTCTACATTTATATCCTCAGTTGTCGTTCCCGCGCTCTGTGGCTATTTGCCTACTTTTCTATTTCTTTTGCCGCTCTTTGGTTAGCGCAATGTTAAGTTAAAGTGACGTGTGACAGGTTTATAAGATTTTCTAATTTTGACTCTATTTGGTGTGGGTATACCTGTTGTACATATAAAATATAGTTCTACAAAAATCAAGCAGGTATTTGTGGAGAAAATGTTGAAAAATATATAGAAAATGACAGGAAGTGACATCACCCCAGGGACAGGAAGTGACATCACACCAGGGACAGGAAGTGACATCACACCAGGGATACTCTTTCCAAAGTTTATGCAGAATTTACTCAGAAGAAACAGCTTTTCAACCGTCTAAATGTTAATTCAACAAAATAAAGGCCCTTTCATTTTTTCAAAATTGTGACATCAGATGAGTTTTGACCCAGTGTTTGCTGGGTAATTTCCTACTGTGATGTCATCAATTACAAACAGGAAGTGAAATTATAAACCTAAAAATATGCCATTCTGTGTTAGAATTGTTTATAATTTTGAACTGAATTCTAAATGTATCTCATCTGCACAGAAATGGCAGAAATGGCTCACATTATTCCGTGCACCATAAAAACAGAAGTGATCACATGAGTCGCCACTTAACGCTTGGCCCGGGCGTGCGGTGAGGAACCCCCGACTCGCCGGTGGTGCAGTGGGATGATGCGCGGCACATGTGTGGCTGTTACTGCCTCTGTGTCGGGGGTTTGCTTCCCGCCCCCTCAACCGTCTCTACCAATTTCACACTACAGCTGTCCTGTCCAATAAAAATGTAACTGATTTTTGGCGCTGATATATGTTTGTCCTGCCGCAGTCCGTGGCTCGTGTGCCGGTTCATCCTCATGTTTGTCTTTCAAACAAACTCAAGTCAAAATAGGCTTAGCAATTCAATTATGCCTCTATGTTTACACAGTCATAACTTTATTTATATCCCAGATAAATCCAAATTAATTTAGACTTTACTGTAAAACTGTGGTAATTGCAGTTGATTTTCAGATCCTAATATTGTTTTGGCAAATATCAGTTTTCGGCCACATTAGCAAGACAAAGATTACATTTCGGTGTTCAATAATGAACAAAGACTTAATTTATGATGAACATGTAGTTTATTCAAATGATTCAGGCTTACTCACTACTTAATTGAACACCCTAATCCTAACTCCTTAATGACCTGATTTATGTGTGGTTTAGTCCTAATTACACCTGGTTTATTCCTGGTTAGGTCTTGGTTAACTTTGGGTTTAGTCCTAGTTTTGTAGGTCGGGTTTAGGCCTAGTTTAGCCCAGTTTGAGTCCTGATGGAGACTTGGTTTGGTCCTGTTCTAACCTGGTTTAGTTCCTGGTTTAGTCCCAGTTTAATCACGATGCATGCGGTCAATGAAGAAGCATGACCCCGCCCTCAGTCTTGGAGACCTCGGTTATTTATTGCGCCTTGGCTGACATGACACGGAGCTTAAATCATCTTTGACAAACTGAATGCTGATTACACCTTAAAGTACCATCGATCACCACATTAAACTTGAACTCAGACATCGAGGAGCGTTTATGACGATGATGTTTATCCGATGACTACTTTATGTCCCAGAGAGGTGTGTAATGGACGGGCCCGGGACCTGGAGCGGAGCCAGCGCGAACCCAAGCAGGAAGGAGGATGATATAAAGATATATATGATATAAAGATATACCTCCTCAGCACACGTGTGTGTGCTGAGGAGGTAGTGAGTTTAATGCCAGGCTGTGGGTTTTTCCAAAGCATTCAGCGCGAGGCTGTGGACCCACTGAGTGTCGACCGGCTCCTCTGGACAGACGGAAGAAGCTGGACATGAATGATTGATCTTTTCTTTTAGAACATAATGTATTGTACGTACTAAAAAAACACTCGTCACTCTCTATTTGTCAGGCGTTCCCTCATCAGAATGTTTGTTAGCGCTCCACCTACTGGCAGGAAAGTGCAGTTGTTATGAACGTGATTTGACGGCAGAAAAGCTCAGAACGATGCGATGATTTATGACTTAAAAACAGCACAGAAGACATCTACCTTTGATGTCACAAATCTGGGTGAACAAAGTAAAACACTTTTTTACTCACAAATCTGAAAGCTGAAACAAAAATGAAAAAGTACATAATATGTGTCCTTTAAATTAGGATACAAATTATAAATATTTGTTAGAAGTAAATATTTAAAGTTTGTATCATTATTGCAAAGTTACGCATGCACTATGTAGCTCGCTCTGCTGCTGGGTTATTGCTTTACCTATAATGTTCCATAGTATGGCATGAAACGTATCCGCATAAAGACACATGTCAGATCTGTGAAGAGGCGACCAAATCACAGAGACTCACAAAAAGAACAGAGGGTTTTCTCGTACGCAAGGTATGTCTATGCAAGTAAGATTAGCCTCATGTCACGTGGGGGCGACTCTCTTGCGCCCCCTGCTGTCGCGAAAGAGCTGACCCGTGCCCCGCCCTGTGTTGCAGCAAGCTGGACGCCTTCATCTACGACGCGGCCGTGCTGAACTACATGGCGGGGCGGGACGACGGCTGCAAGCTGGTCACCATCGGCAGCGGGTACATCTTCGCCACCACGGGCTACGGCATCGCGCTGCAGAAGGGCTCCTACTGGAAGAGGCTCGTCGACCTGGCCATACTCGGCATCATCGGAGACGGTCAGTCCACTCATGACTTCATTATGTCTGTATGTTGTGCCGAATCTTGCTTTTTTTTTTAGTTATAAAAAGCACGAAGGCCCAATGCGAGTGCTTCCAGTGTGTCATTACTCTTCAGTAGCAGGGCCATTTCCCCCGTGTCCGCTCCTCCTCTCTACTGCCTCCTCATCCTCACTGTGCGCCGGGGCATGGAGGACCACTGCAGAGCTCCCGAGCACACCTACTCATCCACGAGCCAATCAGACGGGCCGTGCGCATGGGCCTGTGCACGACGAGAACCTGCAGGAGTAGTTCATCTCCGTTACGACACGTTGAAAACAAACAGCTGTGATTTTGGACAGAATTGAGACGAGGGACATCGGACGGTTGGTTTGCAAAGGGTCAAATTGCTGCATCCAAACAGAGCTTTTTAACCTCCTGAGAGAATTTTGCAAAGACCGTTTCAGGCTTATTTGCGTCCGACCATCTCTTTCTCAGAGTGCCTCATTAGCATTTGACCGGTACGATTTCTTTGTAGACGTGTTCCTGTCAATCAACACTTGAAGGCACTCGAATTCTGGTTTGCAATCACCCGTGCATCTCGTTTGAAGACAGTGAAGTAAAAAAAAGAAGGGATGGTTATAAAAAGGAGAGAAGGATCTTGTGAATGAAAATGAGGTAGAGGTGGCCAGACCTCAATAGACCCCAGTGACCCAAGCTGTACAAGTGAAACCGCCGGAGGGCAAGTTTCAGTTGTAGCTCCTGCGCTTGGGCCATTACCAATCTGAGCTCAGGAGAGTCTGAATGCCGCTGCTCACACTATTTCCATGAGATTTAAAATGACATTTGGAGAGTGTCCAGACGTCTAAATCTTTGAAACCTTGTGGAGCGCTCACTCGCACAGACCTGTTCATGTGTCTTGGCCTGGGACGACAGATGTTCCAGGAGTGTTTTACTCCTGCTCCATCATGCGTCGTATAAAAGTGCACCTTTATAGAATGTATAGAACTCTTGACTCGCTCCGCTAAGTATCCAAGGTTCATTTCTTAGATTCCTCCCCTCATCCACCACCTCCCTTCTCTCCATCAGCCCCCTGCCTTCCCCCATTACGCTCTATTTACCAGTTCATCTCTCCTCCAGCGTTCAATCACTGTCCCACACACACACACACACACAAACCCCCCCGCACGCCCACCCGCCTCATCACCAGCCCATCACCGAGCGGACGTGCACGCGCGTCCATCTCGGATAACCCGCGGATTATTGACTCCGGCGGCTGGTCCGCTTGGGAATCCGCGGACCTTGAAAACGTGCGCGGTTCAGATTGGGTCGGAGAGGTCCTCGTTGACTTGATGGAATTAGAAGTGGACAGTCCAGAGGTGATCGGCAGCAGCCCCCGACGGTCACCCATGTTTCGACTGGAGATGTAAATCGAGAACTCACGACAACTGATAGATGATATATTCTATTTCTGTGCTATTTCGTGCTCTTCAGGTTCGCCCTTGCCCTCTTTTCCTCGTTCCTCTTCTGTCCGATACAGCCTGTGGGCGTTATCGGACAGGGCAAATGGTTGGAACTCACGCCCCTGCGGCCCGTCCTCTTGGCAGGCGTGTGTGCCATCGACCGGACGACCAAGCGGCAAAACCTTATCCCCTTTCTCCTTTATCAGTACAACAAACCTGCTGATTATAATTGAATTTGATTTATGTTTGTGTTCACCTTGTTCAGGTTCTTTTTCTGTTTGTCTGAGGGCAGAAAAGAAACTCTACACAGACCTCAAAGCCGTTTTCGAGCCTTTCGGAGAGAGGGCGCATTGTGGACTTGGGCATTGAACGTTTTACACAAATCAACCGACCTTTACATTATGTTTTAGCGGGAAGAGAGAACCCTTGAGGAGAGCCACAGAACAGGCAGTAGATTAGTCCAGAACGCGCATCCATTTGCAGGTAGACACTGCAAGAGCGTCTCAGAACTCGACTCGTAGTGTGGTCAGTTCTGTGAGACCTGAACCTCCCAGAGTTTACGGATTAGGCCGAGTAATGAATGATATTTTGACAAATTTGGAACTACTGTTTAAAAAAGAAGCGACTAAAAGCACGGGTTTTTGAGGAAGACAAAACTGAATTGAGGAAGTAACTTGAGATACCGTATTTTCTACTTTCTATAATATATAATAAGTCGCATTTTTGGGAGGAATTTATTTGATAAAATCCAAGACCAAGACATCAGGCATTTAATCTTGAAATGCAGTTTAAAATAATAACAGATGAGAGAACATGGTGAATGGGTGTACGTATGCTAACGCTAACACCTTCAGCTACATGACGTATGCTAACGCTAACACCTTCAGCTACATGAGGCACAGACAGAACTGTGGTAAGTGTCTGGTATGTTAACGTAACATATGAACAGTTATTCAGATAACTATAGCATAAAGAACATGCTAACAAGTTTACCAAAGCATCAGTTTTACCCCAAATCACTAAATCCACTGAATTCTTCTTCCTCTGTGTCACTTCTAAACAACTCCACAAACTCCAGAGGAAGAGGAAGTGCAGATTCTTCTTCAGCGGCGTTTAGAGCCTAGAGCGCCCTCTTGTGGTCGTCAGTGTGAAAATAACTAATGATATCACATATAAGTCGCACTCGGCCAAAACTATGAAAAAAGGTGCGACTTATAGTTTGGAAAAGACGATACATTGTTTGCCCAATCGCTAGGACTTTTTGATTACTTCTTGATTACGTCTTGATTACTACTCTACTAGTCCTACTACTACTACTGTTGCTACTACGACCGGTCCTGTTACTACTTCACCGGAACGACTGCCGCTACTACGATTGTTCCTTATTTGTGACTCTGTGAATGGAAGTGAAGCCGCGTTAGCTTCACTTTGTTTTTAAATTTAAAACAGAATGAGTTTTTCTTTTCCTTTTCATTACGGAGAGAGAGAGCGCCAAACCACTGAACCCTATCTGCCTGGGACCACTCGCCCCAGGCCTGTCAGGGTCCATCTTTTATTTACCGGTAGTTCTCGTTTCACCTCTGGAACCTGCATCTTAAGTCTCTGCAGTGACTCTTCTGCAGCTCCTTCACCCATTCTCCTCTGAAAGCCACCGAGGATTGCACTGTCCTCGGAAACAGTATTTTAAACGTTGCAGTAGTTGTGAGAGTAACTGTAGTGGTCAAATGAAAAGGCCGTGGGTCGCTTTAAATGACGTAATGACGTAAGGTTTTTGTTTCTCCAAAATTCAACTCGACAGTGCACAAAAAGGGCTTCAATAAATGACACGCAGTTTAAGAATCGAGCTGTAAAATGTTGTGTACATGTGACACTAACACTTTGAAACAAAACCGCTATTTGGATGCATTTCAATTACTCAGATAAAAGAATGTCCTCTGCAAAGACTCAAATATCCTGCCTTTTGTATGAAAAAGCTACAAACGTGTTCCGAAATGGATGTATTTCTTCTCCTTGTTTGTCTTCTCCTGTAGTTGTTGCAGAACTTGAAACAATCCGCGGGTTTAACTTCCTGTTATTGACAACGTTTTGAGGACTTTTTCCCATTCAAAAGAAAGGATTTATTTTCGTTAACTGCCATGGCAACAATGCTAATTTAGTGCTCACTGTGAATGGGCAGGAGCGGCGGGCGAGTCCAAGCCTGGGGTACTAGTGGCACACATAGGACAGGAAGTAGCATAACATTTTAAATAAAGTAATTTACGTGTTTCCAAATCTCAAAAAAAGCCAATAAACAATAATAACTTGGCAAGACTGAGACAAAGACAACTAAAACTGCACGATTGAACCTAAAACATGGATAAAATGCTACTTCAGGTGAATACTGCATTGCAACAAAGTATTTGCTGTTTGTAAAAGTATCAATCATACAAATGTCTGCTGAAGTAAAAGTATATTTTGTATTTCTTGTTTTTGTTAGCTCATACAGTACAGTACTTTTACTTCAGCGCCTCATTACTTTCCACCACTCTAAATACTGCATCATTGTATTTCTAATCCTTTCTGGTGGCGTTCTTGTTGCCAGGTGAGATGGAGGAGCTGGAGGCGCAGTGGCTGACCGGCATCTGTCACAACGAGAAGAACGAGGTGATGTCCAGTCAGCTGGACATCGACAACATGGCGGGGGTCTTCTACATGCTGGCCACGGCGATGGGCCTGGCCATCCTCACCTTCATCTCCGAGCACCTGTTCTACTGGAGGCTGCGCTACTGCTTCACCGGCGTGTGCACCGGGAGGCCGGGCCTGCTCTTCACCATCAGCAGGGTGAGGAAGAAAGCACCTTCTATCTGCACGCGCGTTTTAAATAACTCGTTCCATCGTCACGCGCGTTTTAAATAACTCGTTTAAAACGGGCGTGAAGATGGAACGAGTTCTTTAAAACGCCTGTGCAGATGGAACGAGTTATTTAAAACGCGCGTGACGATGGAACGAGTTCTTTAAAACGCGCGTGAAGATGAAACGAGTAAAGAACTCGTTCCATCGTCAAGCGCGTTTTAAATAACTCGTTCCATCTTCACGCGCGTTTTAACGAACTCGTTCCATCTTCACGCGCGTTTTAAAGAACTCGTTCCATCGTCACGCGCGTTTTAAATAACTCGTTCCATCGTCACGCGCGTTTTAAAAAACTCGTTGCAGCAGTAGCAGAAGCAGGTTTAGAAATATGAATGTGTTGAATGGGTGGCATAAAGAGGAAGATGTGAACGAGCGCTGGAGAAATGATACATGAAGTACTTAAACACGGCAATGACTGGAATAAACCGTGTATTATGTTAGTACTGTGCACTTATCTGTGATTAGAGAGCAGCTGGATTTGACTGAGCAGTGCGGAAAACCCAAGTCCCACCGAAGCTGAGGAGGGGAATTAAAATTCAGGATCAGTTTACTCAGTTTAGAGTCTTTATTTGTCTAAAGCTGAGGTTATTTCAAGAATATTTGTTGTAAAACACATTTTAGTTGGAATAACGATCAAATTCCCCCAAAATGCTCAAAGGTTTGACCATGAACTAAAGCTGCAAGTTCATCTATGTATTTATTTATACATATTTTTTTAGTAGATGTCCCTCCCTTACTTTGAGCAGGGTTGCCTCTCCACAGATCTGCTCCGTAACTTTGCCCATTGGCACCACATCCTTGTCTCCATGGAGATGACTCAAGTGCAATGCCGAGAGTCCCAGAAAACTTTCCCCAAACATTTCACCCGCGCTGCCTCTTTTCGACAACATTCCGTACTTACCTCATATCGCATGAACGTTGTCTCCTCCCACTAAGCACACCGCCCGATTCCCGATGACCGCCCACATGCTCCGCCCACATGCCCCGCCCACATGCTCCGCCCTCTGCAGCCCAGTCAAACGCTATCGTCACCTGAGATTTATCCCCGCTCCTCTGTCCTTTTGACCCCCTCCGCATCTGCCTCGTCTCCGCATCTGCCTCGTGCTTTGCCAAACCGGAATCCGGCCCGCGCGCTCCAACCGCCGTCCAACAAACCCGGCCAGATCGCATTAGAGCCTATTCGCCGCGGCGCTCGGTAACGGCGGCCGTGCTTGGCTTGCGCTACTGTCAAAAAAGCAGATTTGAGAGAAGGCAGCGCTCCTGTGTCAGTGTTTTCATCTGCTCAGCTGCAGGGGCAGAACAGCTGCATGGCCAGAACAGATGCAGGGGCAGAACAGCTGCAGGTGTGAGAGCGAGGAAAGGACAGTGCCTTGTCATTTTAGTTTGCAAATGGCACGGTGTTAGCGAGGTTACGGTAGTAGAAAGGTTTGTATGTTTGAAGCGCTTGTGCCAGACGGACAACAAACAAGCGCAAGATGTCACCAGACCAGAGCGAAAATGGCAAGGTCTTTGGTTTCGACTAGAGAATGGAGGGAAAACGCCGCCGGAATACAAAGAATAAAATGGAATTCGTAGTTATGAACGTACTGTACGGCGGTAAAGAATATCCATGGGAGGGGCTAAAGGTGTGCCTACATGTACAGTGTTTCTACAGCGCTGGATGCGGTATTTCCTCTTTTTATGGGAATTTTTGGTGGAGAGGAGAAATTTAGTGCAACTTGCAACTTAGCCACAAGTATCCTGAAAATGCAGCGTAAGGCTCAGTACGTACTCGTAGGGTTAGGGTCTTGTAGGCTTAGGCTGCAGGCTTTGCTTCTTGTTTTGGGGTTAGCGCCTCAATAGGTGCAGGCCGTTATTGTGGGGTTCAACCCTTGAGGTATTTTTTAGGCCTTTGTTTTAGTGATTTGTTGTAGGGTCGGATCTTTGTTGTAGGGTTAGATCTTTGTTGTAGGGTTATATCTTTGTTGTAGGGCTATATCTTTGTTGTAGGGTTATATCTTTGTTGTAGGGTTAGATCTTTGTTGTAGGGTCGGATCTTTGTTGTAGGGTTAGATCTTTGTTGTAGGGTTAGATCATTGTCGTAGGGTTAGATCATTGTTGTAGGGTTAGATCTTTGTTGTAGGGTTAGATCTTTGTTGTAGGGTTAGATCTTTGTTGTAGGGTTAGATCATTGTTGTAGGGTTAAATCTTTGTTTTAGGGGTAGACCTTTGTTGTAGGGTTAGATCTTTGTTGTAGGGTTAGATCTTTGTTGTAGGGTTAGATCATTGTTGTAGGGTTAAATCTTTGTTTTAGGGGTAGACCTTTGTTATAGGGTTAGGTCTTTGTTGTAGGGTTTGGTCTTTGTTGTAGGGTTTGATCTTTGTCGTAGGGTTAGATCTTTGTTGTAGGGTTTGATCTTTGTCGTAGGGTTAGATCTTTGTTGTAGGGTTAGATCTTTGTTGTAGGGTTAGGTCTTTGTCGTAGGGTTAGATCTTTGTTGTAGGGTTAGATCTTTGTTGTAAGGTTATATCTTTGTTGTAGGGTTAGATCTTTGTTGTAGGGTTAGATCTTTGTTGTAGGGTTAGATCTTTGTTGTAGGGTTAGGTCTTTGTCGTAGGGTTAGATCTTTGTTGTAGGGTTAGATCTTTGTTGTAGGGTTAGGTCTTTGTCGTAGGGTTAGATCTTTGTTGTAGGGTTAGATCTTTGTTGTAGGGTTAGATATTTGTTGTTGGGTTAGATCTTTGTTGTAGGGTTTGATCTTTGTTGTAAGGTTATATCTTTGTTGTAGGGTTAGATCTTTGTTGTAGGGTTTGATCTTTGTTGTAGGGTTAGATCTTTGTTGTAGGGTTAGATCTTTGTTGTAGGGTTAGGTCTTTGTCGTAGGGTTAGATCTTTGTTGTAGGGTTAGATCTTTGTTGTAGGGTTAGATATTTGTTGTTGGGTTAGATCTTTGTTGTAGGGTTAGATCTTTGTCGTAGGGTTAGATCTTTGTTGTAGGGTTAGATATTTGTTGTTGGGTTAGATTTTTGTTGTAGGGTTAGATCTTTGTTGTAGGGTTAGATCTTTGTTGTAGGGTTAGATCTTTGTTGTAGGGTTAGATCTTTGTTGTAGGGTTAGATCTTTGTTGTAGGGTTAGGTCTTTGTCGTAGGGTTAGATCTTTGTCGTAGGGTTAGATCTTTGTCGTAGGGTTAGATCTTTGTCGTAGGGTTAGATCTTTGTTGTAGGGTTATATCTTTGTTGTAGGGTTAGATCTTTGTTGTAGGGTTAGATCTTTGTCGTAGGGTTAGATCTTTGTCGTAGGGTTAGGTCTTTGTCGTAGGGTTAGATCTTTGTCGTAGGGTTATATCTTTGTTGTAGGGTTAGATCTTTGTTGTAGGGTTAGATCTTTGTTGTAGGGTTATATCTTTGTTGTAGGGTTAGATCTTTGTTGTAGGGTTTGATCTTTGTCGTAGGGTTTGATCTTTGTCGTAGGGTTTTATCTTTGTTGTAGGGTTTTATCTTTGTTGTAGGGTTTGATCTTTGTTGTAGGGTTAGATCTTTGTCGTAGGGTTAGATCTTTGTCGTAGGGTTAGATCTTTGTTGTAGGGTTAGATCTTTGTCGTAGGGTTAGATCTTTGTCGTAGGGTTAGATCTTTGTTGTAGGGTTAGATCTTTGTCGTAGGGTTAGATCTTTGTTGTAGGGTTAGATCTTTGTCGTAGGGTTAGATCTTTGTCGTAGGGTTAGGTCTTTGTTGTAGATTATCCGTGAATCGCTGCTGAGGCTCGTGTTTATTGTTGGATCTCGTGAGTCTCAGAAACAACACAAAAAGCACAAGATTTAAAGGTTTGTAAACATTTGTGGCGTTGTAGGAGGGTCCGCCACTTGCTTGTCTCCTTGGAGATGTGTATGGCATTAAATGATGATGCTGCCAGTCACAGGTCAGCTCTGTGGAGAGGCAAGCCTGCACAAGCTTAAGAATACGAGATTTTTTTAAAGCATTTTCAGCACTAAGATCAATGCAGGATTGATAAGATAAACGTCTTATTGTGGAACGTTCTTCAGGGGAACAAGCAAGTGAAACGATCAGACCATAAAAGTAACATTTGCCTTCCGTCACCTCGCTTGCCTTTGTCTGGTCGCTTCACCCGGAACGCCCCTCGTCGCCTCCGTCAGACCAGCAGAACTTTTAAAACATTTCAAATACAGGCGACAGACCCTTACGAGGTCGAGAAATCAAGCAAAACATTCCCGGCGTCCTCCATTATTCATACGCGTGTCTGTGTGCGCTTTTATTCCGGACGAGCTGCAACATTTCACACATTAAGCGGTCGA
This sequence comes from Eucyclogobius newberryi, assembly GCF_026437365.1. Taxonomy (NCBI): domain Eukaryota; kingdom Metazoa; phylum Chordata; class Actinopteri; order Gobiiformes; family Gobiidae; genus Eucyclogobius; species Eucyclogobius newberryi. The sequence goes on along the minus strand of NW_027316056.1, from coordinate 37,827,160 downwards.
CAAAGCGCGCCCGTCCCGGTCGGGGCGGGGGGCTCCGCGGAGAACATGGCCTTGCACTCAGGGCCCCCGCGCTGCTGACATCATCAAGCTAATTTAAGGAGCGATTTTCGAAAGTGTGGCGAGTGTCGAGCGAGAGAGAGGCGGAGACGGAGGTTAAACCAGTGCAACAGAGACGAAGAGTTGAGCCGTGTTGAAGGGATGGACGTTGGCGCGTGGACTCTGGCAGGAAGTGATGTCAGGGAAGGAAGAGAGAGAGTCAGTAGAACGCTGGAAAACCTGCAGAAGAGGATTTTACATTTTTGTACATTATAAATAGCAATATCGATCCAAAAGGCTTAAAGCGCCACCTACAGGTCGGACGACTCACTGAACTAAAATGCAGTAAAGATAAATATATTTAGAATTTTGCAAAAGTGATACAAATGTTGTCACAGAATAGCATTTTTTAGGTTTATAATTTAAGATAAGATAAGATAAGAAAATTAACTTCCTGTTTGTGATTGATGACATCGCACTAGGAAATTACCCAGCAAACACTGGGCCAAAACTCATCTAATGTAACATTTATTTTATTTGACGAATACAAATATATGAGAGCCACTTTATTTTGTTGAAGTCATGTTCAAAGGGTCAAAGAAGTTGTTTCTTTTGTGTAAATTCTGGATAAACTTTGACTGGTCATTTTCTGCAGATTTTTCAAAGTTTTCTCCACAAATACCTGCTCAATTGGTGTAAAACTATCATTTATATGTACAAAAGGTATAAATACACCAAATAATATCATGATGAGAACATTGTAAAAACCTGTCGTACGTCACTTTAATAATAGAAACAGAACAGAACTGAATAGGCCACGCCTCTTCATCGTAGCATTTCACTGCAGCAGATTTTTATTGACCTGTTTTTATTGTGGAAAACGTGACATTTTTAACCCTGCGTACGACCTGGAGCCTGAGTCTTTTGAAAACTGTGGAAGCTGAAGTTTTCTGAGCCTCAAACGCGGGACACAGGATTATAACTTTGAGTAATGAGGGAAGGCAATTATAATACGATTAAAAGCTCAAAAAGTCGATTTCACACAATATGCCCCTTTACACTAAACCCCAAGAGGACAAAGCTAATATGTTTTTTTTTTAATTTGGAACAAAACGATTATAGTACTGATGTGGATAAGAATAAAACTGTAATACACACAATTATGCCAATCATGTTTGTGCAAATCACTAATAATCACTATTATTAATGCGTTTATGCTGCTGCGATGCAAAAACAGCTGGAAATCAAAAAGAAAAGAATTGTCTGTTTACACAAATTAGATGTCAAACTGCCAGGTCGAACCACGCACTGATCTCAGGGTCGGGCAGTTTCCATGGTTATCACTAAACCCTCCCTTTGTCCGTGTCCGGCAGGGCATCTGGAGCTGTATCCACGGCGTGCACATCGACATGAAGAAGAAGTCCCCGGAGCTGGACTTCAGTCCCCAGGCCAACATGATGCACCTGCTGAGGTCGGCCAAGTCCATGGCCCTGTCGTCGTCGCCCAAGCAGCGCAACACGGTGATGCTGCAGCCCAGCATCCTGGACATGATGAAAGGTATCGCCGAGCGTGTCGCCGGGTATAACGTGCGGGAGGCGTTTCCAAAACCCTCTCCGTGTCTAGCGCCTCCGCATCACGAGGGCGGAGACGACGCTGGCACTGACGGTTCGATGCTCCTCCCAAACTGTCTCCTCTATTGCATGTTATCCTCGATGATAACATATCGAGAGAGCAAGAGCGTTTCATGGTGACAGTGCGGTGGGCTGCGGGCTTCCGACTGCATATACACACCATATCACACATGGGATTAGCATTAGCCGCCGTTAGCCACTAGTTTTCCTAACTTTACCACCACCACATCCATGCCTTAAACTGATTTATCTTCCATTAATTCATTTACAGGTCTTATTGCTCGAAAGAGAGTCTGAAAAACATGCATTCTTGCTTGTTTTTTTTCATGAGTCCCGCCCACTTGGGTTTACATCTATTTCAACAGAACCTCCGGCATTAAACTGATCTTTCTTCCATTTATTCAATTGCAGTTCTTATTGCTCAAAAGAGAGAGTGAAAAACATGCATTCTCACTCTGTACCGGCTTGCCCATCAACAGATCTAACCTGTAACTTGGTCCGGCAGCATCATTTGTCCCCGCCCATGTGTAAAACCAAACTGCGGAACATTCTGGGCAACACAATCATCATCTCCGGAGACATTTGTGGATCCGAGGTTACACAGAAGACCACACGCGGCGATGAGGTCTTCAGAGCGCGGTTATTACACAGCGCTTTATTAAAAACGACTGCGTCAATGTCAAATAGTAATAATCTCGTCACGTTTCACGGCCGTCGTCGCGAGCTTAATCTAAACGAGTGTCATGGGGGTAAAAGGCCTTTCGACAGGCCATCCTGCCGTGCTCCGCCTCCCGCGCTGACAGGAACGCGGCGGGTCGTCACGGAGAGCCCGCCGCCGCTGAATGGAGTCGTGAGAGCGACAGCGCTCTGCGAAACGAGCGTGTGGATGCTCGTCTCCGTGGGCGTTACTGCTTTGCCTGGAACGTTCCGCGGTGTGGCATTAAACTGGGCTCACGGATACCGATTACAGGTGCTCCAACATAGGCTGAGAGGGCTCGCCTTTCCACAGATCTGGGGTCTCATTTACAAAGCGCGTGTACGTACAAGAATGCTACGTTTATCACTTTCCGCGTAAAGTTTGGGATCGTTGTGGAATTTCTGCAAACAATCACCAAGCAAGAGATAAATTGAACAGTTTGTCTTTCTCAAAAGGTGGATGTTTATTTCCTCGTGCACAGTAAATAATCACTTTCCCTGACAAATCATCACACATCCTTTTAAACGCACATAAACGGACACGTATGCACATCATCACAATCAAATCAGCTCCAAAAGAGACAGAAGAACATGGCGGATGCAACGATTCATGCTCTCTCATTGGGAGGTGACCTGACCCTCGAGCGATGACCTGACGTACCACGATGCACATTTATCAGGAACTCATATTCTCTGCACACAATAACAGCATAGACAGAATGACATGACATTTTACCATCACAGGTCTCATGTACAAAGCATGTGTATGTGCAAGAATGCTACGTATGTCACTTTTCCATGTTGAGGTTGCGATTTAAAAAAGAAGACCTAAAACGAGCTGTTCGGTCCAAAGATGATGCACATTTTTTGAGTTTGAGGCAGTTTCTGTTTGGTCCGTGCCACACTTTTAGTTCCATAAATGAGATTCCGGAGCTGTAACACGACCTTGACCTTGTTTGTGTCAGCGGAGATCAATCAGTTTAATGCCGTACTGTGGAATATTGAGCTCAAAGCGATGACATGTCCTCGGAGGCGATCGTACAACACACACACAAACACACACACACACATACACACACACACAAACACACACACACACACATACACACACACACAAACACACACACACACACTGACACACGCACACACTGACACACGCACACACACACGCCCACACACTGACACACACACACACAAACACACACAGACACACGCACACACACAGACACACACACACTGACACACACACTGACACACACACACTGACACACACACTGACACACACACTGACACACACACACACTGACACACACACACAGACACACACACACACACACACACAGACACACACACACTGACACACACACACACTGACACACACACACACAGACACACGCACACACACACACACACACACACTGACACACACACAGACACACACACACACACACACACACTGACACACACACACACACAGACACACACACACACACACACAGACACACACACACACAGACACACACACACACACACACACACAGACACACACACACACAGACACACACACACACACACAGACACACACACACACAGACACACACACACACACACTTCTACCTGTGCCATTGGTTTTAATGAGGCAGTGAAATAAACACATGGATTTTTGACGTTTCGCCGGCTGCACAGACGCTACATTTTGCCAACAAGTAATTAGAGACTTCCGACTTCCAACGCTGGAAACGCCTCACGTTTGCAACAGCACCGGCCTCTACAACGCCGCCGCTCTTTTCACGCTGTTTTAGTCCCATTTAATCCAATGCCAACTGCGCCCTCTGTGGCACGTGGCGCCGGTGTAATTACCGCGCTGATTGCTGTGTACAGTGCGCCGTGCGAGGTGACCGGGCTCTCCTTGGACACCCTGTAATCCCATCGAGAGTCAGCCACAAGGACGTCACGACGGAGAACGCGTTAGCTGTAGCACGCCACGACGGAGAACGCATTAGCTGTAGCACGCCACGACGGAGAACGCATTAGCTGTAGCACGCCACGACGGAGAATGCATTAGCTGTAGCACTCCACGACGAGGAACGCATTAGCTGTAGCACGCCACGACGAGGAACGCATTAGCTGTAGCACGACACGACGAGGAACGTATTAGCTGTAGCACGCCACGACGGAAAACGTATTAGCTGTAGCGCGCCACGACGGAAAACGCATTAGCTGTAGCACGCCACGACGAGGAACGCATTAGCTGTACCGCCGTCCCGCCGCCTCATGCTCCTCCCCCGTCCCCCTGCCTCATGCTCCTCCCCGTCCCCCTGCCTCCTGCTTCCCCGTCCCGCCGCCTCCTGCTCCCCCGTCCCGCCGCCTCACACTTCCCCGTCCCGACCACCTCATGCTTCCCCGTCCCGCTGCCTCATGCTCCTCCCCCGTCCCGCCGCCTCATGCTCCTCCCCCGTCCCCCTGCCTCCTGCTTCCCCGTCCCGCCGCCTCACACTTCCCCGTCCCGACCACCTCATGCTTCCCCGTCCCGCTGCCTCATGCTCCTCCCCCGTCCCGCCGCCTCATGCTCCTCCCCCGTCCCCCTGCCTCCTGCTTCCCCGTCCCGCCGCCTCCTGCTCCCCCGTCCCGCCGCCTCACACTTCCCCGTCCCGACCACCTCATGCTTCCCCGTCCCGCCGCCTCATGCTCCTCCCCCGTCCCCCTGCCTCCTGCTCCCCCGTCCCGCCGCTTCATGCCCCCCCGTCCCGCCGCCTCATGCCCCTCGCTTGAGGACGGTGGGAGTGTTAGTTTTACACACACAGAGTTTTGATGTTAGGACGAGAGCAAAACCACTTCTTTTCCCACATTTTTAAACTGAAAGAAAAAGTGAATTCACAAATGTTGAATGTGTTTTCACGGCTGATGCTTCTGGAGCCCGCGGCGCTCGTGTTGTGCGGTGCATCCATGCTGTCTCCTTGTCTCCTAGGTAACTCGCTCGGCCTGCCTCCGAAGGGTCCCGGTCTCTATAGCAACGCCGCCGGTTCGCAGAGCTTCCTGTCACTGTCCACCGGGCGCCACAAAAACCTGCTCAACAACGCCACGCCGTTCCCCGGGCAACCCAAGGGCCCGCCCCTCCAGACCAGCCCCAACAAGCCCACGCAGCTGTCGGTCGCCAACGACAACGGGCAGCAGCCGCGCGGACCCGCCGGACCGGCGCTGGCCCCGGCGTCCAAACCCCGGGCGCTGTGGAAGAAGAGCGTGGAGACCCTGAAGACGCAGCCGGCCACGCCCTCTCCAGGGGCCCAGAGTCCAGGGGGCCCCGCGGGCACTGGGGGGGCGGGGCAAGGTCAGGGGACCGGACCGCCGCAGATGAAGAGCCAGCGGTACCTACCGGAGGAGCCCCCCCACTCGGACATATCGGAGTGCTCCAGCCGGCCCACCTCCCACAAGGACTCGGACTCCATGGCGACCAGAGGCGGGTTCAAGCCTGTCAATCAGCTGAGGAAAAGAGGAGGCGGCGGAGGGAGCGGAGGAGGGGCTAAGGTAGGCGTTTGGTTGAGTCACAGTTGAAAGATGATGATAATCGTGAACAACTGATGAATATTTGACTTGCAATTATTATTTAGATTTATTGATTAGTGGTTTGGATCAAAAAGCTGAGAATATCTCAACTTTTTACTCAATTTGATGATGAAATTTTATGTTTTCTCTTCAAAAACGTGTTAAATCCAGAGTTCAGAAAAGCTCAGTCTCTTTCTCGTCCACAAATGAAAGTGCCAGTGTGTCTATGTGTCTGAAAAGCAAAATAGTCCTTATTTTTTCTAAAATAGGCTGAAGTACGGCCGTCGGCGCCGCCATGTTTGAGTTAGATCGGTTGTTTTCCGCCCAAACCACAATGCTGCCCTGTGATTGGCCCGTTAAATCACTGGTGCTGGCTGCAAACAAATACAAAATAATATGAGATGAGCATCAAATCAAATCAAATCAATTTATTTTCGTAAGGCCCAAAATCACAACAACAGTTGCCTCTGAGGGCCACAGGGAGAAATGAATCAACAATGTCTGTGGTGGCGATGGAGTCAGACAATGTCTGTGGTGGCGAGGGACGATGTCCCAGGGTCCTCTGTCCTTAGACTCTCCTTCTCGGCCAGGAAAAACTACAAAAAAACCTCTTTGGGAAAAAAGCGTAGAAACCTGGAGGAGTTCCAGTGAAGGAGAGATCCGACTCTCACAGACGGACAGACGGACACAAGGAGACTGGAGCTGGACCCACTCTTCAGGCAGAAGAGGGACCGTCTGAGTCGAGCTGGACCCACTCTTCAGGCAGAAGAGGGACCGTCTGAGTCGAGCTGGACCCACTCTTCAGGCAGAAGAGGGACCGTCTGAGTCGAGCTGGACCCACTCTTCAGGCAGATGAGGGACCGTCGGAGGCGAGCTGGACCCACTCTTCAGGCAGATGAGGGACCGACTGAGGCGAACTGGAGCCACTCTTCAGGCAGATGAGGGACCGTCCACACAGGGCAGGGACCACTTCACCAGGGGAGGGGCATCTGGGTCCACAGGTCCTCAGGAGTGAGAGAAAGAAAAGAAGGCGGTGAACAGTTTGCAAGTGGAATCAAAAAATAAATATTGTTTGATAGCATAAGTAGTCAGAAGAAGAAGAGGATAGTGCTCAAGCTGCCATACTTCCCCCAGCATAGTTACTCCTAGGGCAGCGTAGCTGAAGCTGTGGGTTTATGTTTCTGTTCCTAACTAGTCTGACCATAAGCGATTTCGAAGAGGAACGTTTTAAGCCTGGACTTAAATGAAGAGACTGTGTCAGCATATTTAACATGGGTCGGGAGCTGATTCCATAACACAGGAGCTTGGTAGCTAAACGCTCTACCTCCTACAGTACTTTTAGAGACTCTTGGCACCACCAGAAGGCCAGTATTCTGAGAGCGAACAGCTCTGTTTGGATGATATGGTTCTATAGCATCTTTGAGGTCGGATGGGGCCATGTCATTTATGGCTTTGTAGGTCAAGAGTAGAATTTTGAATTTGATTCTGGACTTGACGGGGAGCCAGTGAAGAGACTTCAGCACTGGCGTAATGTGCTCTCTTCTTTTTGTTCCTGTTAGTAATCTTGCTGCTGCATTTTGAACCAGTTGAAAGCTTTTTATGGAGCTTTTAGGACACGCTGCAAGCAGGGAGTTACAGTAGTCTAATCTAGTCGTTACAAATGCATGGATAAGTTTTTCGGCATCACTTTTAGGCAGGATTCTTCTGATTTTGGCGATGTTGCGCAAATGGAAATAGGCTGTTTTACAAGCTTGATTTATATGAGCTTTAAATGAGAGCTCCTGGTCAAATAAGACTCCAAGGTTTCTTACAGTAGAACTGGAGGCTACACTGACATTGTCCAGTGTGACTATCTGCTCAGATAGAGCGTCTCGTAGATGCTTAGGGCCAAGCACACTGACCTCGTTTTTTTCAGGGTTAAGAAGCAGGTAGTTTAGTGTCATCCAGGTTTTTATCTCCTTCACACAAGTACTAAGTCTGTCTACTTGATCGCTCTGATCAGGTTTCATTGATAAATACAGCTGAGTGTCATCTGCATAGCAGTGGAAGTTAATGTCATGCTTTCTGATAATGTTGCCTAATGGTAGCATATAAAGAGTAAACAGAATTGGACCGAGTACCGAACCCTGTGGCACACCGTAAATTACTTTAGAGCTTGGTGAGGAGCTCTGGTTTACATTAACAAATTGGAACCTATCAGATAGATAGGATTTAAACCAGCTGAGGGCTGTTCCTCCAACACCTACATCACATTCTAACCTCTGCAGTAGAATGTTGTGGTCAATGGTGTCAAACGCTGCGCTGAGGTCCAACAGAACCAGGATTGAGACCAGTCCATCGTCAGCGGCTAATAACAAATCATTTGTGACTTTAACTAGTGCAGTTTCAGTGCTGTGGTGGGCTCTGAACCCTGACTGGAAAACTTCAAATAAGTTATTGTCCTGCAGGTGGCGACAAAGCTGTTTTACTACAACTTTTTCAAGGATTTTAGAGACGAAGGGAAGATTTGAAATAGGTCTGTAGTTTACCAATAGGTCGGGATCTAGATTAGGCTTTTTCAGAAGAGGTTTAATGACTGCATGTTTGAAGGACTGTGGAACATAGCCACTTTCGAGTGAAGTATTTATTATATTAAGAATAGGGTCTATAATTAGGGGGAGAATGTCTTTGAGGAGTCTGCTTGGAATGGGGTCTAGGACACAAGTTGAGCTTTTAGAGGACATAATGGCTGAAGTTATCTCTGCTTGATCAACAGCTGTGAACCTTTCTAGGTTTACAGGTGGATTTATATGGGACGTTAGATTTACAGCTTGGGCTAGTTCAGGGCTAATAGCGGGGGTAATTTCATCTAATTTATCTCTGATTGTTTTTATTTTATTATTAAAAAATAGGAGGAAATCATCAGAGCTAAGTGTAGCTGGGATTGAGGGCTCTACTGCACTGTGACAGTTTGTTAGCCTAGCTACAGTGCTGAAAAGGAATTTAGTGTTACTTTTGTTGACTTCTATTAGATTTGAATAATATCTGGTTTGGGCCTTACGCAGAGCCTGCTTATAGGACAGCAGGCAACTTTTCCATGCTTTTAGGGATTCTTCGGTGTGAGAGCGACGAAATAATCCCTCTAACTTTCTAACTTTTTGTTTATGTGAACGCAGTTCTTGGTTGTACCATGGGGAGGCGCGCTTTGGCCTAATGACCTTCTGTTTTAACGGCGCGACAACGTCAAGAGCAGACTTCAGAGAATTCATGGTCAAGTCGACACATTGATCACTTAAACTGGGACTAAAGCTGTTCTCAGCAGGATCACATGACATGTCACTGAATATTGGCTCTATTATTTCTTTGAATTTTGAGATAGATTTTTCAGATATTGTCCTTTTCATTATAACTTTATTTTGTGGGACTGGATGATCTTTAAGAATAAACTGAAAGGTAATTAGGAAATGATCTGACAATTTAGGGTTTTGAGGGAGGACAATGAGGTCACTAATCTCTGTTCCATACGTTAGGACAAGATCCAGAGTGTTCTTGTGAGTGTGAGTCGGTTTATTTACATTCTGAGTGAAACCAATGCTGTCTAACAAGGCGCTGAAGGCATTACTGAGAGCGTCATCACTCATGTTCACGTGGATATTAAAGTCTCCAACTATAACTATTTTATCCCAGGCTAACACTAAGTTTGATATAAAGTCAGAAAACTCTGTTAAAAACTCTGAGTAGGGACCAGGAGGTCGGTAGATAACTATGAACAAAACTCCTTTTTGGTTTTTCATATTTGGACATGTGATTGACAGCATAAGGCTTTCAAATGAGTGAAATGCATTGTTAGTTTTAGGGCTCATGAGTAGGCTTGAGTGGGAGATCACTGCCACACCACCACCTCGGCCTGTGCTCCTGGCGGTCTGAAAGTTAACATGGCTGGGTGGGGTGGACTCATTTAGTCTGACGTAGTCGTCTTGTTGAAGCCACGTTTCAGTTAGAGCTAGAAGATCTATGTTATAGTCACTAATTAATTCATTAACTAAGAGCGATTTGGAGGAAATTGCTCTAATGTTTAGCAGTCCACATTTTACGTGTTTATTCATTTGTGTATTTGTGTCATTTGTGATTGTTATTTTCCTTAAGTTATTTGGTCTGATGCCTGAAATATTTTTTCTGAGATGTGACTTTTTGGCATTATTTGTACGAGGGACACGAGGGACACACACAGTCTCTATCTGTCTTGAATCTGAACACTTCACAGGTAACAGAACGGGCGAGAGTTCAGCGACAGAGGAGCGTCTTAAGCTGCTGCTCTGCACCTGGGGCTCATCCCTAGATGGTCACTTAACACGACTAAGACTATCGGTCAAATTCCGAACTAATAGGGATGTACCCTCCGAAGTCGGATGGATGCCATCCCTGCGTATGAGCCCGGGCTTTCCCCAAAACGCACTCCAGTTATCAATAAAGACAACGTTGTTTTGAGGGCACCATCTGGATAACCAGTTGTTGAATGCTGAGAGACGGCTGTACAATTCAGCATTGATCCGATTGGGCAGGGGACCAGAAAATATTACAGTGTCCGACATCGGTCACACACCGCGGCTACTTGAACTTTGAGCACCTCTGATTGTCTCCGACGGGCGTCGTTACCGCCTGCGTGAACCACGACTCGCCGGAAACGGGTCCTACTCTGCTTTAAGATCCTAAGGTTTCCTTCGATGTCACCCATTCTGGCCCCCGGGTAACACCTAACGCTAGCAGCTGGCAGCTTCACGTCTCTAACAATAGAACTCCCGATTACAAGAGTTTCTCTCGTGTGTTCAGCGGGCGTGTGATCGCTGAGGGGAGAAAACCTATTATAGACGTGAAGCTCACGGCGCTCTGAGGTTCGGCGTTTAGCGCCTTGTCCCCTCCGAACTGTCACAAAATGGTCCCTATTCTGTTCCTGGTCTAGTCCCGGCTGCACGGGAGACGCTGAGGGGCTGAGCTCGGCCTTACTGCTACTGCTAATGCTAATGCTACGCCCTGCAGCGCGGTCCGGTAGCCCTCGCGCTAAAACCGAACTATAACTGGACTTTAGCTCCTCTAAACAGCGGATCCGCGCTTCTAACTCCGTAACCCTGGCCTCCAAAACTACCACTACACTGCACTTCACGCACCTATCATCAGAGAAGGAGCCAGGGTTCTAACTCGACATATGACAGCTCAAACAGGTAAAGGTAGATCCAGCCATGACGCTAGCGGCAAGGCTACGCTAGGCTAGTTCAGGCTGGAGCTAGAAAGTGAGGAGGGCTTTTTAATCCACGAAATACTGAAAAGCGAGCGGCTTGAGGCTCCGGATTGTTTGCGGAGAAATCAAACGTTCACTTTTGTGTATATGATGCGTAAATATTGTGTATAACTCGTGGATTAATCGGTAAAAGGCTCTAAGAACGAACAGCTCTGAAAACGCGACACACTCACCGGAAATGACGTCACCGGAAACCCCCATGTGATATTCATTTGCAGCAGGGAATAAGCTCTGTTCCAGAAGTAAAGGTACTACGTGCAGGTGGTACGTGCAGGTAGTACGTGCAGGTGGTACGTGCAGGTGGTACGTGCAGGTAGTACGTGCAGGTGGTACGTGCAGGTGGTACGTGCAGGTGGTACGTGCAGGTGGTACGTGCAGGTGGTACGTGCAGGTGGTACGTGCAGGTGGTACGTGCAGGTGGTACGTGTAGGTGGTACGTGCAGGTGGTACGTGCAGGTGGTACGTGCAGGTAGTACGTGCAGGTGGTACGTGCAGGTGGTACGTGCAGGTGGTACGTGCAGGTGGTACGTGCAGGTGGTACGTGCAGGTGGTACGTGCAGGTGGTACGTGCAGGTGGTACGTGCAGGTGGTACGTGCAGGTGGTACGTGCAGGTAGTATTCTACACTTCCCTCATAACGGTTGCGAAACGGCCAACACAATCTGTAAGTGGCACTAGTTGAAAGCCACTAAAGCTTAAGGGCCAAATCCATAAACTGATCATAAAATTGGACTTCCAAAGAACTGTTCAGGCAAGATGTCCGCAACAATTCTCTTTTCACAATTTTTCATTAAGAGTAGAATATTTTTGTGGTCCTCCCCGTGTTACCGTGGGTTCTCTCTGTGTTCTCCGGCTTCCTCCCAACGTCACAAAAAGACATGAATCAGCCGGCCCCTGTCCAGGACGTGCCCCGCCTAAGGCCCAAAGTCACTGGGACAGGCTCTTGTCCCCCGGGACCCAGAACGAGAACAAGCGCTAGAAAAATGAATGAATGAATCTTTTTAACTTAAAAAAAATAGATTTATTGATTTCCTTATGACTTTGCATTCTTCAGGATGGCACAGTTTCCATGGCAACACACTACACACATGGTGAAACATATGGTCTGAGATGTTGTGACAACTCGGGAATTTGTCTATGAGTAAATGCATCTGGTAAAACACCAAAATCTGATGTTTGACAAGTTGCACAGAGACACTGGGTTAGACTGACGGCCATTTTGTGCCGTACCCACTGTCGCTCGTCAATCATTCATGCAGCCGCACTTCATTCACACATGAGGCCCGTTTCCACTGGCTCTCATACCGCCGGCGTGTTAAGGGTTAATGGCACAATGTTTTTGTTTTCTGAATAAATACAATCTAAATCCTTCTTTAATAACACTTTTTTATTCTCAGTTTGTGGCGCTAAAGCTGCAGCAAACAAGAAACTATCGAGTTTATTGTCAGCTTTTTTGCATTTATTGCACTCTTCTGTTAGATTCAAAATGCACTGGAAATATCACGTTTTGGGTCGTGTGGCGAGTGCCGGGCGTCAATAAACAGGAAACAGCTGTTGCTAATGTTTGCTAGCTTATTTTCGCTTAAGTTTGAAATACAGTGGTTTATTACAAGATCAAGTCAGAGTTTGGGGAGAAATGATTATCTTCCGTCGTTTTGGCCTGAGTCTGTTTTTTCCTGTCATAAAAACGTGAAACGATTACATGTTAAACTCCTCGCAGCGCTCCACGTGCGCTGCTCGATTACCTAACGCACGCCAAGCCTCCTAACGATTCACCGCGATGCATTTACAAGCGCTCGCACAACGTTCAGAAGAAGCGAGCAAGTTCTGCCATCACGGTAACGCTAACAACAACTAGCATGCTAACTTCCTGCTTCCCGGAGAATAAAACGCTCTATAATTAAATGCAGACAGTGCACAGCGGTCTCATTTTGACTCTCTTTTACAATAAACGTAATTGTAATTGTTACGTGAACAAAAACCGTGAACAGTCATTTTAACGCAAAATAAACACTTTAGCGCCAAACTGATCCGCTCCAAAGCTAACAAGTCTATAGACAGGGAAGTTGAAGCTCAAGGCACACCTGGAATCAAACCGCTGAGCTCCTGGTCGATGGGTAAAGACTCTAACCCCTAAGCCTCTCCCGCCCCTGACTCGACTCGCCTTTTCCCTCCTCCTCCGCAGATCTACTCCATCGACTCGGACCAGGCCAGCCTCCAGTCGGCGCCGCCCTACCAGCGCGAGAGCCAGGCGGGCAGCGAGGAGCAGCCGTACCCGCCCGACCTGTTCCCCGCCGACGGCTCCACGTACGCCCACTCGCCGCAGATGGACGCGCCCATCCTGCAGCTGAGCGCCAGCCTCCTGCACCACAGCCACAGCGCCGAGGCCGACCTGCACTCGCTCAAGGACAAGAAGTACAGCACCTACAACACGCACAGCAGGTGAGTGCCACGCCTTTCGACATGGCCGCCGCTCCGGGTTATTCCAATAGATCTTAGGCCTGTATCGTTCAAGTTTGCTACACCTAAAATAACTTCAAATATAAAATGATCATTGTAATATTAGCTCATGACCAGAAGTTCTCCACTCGCTTCGCACCAGTTGTTTCTTTTCCAAAATGGCTGCTGATCAGTGTATCTCAGAGCGTTTGGCGACCAACAAACACGATGTAGTCAGGCCGCTTAAGAAGATGAAGATGAAGACTTTCAAAGACCTCAAGAAAAAGCCATCCAAAAGGTCCACCAAAGAGTCTGATGTGAAAAGTGATCGCATCATATTTGCCAGGCTTCTCATAGTTGGTCAAAGCAGCAGGTTAGATTTGCATGAGATTCTGTCATATTCCCATGGTCCAGTGTCATATCCTGTGGCTGCGAATGATGGCGCTCAACTTGCCGAGACTAACAAGGCAGCTCTCTTGGGTGTCATAGAAGACAGGGTCAGTGATTGTCTGTTCAATGGAAAGCCTGATAACGCAGCTCTTATGATCGATGGTCTGGCTGTTTTGCAGCCTCTCGGCTCTGTTCCAGGTACATTTGGTGAGATTGCTGATAGAATACTCCAGGTAGTCATTAGCTTTGCTTATAGGTATAGCTGCGAACGAGTGGACTTTGTGACTGACAGGTACCCTGAAATAAGCATACAAAATATTGAAAGATTACATCGAAGTTCTTCTGGGACCCAAAAGATAAGCATATATAGTAAAGAACAGAAAACTCCAAAACAGTGGAATAAATTTCAGTTTTTGTTCTCTGTATGGAAGGATGCTGATCTTAGCTCACTGAAACATGACATAGCCATATTTGTTACTCATGGAAAGGATTGTCATCTCTTGAGGTGTATCGGTGGACAAGTACAAGTGTCAGTTGTACCAGAGCTGACTTTATGTGACCACGAGGAAGCATCTTACTTCATACTAAACATGCTGCTGAAGTGTTTAGCTCTGTGATGATCAGAAGTCCTGATACAGATGTCAAGCTTGCCCCCTGACTTAAATCTGTTCTTCCTAACTGATACCCAACAACACACCCGCATGATTGATGTCTGCAGAGTTACTTCTATTCTAGGTGCAAAGATGAGCGAAGCATTAATTGTGCTTCATGTGTTTACAGGCTGTGACTCAGTCAGTGCTTTCTTTGGCAAGGGTAAAAAAAGAGCTTTGGAAATATTGACAAGGGAAGAGAGATTCTGTGATGCTTTTGTCAGACTAGGCAGAAGCTTTGATTTGGAAAGGTTTGTTGTCATTTGTGTGGTCAGCAAGAGGTGTGGAGTGTAAATGAAGGTACAACTTATTCTGTGTTTCGTCTCCGTCAGAGGAACTCATGCCCTCCACCAGCACAGCTCGCGAGCCAATTATCAAGCAGCTATTCACCGGAGGTCACTTAAGCAACATATCTGTGACCTTCACCCGAGGGTCATGTATGGATTCTTGAAGATGGAGCCTTGTCTATTAAGTGGTTGACCTTAGCTGTTGCTCCAGATTTGGTCCTGAAGACGTCTCGTGTTCTTGTAAAGTTGGTCAATGTTCTCAGGGTAGATGTTCCTGTCTTAAGGCAAAGATTTCTTGCTTTATCTCCTGTAAATTTGTAGATTGTGAAAATGTGGCCACTACAGCTGATGAATTATCCCTCCAGACCCCGGAAAACATTGACGAAATGCCAGAGTCTGAATCAGATGAAAGTGATTTAGATTAGACCCCAGTACAATGTTAATGTTGTACTTACACATGTTGATATCAATCATACTTATATCATTCCTCTGTTTGTATGTATGTGCTATTCTGCAGAAAGTTTGCCTTATACTAGATCGAAAGATACACTGTTAATTAGCCAGTTTATCACGGTGTAAATGCTGCTATTATGATTGTAATTATTTGTTCATATTGTAAATACATATAGTGATTGCTTAAAATTATATCTGTTCTATAGAGTAAAAATCTAACAACAATACTTTAACTTTTACCAATAGCCTATTTTATTTATTTATTTATTTAATATGGACATTGCATTTACATTGGACGAACCAGATGCAATGTTTTAAGTGTTATAGCTAAATATGCTAATTTTCAACACCTGTCCATAGGAGGCTTTTAGAATTAAAACAATACAAAATGTACAAACTATATACAATACATTTCATTTTATACGTCACCATGTGCACAGTTCTGTCCTGGTTTCAGCCACAGTTTAAACACCTAATAAAGGTGCTCGTGTCAGTCTAAAGGTTTAAATGTGTGATTATGTAAACATTTAAAAAACATTTTCAATGTGCTAAAATTTACAAAATTGTAAATTGTAAAAAGGTTGTGCTTTTGGATGACATCACATGGTGCCGCCTCAGAGGGTCTATCAAACACCTGGATTGCTGCTTGTACAAAGATATGACATGTTTGAGCGTGAATACAGATGTTTGTGACCATGAGGTCAGACATTATGAGAGATGTACAAGTACATGTATGTAAGTACATGCATGTAAGTACATGTAAGTACATGCATTTAAGTACATGCATGTAAGTACATGTAAGTACATGTATGTAAGTACATGCATGTAAGTACATGCATGTATGTAAGTACATGTATGTAAGTACATGTATTTAAGTACATGCATGGTAGTACATGCATGTAAGTACACATATAAGTACATGCATGTAAGTACATGCATGTAAGCACATGTATGTAAGTACATGTATGTAAGTACATGCATGTAAGTACATGTAAGCACATGTATGTACATGTATGTAAGTACATGTATGTAAGTACATGCATGTAAGTACATGCATGTAAGTACATGCATGTAAGTACATGCATGTAAGTACATGTAAGCACATGCATGTAAGTACATGTAAGTACATGCATGTAAGTACATGTAAGTACATGCATGTAAGTACATGTAAGTACATGCATGTAAGTACATGTAAGTACATGCATGTAAGTACATGTAAGTACATGCATGTAAGTACATGTAAGTACATGCATGTAAGTAAGTACAGCAGAGCCGCTTGATGCGACAGCTCCCGTCTTATGAAGCGAAAGTACCTCAAGTTTGTTTTTAGTTTTTTACAGATGTACTTTACGTGACTTTGAAACTTTAAGTCGATCTATCAATTATGATCCTAGATATTTCGTTTATTTTACTTCTTGGATTGTTTGGTAATTTATGGATACAACAAAGGGTCATTCAAAGATTGTGATTTTATGGAGAAACATATGGCAACGTTTTTCTTTACATTTAGGGTTAAATGTGATCGCTCAGGCCAAGAGGAGATGTTATAGGGCCTGTGTCAGCTGCTGTCCTGCCTGAGTGAGACACATGGATGACTGTGTCATGGGCGTAGAGCTGACAGTTTACGCCTTGGCAGCGTCTGAGAGGTCATTTATGTACATGGTGAACAGCAAAGGTCCCAGCACAGAACCTTGTGGTACCCCATGTTATTAGGCCTCAGGCTTGATTTATTCCCATTCACCCTAACACATTGTGGTCGGCATTCAAGATATATTTTCAGCCACTGGAGTGTGTTGGTTGAGATTTTAAAGGACTGGAGCTTGTCTAATAAGATGCTGTGGTCCACAGTGTCCAAGGCCTTTTTAAGATCTAAAAACACTGCACCAACAACTTGGCCTTTGTCCAGACATGTTTACTTTCTTCAAATGGGTAACTGGTGTTGAAAGGGTTAAACTAGTACTTTTAGATTATGTTTTTATAGTGTAGTATGAATCAGAAATTGAGAATTTGTAATTGTTGAAGCATTCAGTTGAATACTAAACGTGGAGGAAGAGTTTTCAAGTGCCTAATGATAACATGCAGAATTGTTAAAACAGTTTTTTTATCTTACGTTTGCACATAAACTAAAGCACCCAGAGTCTCTCCACTTTACAACCTCCAAGAAAGTAATTATGTCTCTGAGAATCTGAATTTCTGAAGTAATCAATCAAAGAATAAAAAAATAAGAAGGTATGAAGATGGTTTACACCCCAATTTGTCACATATTTGGGTAAACTGTCAACTTCGGCACCTATTTTCTCAAATACTGGAAGAAATCATGCGAATAACTGTTTCCCCAGCTCAAGTATATATTTGAGATTGGAAAACCACTTTTGAAAAGTAGTTCTGGTGTTCTGGAGCGAAATTCATTTTCTTGCCACATTCTGAGTTACGGCTTCTCTGGTGCAGCCTCGCCGCGTTTCTGATGATCACGTGCTGGAAAAGTTGAATTCAGTATTTAAATTTGAGTAGTTTTGACTAGCTTAGAATTATTTTTAAATGTTAATCTTTATCTACGCTTTACAAAGGACTTAGTTCGGATTCTTGTCTCAAACCGTGACCAGTGATTAACAGGCGTATCAGCCAATCAGAGACATGCATCCTGCCTCCTTTGTCTAAGCAAACGTGGCGGATTAAGAATGTAAGAAATGATTAAGTTTAGTCAGAAAGACACAGCCATATTTAATCTATAACATTTACATTAGCCTAACGTGCTCCGTAACTATGGTGACAGGTTGTCCCAAAACCTGAGATGGTAAAACGTTGTACTGTCGGTGACTTTTCTGACCCAACAAACTTTAAACTTGAAAGTCTGTCCCCTCCAAAGTCTAAACTCTACCGAGTTCGTACTGACAGAGTTGGCTTTGGATCTCTAAAACACTTGTTAAACGGTGTATTTGGGACACAAAGCTCTCGCCATGGAAACGCTGGATAGATACCTTTAGAGGGTGCTGACTGAAGACTGAAGCAACTATTAAAGAAGAATAAGTAACATTTCACCTGAATGAATGTCTTTGTGAGTCTCTGCGATGGTTAACCATGTGTTTTCGGGGCTTGTGAAAGTGTCATTCGTCGCCCCCTGCTGTCTCGGGGCGGAAAACCAGACTTCGACGTCCCCGACATCGACTTTAACACAACTCTCCTGAGAAATCCTGGCTCTTTTTTCCCATTTTTGGCAACGTTAAATGGTTTTGTACGTGATTATACTGTCTTTCGTGTCCGTTCTCCTTCAGTGTATTTTCACACGCGAGCTGCAGGGGGAGCTCTATCACTAAACCTACTTAACATTTACGATAAACTTGAAAATGGGCAAATTTAACGAGACTTTGTTTTTGTGTGAATATTTGTACCTGCTACTCTTTTTCGTTGTTTTTTCACTGTCCGGACCCGACTCCGTTTTAAGACCACCGCTCTTTCGAGACCACCGGCCTCTTACTTATTTTAGTGCACGCATTAAAATACTCACACAGAGCCGCGCGGCGGTTTAAGGACGGACATAAAGGCGGACATCAAAATGCACTTAAGAGGCCCGTCTAATAACTTTGACTTTCAATGCGATCGAGAGCAAGGGCGGCGAGGCTTTCGTGGACCGGCGAAGAGCTCGTTTCGCAGTTTGTAAAAGTGACAATGACGCAGGAGAAATGGGTCGGCCGTTGAGAAAATGAGTTCTGTTGAAGAACTTGAAGAAATGACAATAAGAAATAGTCGTGAAATGGATTCCGAAAGTTTTCAGTCTCTCTTTAATGTCTTGGATTTGACTCGTGCACCGTCCCACAGCTGCGTGTCGTCCATTAGCTCCATTAGCTCCATTAGCTCCGAGGCCAAATAAATAAAGAAGTGTCAGTCTGAGTAAAGTCTGCGTCGTGTTTAATGAGTTTTTTCAGTCGTGTTCGGCGAGAAGTGCCATTTGCATTGAGCACGTACAGCTCCAGCTGCAAACGCCCAAATGACAATTAACACTCGTGAGTAGTTAATCACATTTTCATTTGTATTATTACCATTGAGCCCATCAGTTATCAAATCTATTATTTTAATTGTCTTTGTAATCGTGATTTATTCTTATGTAACTGAGCGGCCCAATTTGTAAAAAACAGAAGCATTTAGCGTGAGGCGTGTCGTTTCTTTACCAAATAAAAGCTGTGATGACGCAAATAGGGCAATAGTTATTTCACATGTTAACTTACATAACTATCCTTTATGATTTGTCATAAATGCAAGTAGTCTTAGATACTTGCAAGTGTAAGTGTCTAAGAGTATTACAGGCCAGATAAACACAGCACTCTAGATCTGACTTTAGTTATGAATGAACCCCTCACATGGTCCCTCTGCTCCTGAGCATGTGGAGTGGTCCCTCTGCTCCTGAGCATGTGGAGTGGTCCCTCTGCTCCTGAGCCTGTGGAGTGGTCCCTCTGCTCCTGAGCATGTGGAGTGGTCCCTCTGCTCCTGAGCATGTGGAGTGGTCCCTCTGCTCCTGAGCCTGTGGAGTGGTCCCTCTGCTCCTGAGCATGTGGAGTGGTCCCTCTGCTCCTGAGCCTGTGGAGTG
This sequence comes from Eucyclogobius newberryi, assembly GCF_026437365.1. Classification (NCBI taxonomy): domain Eukaryota; kingdom Metazoa; phylum Chordata; class Actinopteri; order Gobiiformes; family Gobiidae; genus Eucyclogobius; species Eucyclogobius newberryi. The sequence continues at coordinate 37,807,179 of NW_027316056.1, read as the reverse complement.
GTCCCTCTGCTCCTGAGCCTGTGGAGTGGTCCCTCTGCTCCTGAGCATGTGGAGTGGTCCCTCTGCTCCTGAGCATGTGGAGTGGTCCCTTGGCTCCTGAGCATGTGGAGTGGTCCCTCGGCTCCTGAGCATGTGGAGTGGTCCCTCGGCTCCTGAGCATGTGGAGTGGTCCCTCTGCTCCTGAGCATGTGGAGTGGTCCCTCTGCTCCTGAGCATGTGGAGTGGTCCCTCTGCTCCTGAGCATGTGGAGTGGTCCCTTCACGATCACAAACGCGGCCAACTCATTTCACGCTGATGAGAAGAGCGAGCTGAACGGGCAGCGCAGCCGCCCGGCCTCAGACAGGGGACTGGGAGTCGACTGTGCTCCTCCTGGTGAACACGAGGGGACCGCGGGGCCCTCGCAGACTCATTAAACCACATCAAGTTGGACTAAAGCCAAACGAGCAAACAAGCGAGCTCCGGAACAAGCCATCCGTCGTAAACGAGGGGTAAAGTGCCAAAGAGTGAACGACGACATGCTGATTATTAATGAATCACAGAATGGTCAGCTCGTGTCAACAACAACAAGCGGCTCGTAATAAAACATGACAGAACTGAGCAACTGTGCAGTAAATCAGCGAGCGAAGCACTAAACTGTAAACCTCAGGTAATAATAATCCAAAAGTTATGGTTCTGAATATGAGATCAGAATATTCGAGAGGAGATGTTTGCCACAGAGAAGCAGCCGCGGTTGGGACGTCCTGAAATCGCACGCCGCTCCTGCTCGAGTTGGTTCACGCCTACGGCTCAATGTTCATATCATAAAGAACATGCAACATGGTCCAGCTACAGTCGTCCTGTCCATGTCCAGCAGCAGCGCTCGCCTCCTGACCGGCCGCCGCTGGGACGGGATCTGGAGAGGGAACTCGAGCTGCTGACAGGATGTTTTTGAACCGTTTGAAAGATGATTTTAAAATCCTCTTGTGCCATGTTTTTCAATCTTTCTTGAGTCGAGGGCGAGGCACACTTTTATTGTTGAAAAGCCGCCGCAGTACACCATCCACTCAAGGGATTATCGAATGGCTCCAATGAGAGACAAATAAATGTGAATTACAGCGTCGCTGTCCCTGGATTTTCAATCGTCACTATTTTGTGTCTTTTTTGTGGTTCACTCCATAATGTGCCACGCTCAAAATGACTTCACTCCCAATTAGACCTCTCCTGCCACTCCTGTTGTCCCTGTGTGTCTGCGTACGGTGACCTCTGGCCTCATTAGCTCTCATGTCCCGTATGCATTCATCCATAAGGAGGAGGGCGTTTGCATATGTGACATGAAAAGGGCGCCGAACAGCTGAAAGGTCGCCCGGCTCTCTGTGTAGGCCTGATCCGGTGCTCGTTGTACACAGCCTCACGCCCGATGTGCCCCCTGCGTGCGCTCCATTCAGCTGTTCATTGATGGCGGCTCGGAGCAGACCTCGCTCGCAGCGGGGCCATCGTTCTTTCCAAACACGCTGTATCTGCTCGGGGTTTGTAAAACACATTTGATCTTTACTTTGTAGGTTAGAGGCCCATTGTTTTCTATGAATACTTGTTATTGTTTGTGTTGATTTGACCCTTCTTACATAAAGGGCCTTGTTTGAACACTGTGTGTTCTTGTCTGCCCACAGTGTGAAGGACAAAAGCGGAGGATCATTTGACGGGGGAGGCTCCGGTTCCCAGGGCATACGGCCGGGCCACTGTCGCTCCTGTCTGGCCAAACTGAGTGGATACTCCGGGCTGTACACTGTGCGCTCTCCCCAGGCCCGCTGTGACGCCTGCGCCCACCTGGGAAACCTGTACGACATCAGCGAGGACCATCTGCACTCCCACTACAGCCACCAGGCGCACCCCTCGGACATGTTCACCCACTACCTGCCTCAGGCCGAGCTGGGCCTGGTGGGCGAGGGCGACGGCCTGGTTAGCCACTTTGAGCCTTCGCCGCCCTCTCCCTCGGCCCAGCAGCTGCAGCTGAGCCGGCAGCACTCGTATGAGAACGTGATTCCGGACGGCCTCTCGGAGCGCCTGCGGGGGCTGGGGTTGTCTGACAGAGACAGGCTGGGTCTGGACGAGGGGGCCTATGCTAACGTTCTCACAATGCGCTCAGACCGGCCTTACAGCAGCCGCAGCCCGCCCTCACCCTCGCCCTCTCACCACCACAGCCTGGACGCACCCATGCCCCTGCCCCGGCGCTCGAAAAGCCTCTTCCCCGACAGGCCCTCCCAGAACCCTTTCACCCAGTCAGCTCCTGGCACTGCACAGCGAGAACCCGCCACCCAACCTGTGACACGCATACCACAGAGAAGCTCCGCCCACGAGCTTTACAAGCAGCGCATGCCGCTGTCGCTCACTCTCGGGAACCACGGCACTCACCATGTGAACCAGCTGGGCGGGCTGGACCAGCAGATGTTCTACCCTGTGCAAGAGCCTCCGATGGTGGCCTACATGGTGTCCCCAGCCGCCTCTCAGCCAATGAGCTACGTGACAGCACCAAGGGCTTCGAGTGCTGGGGGCAACAGGCCACGCCTCTACCGCCGCATGCCCAGCATCGAGTCTGATGTCTGACCGCACACAGTGAAAGAGACATGGACACACAAGGACAGGTGTGTGGGACCGGCAGCTCCATAAACACACAGACACAGACAGGGACAGGCTGCGCGGTGAGGCGGGGCGGTGGCGGGGCGGTGAGGCGGGGCGGCGGTGAGGCGGCGGGGCGCGGGCTGGCTCCAGACTGTGGAGGTTAACGTGGAGTAAATAAATCACTGTTCTTTATCACTTCTGTGGGGCAGGTGGGCTCCCCTGGGACACCTGGAGGCACAGGATGAAGAGTGCACAGTGGCGTTATGTACTGCCTGGAGCTGTGTCAAAAGGCAAACTGACAGCACACACTGTGTCCTACCGGGACATGGACTGGACATAGATCCGGCCTGTCACCAGCCTCTCGGGGACGCAGGGGACAGCAGACCCCTCCCTCTCTGACACACACAGCCACACACATGACCCGCCCCTCCCCCCAGGACACTCTGTTGCACTATGATTTCTACCGTCAGCCCATATGTCTGAGCCTCCAACTGCACTGCCGGCATGGCTTCAACAGTACCACACACTAGATAATCCTTGACTTGAATAGAAATCCTATCGATGTAATAGACTAGAGCAGTGGACAGGCGGTCTGAGGAGGTGCAGACCCGCCTGCCGATGTCCCAACACTTGAACACACACACTTTAGCCCTGTTTCCACATGCACACTCAAGGAGGTTATGTACAGTTATGTACATTTAAGATATTGGTCAAGAAGATCCAGCATTGAACGTCTGCTTTAATAAACTTATGAGCAAATATTTGTACGAGCAAGCTAAATGTACTGTTGCTAACAAATGCTAACAAGCTGGACAAGTCGTAAATAAGAGTAACATAGAAAGCAAAATGTCAGAACCATAAATGTGGAAACAAGGTTGCAGTGTCTGTTTGGGGAACGCTAACCCACAGACTGTATGCTAACATTGATGTCAGTACAATTGAACTTTCCAAAACAGAATTGGACCAAACGCGTCTGCCGTCCAGTCAAAGCCTCTCAGGACGAGGTGTGTGTTCCAGTGTTAGCCACATATACTATAGCATTCCCTTATAGCTTCCTCTTTTAGCTGGACTTCAGGTCATGCATGCTTCCTACTGCCCTGTGCTCACGCTAGCTCCTCCGCAGGGTCATTATGCACACACAGCACACTCACAGAACGGGCTTGGCACTGATGCTAGCTAACGCGCTATATGCTAGTTCAAAGACGGATATTTAGCTAGCCACATTACTTGTAGACAACCTTATGGCTCTCTACACTATCAAAAATGTAATTGTAATTCTTATTTTGAATTGTTATTGTACTATCAAACATATTTACAAATGACATTTCAAATTGGGTTAGAACCACACATTAATTAGCCTTTTCACAATACACACATAGTTTCCATTGTATGAAATTCATCATGTCGTCTTTTAAATATACTTGGAAGCTCATCAAAACATGTCAAGATAGAAAAATGAAGAAACATAATTTTTGTCTTTATAAACACTCAAACTGACTCAGGCTCAGTAATGACTTCATTAAGAGGTTGATATCGCTCATGTGGAGTTAGTAAGTTATTGTTTCCGAGTGGGAAAAGTCAGGAAAAGAACTTCTGCTGCTCGACTTCCACACTTGGCGTCGCCGGCTGTGGAAACGGACACATTCGTCAATTTGTTTTAAACAGTTGAGCGATTGAGTATTTATACCTCAAGAGCGACAGGTTCGCATAAGAAAGACACAAGACTATAGTTTAATTAATGACATGCAAAGTTAGCTAGCTAAAGTGGAAATTGTGGCATATTTTCTTAAGCAAATGACATTAACGTTAGCTTTGGGGGAATGCTAGCAACAAACCTTACTGATTAGCTATTTAAGAGTGAGAACCGAACCACGACTTCTCAGAAAAGCTGAGGAACACGAACAAAGTAGTTACTTAGCCTGAATCATACTTAGTAAACTCTTTCGTCATTGTGAATCAGCTCTTTTGTTCATGCTTTGTTTTTGCTTTTTTTCCGTATAATATCAAACTAAAACCGATTCACCGATTGACTGCAAAAAAAAACTGAGATTCTCTTGTCCATAACCTCAAAGATTTCAAAAACCTGTGGCTAGCTAAACGCCGTAGCGGCCAGAGTGTCGCTGCCAAGCCCCTCGCACACATATAAACGATAGTTGGGCACATTGGCAGTAGAGTAGGACCGTAGACTAGGGAGTGTGTGTGTGTGTGTCGAGGCTACCGAGTGTTAGCTTCTCTCCGTGCACTTCGTAGATTTTATACCCTGCCACCTAACATTGACCAAAAACACTTTTCTACTGGGAGTTATTCTGAATCGTTCGCTGGATAGATGTGTTCTTATCTCTTCTTTTGGACGTCGTGAGCCGCCGAGTTTTCCAGTGTTAGATAAGAGCGCGGCACCGACTCCTGTTCGAGAAAAAAAAACGTTACTGTGCTACTCCTTCCTCTCGCCTTCCTCTCTTCTTACACCAGCCATTTTCGGTTCGGGTTTTATTATTTGTATTTATTTCGTTCGGAATGACTTTGTGTAGAGATGGGTAGCGTCGATGTGGCGTTTCTGTTGTGGCAGTACTTCAGAAAATACTCCAGCGGAAGTAACGATGCAGGTGCTGGATGAATAAATGACCGTTTGGACGTAACTAGGGCCTGGAATCTATGAAGAATGAACTAATGAATCAGAAGAAAAGAGAAATAGTGATTAAAAACAAACCTTTGCGAGATTAATCCCGTTATTTTCTTGATTGCAACGTATCAAGTTGTCAGTGGAGACACATTGCGTACTTAATTTAACGTTATCGATGACAAAGCTCGGCTGAGTTTGGGTTTTTTCCATTCAGCTTCAATTGCATAGCTCTATAAATTATGAATATGAATAAATAACGTACCGTACCACTGTTGAAATAAACACTTGGGCCTGTGCGTTCTTTGTGATTAGAGGAAAAATAATATGCAGTGCGTTAGCGAGCGACTTTTCCCGGCCGTAGGTGCAACATCTGTCGGATAATTGAGCCTCAAGAAGATTTACAGTTCAATTCCCCGACCTGTGTCTCAGCAACCCCAAAACAAACGCACGATAGACCAACCCTCCGGCTAGGTACTCTCGTCGAGGGTCGCGATGGTGATGGTGTCTGTGTTCGAACCTAGGGACTTACGGAGACACGATTTCGACTGCATCGTTAAAACGGCGTCAAAAGGATGAGCTCGCGATGCAGTTTCTGTCACCGATCGCTTTGTACCAACATGATCAAAGTCCATCTCAATCGGTCAACGGAAAGCTCGACATCACAAAGGAACCGAGGACTTGAAACTGAAGTACTGTTCGAAGTAAAACCCAGCTGTCGTCACTACCCATCTCTCCTCCCCCCGACCCGCTTTCTGATACAGACCGGAGTGACTATTTGAACGACATCATGCCTAAAAACTCTGCCGACTCTTTTAATAGTATTTGCTGTGAGAATTCCTCCGATTCAGCGGCGTCGGATCGAGTTTCCGGTCGGATGCAGTGCTCTTTTTCTTAATTACTTCTCGAGCTGCGGGTTGTATTGTAACTAATGGGCAGGGAGTTCGGATTGCAAGCGATTCAGTCATTAAACGGGTCCTTTTTGAGTTCCGAGCCGGCGGAAAGGCTCGCGGCGGCGGCTGGAGCGCATAATTCCATCCGGGGAACTGCCAATGCGCAATCCATACGCCACTGAGCTGCGATATTGATTTTCCGGTGCAGGGATTTGATTGAAAAAGGACTTGATATCTCCATTAGTCGAGTGGCTCCCTCTATATTCTTCCGTCCCGCGCTCTCGTGACCTCGTACGTCTTCTCCTGCCGTGTCGCTCGGCGTTCCGTTCGTATCATCGGAGTGAAAAAGTGCCACTCTGTCACTTTTCTAGCCCTGCCACATGCCACCTGCCACCCGCCCGTCTCCGTGGAAGGCTCAGTGCCAGCGAGCGATGCCAGGGAGTTCCGTTTTCGATCCGATACCGAGCAACGCTACGGCAAGTACCACGATATCAATCGATCAGATACCGATACCAGTGAGTTTGCTAGTAAATGCACTGAACTCCTGCAGTATAAAGTATATTTAATTATGATATTGTTATTATGATATTAGCATTATTCTCTCTCTCCTGGCGTGAACTATTATATTAATGACATATATGTGTGCGGCAAACCAAAAATATAAACAAGGTATTTCAAAACTTTTTTGATTTTAAAAAAGTATCGCTAGTTTTCGATACCCTTGTCGGCTTTGATGTACAGATATTTGGTATCAATGCGCCCATCACTAGCTATTGCGTCGTCAGGAATGTTCCACAGTGCGGCATTAAACACGGCACTATTCGAAACTGAAACCAGCGTCGAAACTAGATCCTCATTGAAGCACAAACAGGTCAAAATCGAACGTTTCCTGAGCAGTTTTTTGAAAGATCTTGAGTATAAGAGCAAAGTACCATCAAGAAAGTACCATTACTGCATTCAAAAGCACGTGTTCTTACTACGAGAGGGCTTGCTTCTCCGCAGATCCGACCAGTAGGCAAAGCGTCCCGGGCCAAGCCAACGCGTCTCCACGGAGACGAGCTGGTGGCAAACTCGGCGCCAGAAAAGGTTGCGCAGCGCACCTTTACGGGTTTGAGGGGAGATGGATTTTTTTTTTTTTTACGATTGCAATATCTGAGATTCAATTTAATTTGGGGGTTTTTGACGTCATCTCTTCAATTTAAAACCCTCAGCGTGACGTCTGAAGGGCGGGGCGGGGCGCAACACCAGCCCAGCAGCGTCTTCAAAGGAGGAAGAAGAAGTTAGTCACCTAAAGGTTCTCTGCGACCGACGCCCGTGACCAAGCACAGTTCTTAATTGTTCTATTTGAGGGAAGATCGGCACGGAAAAATAGCATTTAAGCTACGGGCAATTGAACTCACAATTCTAAAAATGCGATCTTAGCCACGGAAACTAATCTCTGACCCATGAAGCTAATATTAGTCGCTGCAAATCCAACCATAATTGCCCACGTTACCTTTTAACACCCGCTGTTTGTTAGATAAAGATGAAAAAATGGGTTTAAAAGTAGACGCTCGGACAAAACGAGTCCCCGAGACACGCATCAGCCGCAAAGACGCGAGGCCGGACTTTCTGGACCGCTGCCCCCTACCTGCAGAACAGGTTCGGTGTGAGTTATATGCACAATATCAGGTTGCAATATTATTATACTTCTGTACAGAAATCTTCTTTGTTTTTAATGTTTTGAAAAATGCGTTCATTTGTTTGATTCGAACGCGGTACAAAGTGTTGGGTTGATTTCGATAACGCTGTGGCTTTTTTTTTATTACGCTTCTTTGACGAAAAAAAAACAAACAAAAAGACTGGCATGTTTCAGATTTCCATGTGAGATGATTTTTTATTTTTCCTGGCATGGTGTTGGTTGGGACCTCACTGTACAGTCGTCACCGCTGGGTTAACATCTGGATTTAGCTCCGGCGCTAAGCTAAGCCCCTGTTTTGTATCTGGCTCACAGTTATACTCATTCAATAATACTAATTTATAATGTGACAACTTGTGTGATTTGTGCAACTAGGTCTGGAATCGAAACTGTGTTTATTTAAAGCCTTTTGACGACCCCTGTAAATAAAACAATATGGTTGCCGATTTGACTATTTCTTAACCATAACGTTGATATCAATTTGTAATCTAAAGAGCGAACGCCACCTACAGGTTTGTGTGCGCAAAATACGTATATGTAGCTTTCCGACACTAGTACAGCATTCCGCACAGCAGTAGTTTCTAAATACGGCCACGGCGTCCGTTTTTTGCCGGTCGAGTGGTCAGCGGTCAGCCGAGAATGTATGCAGTCGAGCCACTGACGAGATCATAACATTTAATCATTTAAGATGGAATTTCAACTGGCGTGGAATCAAAAAAAAGGCCGTGAACTAAGGCGATAGTGGCTACAACATTCTACTGAATCCACAGCAAAATATGACTTTTCCACCATTCTTCTAAATGCACTCCGGCTGACCCACAACGACGCTGACCTGCTTCCAAAACTGGCTCTGATTGGCCGAAGCCAGGCGAGCTCCAATGCCCCTGACGGCACTTAGTTCTCTTTCACTCCACGTGGTCTCGTTTCCACCGATGTTAGCGTGTTAACACTGTGCAGACGTCTCTATAGATAGTGAACTATAAGCTCCGTGTACACGCGAGAGGGATTCTGTTTGCCCAACTCCAATCATCCCTAAAAATACCCGGCGCACTATTCCTCATGAATCATGTATACTCACTCGTCACACGTGGGCACCAGAGCTGAGGTTGTAAAGTCCGCCATCGCAGACCTTTCTCCTTTAGTTAGGTTCTTTTTTTCTTTCTTTTTTTTTGTTTTAAATTGCATGACGTGTTCGTGTTTCCGGTGGTACCTATTTTGCTGCGACACTTGAGTTTTCCCTGAGTTGGCTCGGAGCGGAACGCGGCAGCACGGCGCCCGCTCTGACCGGCCCCCTTTGACGGGGACGGGCCGGCGAGTGCGTCCAGAGGGTGGCGCTGCGCTGCCGTCGGGCCTCCGAGCCGCGCTGTGTTTTTCACTTGTGAATCGGTTCAGGGGTTTCTAAGCGAATAGTTGTGTGTAAATACTACCTTGTCACTCAGTATCTCTGTACAATCTGTAAATAAGTAAAGATACATTTTCTAATACTCTCGTTGTTGTTGTTGTTGTTTGATTCTGTCCTTTTAGAACGACACACACACTGTATATACACAACAACACAAGAGGAACGCAGACCGAGACACAGAGACATTAATAATCCTAAACGTCCGGCAGGATTGTCCCATTTTGTCCAAAGTCAACGAGGGCAAAAACGGGCAGGGAATCCGTCATCGTCTATTTCTTTGTGACGGCCAGAAGAATGTTCCAGAGGTATCCATTTATTGTATCCATGACTGGAGTTTTGAGGCCCAAATACGACGCTCTGAAGTGGTCTGGTGAGGTCAAAGATCGTCTGTAGCGCTTTATTCATCTCAGTTCAATATTTCTGAGCCACAGGAAAGTCCCAAAACTCATGCTCATGGTGTTTCCTCCTGGTGCCACACTGTCACCAACAGTTCTAGTAGTTTCTTGTGAATAATGTGCACTTTGACCTAGTGTTATTGTAAAAACATGATACTTTTCATGTATGTGGAACATCCAACGCCGACGGCACGGTGGCAGAGTGGTTAGCACGTATCGCAGCAGGAAAGGTGTGGGTTTGAACCAATTCAGGGCGGTACCAGTGGTTCCAGCCCAGTCTTATGGTCTTTGCAGGAGGATCTTGTGACTGAAGCAGCTCTGAGATCCGACAGGACTAAAACAAAGACCTCGCCCCCGTCAGAGCTCAGATGATGTCATTTGTCACCTTAATGAGAGCCGTCTCTATGTCGAGGTCTGATCTGAAACCTGACTGGAAACTTCAAAGGACTCGTTCTTTAGGAGGGAATAAAGAAGCTGTTGGTTTTAAAGGCAAGTTTGAAAGGGGCTGATAATTGTTACGCAGGTCAGAGATAAACCACGAATAAAACCATGTGAAGCTGCTGTTGGAGGACGTGCTTGGTTCAGATCGATTGCATTGACTTTCTTCTGGATATACTCAAAAACCTGTGTCTTTCTGTATACTAAAACTTACATATATGTACACTGAGACATCTCTTTGTGTTATTAACTTTTTTGTAAAGGGTTCACCACCTGCTCGTCTCCGTGGAGAGTTTCTTGCTTCACCTGGAACGGCGTTACACAGCGTACAATCTCTCTTTACCCAATGTCAGATGTTGCTAATGTTCAAAATACGTACTTTAAAAAACATTTGTATCGTGAGTGAGCTCGCCTCCCCACAGACCTGACCAGTAACTTGGCAACGGAGTAAGGTAAGTGTAATCCCTCCCTAAACCCTCCCCCAGGAAAGTGCACCTGATGAATTGTTTACCCATTATTTTTGCCACTCTGTTCAAAAGTTGCGGGGAGCAGCGCAAAAGAAAGTGCATCCGCTCCATTTCAAAGACCTTCATCCTTTTCATCTGCAACACAATAAACAAATAACAGCCTGATCGCTTCGTCATCGATCCAAACCCTGCTCTCCGGGTCGACAAAGCTGATATTGTTCTGGTGAAGGTCACATCTCCATGTTCATATTCATTATGCTTTATGGATTGTTTTCGCTGAAGAACGCCGCTCTCGTGATGGAAATATTATGGCGAAATGGAGATGATGAGTCAGGGCAGGGTTTTATCGATTTTGTGGTCGTCCCAGTGCCGCGAAGAACGAATGGACCTGAGCCAGTGCCGCTCTCATCCATCACGAGCCTCAACCTCAAGTGGCAATGTGTCGGGAAATGATGTTTGTGACGCGCAAAGCCACCGCTGTCGTGTCATGGCAAACGGCGGTAAACAGACAGCAGTACAAGTAAATACAGTATGTGCCCCTGCATCACCTCTGCAGCAAAACCATCAACCTCTCCAGCCTCTCCATCTACTGCTCTTCACTTCCAGGGGTGTACAAGCAAACAAACAAACAAACAAACAAAAAAACTATATCTTGGTGGGATTTTTCGGTAACTCAATCGGATTCAGCCTCAACTCCACAGGATAATCTTAATTTTCTCTTTTATTTCTGCTTTACGAGGTTCTACAGAAGGTTCTTGTAACCGCAGAGGTCTTGGGACTGATTGACGGGACCACCACCGCCAATCACTCACACATTCACCATGTTTATGAGAAGGGGCTTCAACCACGGTATGCGACGATCAGAACTGGGATTAAAAAACAATAACTTTTCAAATATGAGACGCCCACTCTTCCATCAGCAATGTTTAGAATATATAACTTATCTAATTGCATAACTATCCTTTCTTAATTCAGAAAAACCGAAGCGTATGTCTGCGGACAAATCTCCCCCGGTGGAAATGTTTGTCAATGTTTTCAATGAACATTTGAGTGAATGTTAAAATGTTCTCGGTGCCAATAAAGTATAATATGGACCATGGGCATTATTGGCCATGATTGGCCATCATCAGTTACAAGGCACAGAAGAGACTGAACTAATTACAACCAATCAAATCAAGGCTCACTGATCTCACATAAAGGGCAAACTAATGGTCTTAAAGAGGGTAATAAAATAGACTTGGCCTTTCTAATTTCCTTTGGTGTATTTCTTTATATTTTTAAGGATCATAATGTTTATTTGTCATCTGGATTCATCTTAGAAAGTACGTGAATTGAATCTGGTTTACAGCATGAGCTAATTATTGCATGAGTGGGACAATGTTCAGGGAAAAAGAAGGGTGCCAAAACCGTCCCCAGAGGTACTCCTTTTGTGAAATGACCTAAGAAATTGTAAAAACATATATATATATAAGAATAACAATTTGTACACAAGGCAATTAAAAGTGCCTCACACAACAAAAATGCATTACAATCACAAAGACAGAAATCAGAAAACAAAACAGTTTAAGACATAAAAGAGAAGAGTGCAAATAAACTCCTCAGTCGCATGCACAGCTAAACAAAACTCTTTCTAGCGTAGATTTGAACACTGTCAACTCGTTTCTTTAATATAATATGTCAGATTACAATATAAATAATATGAAATAATGAACCAGGGTTGTCATGGAATAAACATACAGCAGACTAAACCCAAATACGTCGTCTTTGAGTTCATGCATAAATGCACCGACACTCTTTTCCTGCCTCCTAAAGCAGCAGGAGCAGCAGCAGCAGAAACATTAGCCTCCATCTCCATCTCCTCTCCACCCCCAGATACTATCTCCCCTGACAGATGAGGCTCTCACGGACAGTTCCATCTGCCCAGATCTAAGCTGGACATGTCAACCACACGCGCCGTACATTCGTCTTTGTAGAGTAAGTATCCCCTGCTTACACTACCAAACATGCTAAATTAGGCGGCCCACATGAGCAGAAGTGGGCCCTAATTAGAGCACGTTTCAGTTTTATACAATTACACGGGCAGCTGTCAGACCGGCGCGAGCACTAACTCACCTCGGCCGCGGAGGCTCGTCCCGTTGCTGGAGGCTAACCTCCTGACCGGAGCCAGGGTTTCGCCTCCCGGTTTGGGGGGGTCACCTGCTTCACGGGCGATAATGAGTGTCTGCGATAATGAGCGAGCGCTTCGGAGATGAGCCTCGAGCCCTGTCGGATGTGTGTCAGCCGGATCTGCGTCATTACACCGTCTCGTCGCTCCCGCTGCCATGACGGAGACTATTATGACACCGCTGTAAATCAATGTGAATGTGTTTCTTGACTCGATGTTTTCGCGCGCTAAAGGCCCGTGGCTCCGGCTAAACGTCTCGATCGATCAATACAACTTTATTTATCCCGCGAGGGGCAATTTAAGTACTCGAGCGACTGAGCAATGAGCCCTCAGTGCGGTGTAACGGGAGGACGGGTTGGATCGCGCCAAATCCTGTGTCGGGGCAGTTTGAGGGGAGCAACAACCCTCTGGACAAAAGACTCTTGTGTCTCAGGCATCACAGTCAGCGTCCAGAAGATCAAAGGTCTCTTCTGAGCCTCACTCTCGGCTCTCTATCCTGTCCTGCAACTGAGGCTCAGAAAATACCCTTACAAAGCTCATTCAGTTCCCATCTAAGCGTTCGAGCGCATGTCTGGGTGTTGGTTTCCTGTTTATGGCCGCAGACGACGTGCACAGTCTGTTTGGTTTGGCTTTGCTCTCTGTTATTCAGCTCTTTAATGTTGCACAGACAGACAGACCCTTGAGTTGATGAAGATTAGACAGCGCGTATGTGTTTCTGAGCAAGTTATAGTCGTTCAACACGTTTTTGTTTTCGCCTGAGCTTCGAGCCTTTGAGCGATGGTGTAATCTCGATGCACCGAGCGGCGGCGTCACAAAGTCGGCCCGTTCTCATCTCCTCAGCCGAAGGTGAAGGCGGTGCATTTCTGCTCTTCCGTGGATGTGTGTTTCCTCTCCGCAGTCTTGCATCGAGCGGATTGAGCGATCAGTCTGCGTTTTCGCTCAAACCTCATGGACTGTGATGCCCGGGCTCATTAAGTTTGACTGGGCTGCAGAGAGAGAGAGCGAGAGCGGTGAAACGCCTGGACTCCTGCGTTACCGCTCGGTTAAAAGAGAAGTCGGGCTGTGAACCTTTTATGAAGCTGCCCTCTGGATAGTGTTTGTGAACAGAACGGCCTGCTTTCCACAGGCTCGTGCTGAAATAACGGTGTGACGGCTCGTTCGAGTTAAACTGTGCCTCGTCCGGATGATCAACGATAAACGGAAGTTGAGGAGTCGACAGTGCGCGTAGAGAAAACACGTTATGAGTCGAGAACTGCGTGTTTACCTCACACACACAGAGCTATATATTATGAATGCCCTCTTTAATAATCATCTATATACTTGCATGATCTCACATATGAGACCGTGTTTATTTCAAAGGACAAATATTCTGCATTATTTGTACTGTCATTGGCCTTTAAACATGCTCTTGAGCAGGTCAGATCCTTTGAGTCTTGAGTACCTTTAATTTGATATTTTATGTTTAAGAAAAATGTTTACAAAGACAATATTAGTTTAGAAACGGCAGAGTAACTGAGCTTTGGCTCCATCTACTGGCAGCAGAGAGGATAAAACAAGCTTGAGTGATTAGACAGTAGCAGAAATGAACAGTACGAGTCTGGAGAGGAAGTACTTTTTGAATCTCAATGTGATATCTGCCTGCTCATGCTGAAAATGTGCTTTTATTTTAGCGTCAAACTCTGGGTGGTTTTTGTAGAGGACGTTGTACTGTGTCAAACTCTCATTTTCATTCACCTTTTGATAATCGAGTAAAAGTTTGTGTCTATATTTTGGGTTAAATTATGCGGGCTATTCAAACATCGTGTGCAGGAGTTATAGCGTTATAGGCCTACATTTTACACATGCGCCTACAATACCCTGTTCTTTATTCTCAACAACCCCCCAAACCAAAGTATGTTCCCACAGCTGTGTCAATACAGCGTTTGTTTTAAAGCCTCCAGAAAGCACAAAGCCGGTTTTTAAAGAATCACAAGTTCCACAAAGGCCCTTAAACTCCTCCTCTGTCGGCCTCCTGCAGATCCTCCCGATATCCACATTCTTCTTCTCTTTATGTGCCGAGTGTATTCTGCTGTTGATGTTGTGTGAACAGAAAGCCGTCGTCTGGGCTAAAGCGACTCCTCTCAGGACTAAATGGCCAATCATCTGTCTCCTTTAGTATGCGGTTCACCCACTTCAGAGGTCTTTCCAGGATGGAAACTGTGAAGCGGTGAGAGCGAGAGAGAGAGAGACTGAGAGCAGAGAGGAAGAGAGAGAGAGAGGAAAACGAGAGGAACAGGGAGAGAGGAAGAGACAAATGACAGGGTGAGAGATGATAAAAGAAAAAGCATCATGACAGAGAGAGACAAGAAAGAGACGGAAGAATACAATAATAGACCTTTATTATGTCCATGACATCATTCACACCTTGTGCTACATTATTTAGGAAAACAAATCCATCGACATGGATTTACATTATTTACAAAAGCAGAAAGGGGCGGCCCCTCTCGACACCCCCAAAGATCCTCACTCACATTCATGAAGTAAAGATCAAACTCCAGCCTGAGCTGAGCCTGGAGCATCCTCAGAGTCTGAACCCTCCTGCTGTCCAGATGAACCCTCCTGCTGTCCAGATGAACCCTCCTGCTGTCCAGATGAACCCTCCTGCTGTCCAGATGAACCCTCCTGCTGTCCAGATGAACCCTCCTGCTGTCCAGATGAACCCTCCTGCTGTCCGGATGAACCCTCCTGCTGTCCAGATGAACCCTCCTGCTGTCCAGATGAACCCTCCTGCTGTCCAGATGAACCCTCCTGCTGTCCAGATGAACCCTCCTGCTGTCCAGATGAACCCTCCTGCTGTCCAGATGAACCCTCCTGCTGTCCAGATGAACCCTCCTGCTGTCCAGATGAACCCTCCTGCTGTCCAGATGAACCCTCCTGCTGTCCAGATGAACCCTCCTGCTGTCCAGATGAACCCTCCTGCTGTCCAGATGAACCCTCCTGCTGTCCAGATGAACCCTCCTGCTGTCCAGATGAACCCTCCTGCTGTCCAGATGAACCCTCCTGCTGTCCAGATGAACCCTCCTGCTGCTCTCAAACCTCTGTCCAGATGAACCCCTGTCCTTTTCTCACTGTCCTTTTCTCACTGTCCTTCTCTCACTGTCCTTCTCTCACTGTCCTTTTCTCACTGTCCTTTTCTCACTGTCCTTCTCTCACTGTCCTTCTCTCACTGTCCTTTTCTCACTGTCCTTTTCTCACTGTCCTTCTCTCACTGTCCTTCTCTCACTGTCCTTCTCTCACTGTCCTTTTCTCACTGTCCTTCTCTCACTGTCCTTCTCTCACTGTCCTTCTCTCACTGTCCTTCTCTCACTGTCCTTCTCTCACTGTCCTTCTCTCACTGTCCTTCTCTCACTGTCCTTCTCTCACTGTCCTTTTCTCACTGTCCTTTTCTCACTGTCCTTTTCTCACTGTCCTTCTCTCACTGTCCTTTTCTCACTGACGTCTTCCTGTGGGCTCGGGTCAGTTCACACCTTCTGCCCTTCAGCCATAACCCCGTCTGCCTCGGCGTCTTTTATAGACCATTGTCAGTGACATCGCACCCTTTTCGTACTCGGTGCAGCTGTTTCTCTCGTTTAGAGCTGAGGACGCGTTTTTAACCCGATTTTAACCCTCGTCTGTCCCAGGCGTCTCGTCCTGTGGAGCTGTTCCTGGACTTTCTGGATTGAAAGGCACGACTACAGCAGTAAACATATAATAAAGAC
Organism: Eucyclogobius newberryi; assembly: GCF_026437365.1. Lineage (NCBI taxonomy): Eukaryota > Metazoa > Chordata > Actinopteri > Gobiiformes > Gobiidae > Eucyclogobius > Eucyclogobius newberryi. The sequence goes on along the minus strand of NW_027316056.1, from coordinate 37,790,793 downwards.
TGTTTTAAGACAATTCCACAAACACAGAGTCCAGCGGCCAATGAAAATCAACAGGAGACACTGGAAACAGAGTCTGGGCTAAAACATTACATTTGTCTTTGTTTTGTTTTAGAAGTGTTGTTTCTGCCTGACTTACGACCGAAGCTAAAGCGCGTCACACATAAATGATTACACTGTGAATCAGCCCTGCTCCTCTTTTCCATGAGGGTGACACAGAGTTTCCTCCAATAAATCTATTTGTCCAACTCCGTCATCTCTGTCCACACGTTTAAGTGAGTTAGCATCGCAGCTAGCCTAGCACCGAATGTCCACACTCGTCCCCTGACCGCTCCTTCACTCCACAGACTATTTAGCAGACTTTGTAGTGCACTCAAACACCGCTCACACTTTCTCATCGTGATTCTGGCGTGACTCAAGCTAAGGTAAGTGGCTAACGCTAGCAACTTTGCGGCGTAGCGGTTTGTTTAGTGTGTGTTGTTCGTATTCTCGTGTCGACAGTGCGTTCGAACTGCTCTTCTGCTTCATTCAGTCTGTCGTTTCCAGTTAAACCTGTCGCTGTTGTTTTTCCTGTTGTCTATAGTGACCCCTAGTGACCATCGCCGTACACTCCTTTTCATGGTGCATCGTGGGATATTTTGAGTGCTCTGGCTTTCCACCTGCTGGACATTCGGGCACCGCTACAAAATGAATAGTGCCCTCTGCAGGACAGTGTGGACGTCAAGACACAGACGGTGTTTTTAGTCGGGAAGTGATCACATGACGCTGTTCAACCAATGTTATTCACTTCTCAAGCGTAACCAACGGTGTCATACGACGTACGATAAGAGAGAGAAAGAAAGAACAAGAAAGAGACTGTAAGACATAGACAATAAGACAAGAAAGACGGTAAGAGAGACGAGAATGAGACAATAGAACACTTTAGCAACATATTTACTCTTATATTCATTGGAGGAAGCGAACGCTGCCCACGCCCCCTCACAGTCCTCCAGCTCCTCCGCCGCGAGCATCCCGGTTCGTCCTTGTGAGCCAGACGCCGCGCTTCGCCTGGCTCTGCGGAACCTTCCTCGCCGCAGATGTCTCCACTTCATCATAATCCACGGACGTTATTTCAAATCTACGTGAAGCAAACTGCCTCCAAAAAGTGTAGATGTTTCCTATAAAACAGCTCAGCGTGTTGTGCCTCGGAAGCCGGCGGGAGGGGGGCGCGCTTAACACGTGGTTAAGGTCAATCAGCGTTCCCACTGAGTCCGACGCCAGAGCTGACTGAGCGTGCGGCAGGTTCGGGAATCGTCTGGGGAAACCTGCATGAAAGGGAATGATGAGGAATGTGTGCAGTCAGCAAAGGAAACATTAAAGGTGACTTAGATAAACACGCAGCACATACTTCCTCCATGAAACCTTTCAGCACTTTGTCTCCATACAGATCACTTATAGTTAGGTGTGATAAATGGCATGAAAGTACCTTGAAAACGATGCCTTCTCACGGCTCGCGTCTCCACAGATCTGACCTGGAACTAGGCCTGGTGGCATCGTCCGCTCGTTTGTGTAAAGGTGTGAATTCTCAGCACGCTTTTTCGTCCGGATCCGGTTTGTTTGGGCGATTGTGAACTCTGATCCGATGAAAACGATCTCTGGGCCGGTGCGCGAGGCGAGGCTCCGATAAAACTCACACTCTGGAGCCGTTTTGTTTGATTTGTGAACGCGACGGGGCCAATAGAGCGGAACAAAAACACCCGAAACTCCTGTGTGGAGATCGATAACGGAACAAACGGCACGCTACGAGACATGAGAAGTATGTCTGATTTAATTATGATGATTCGCTATGGTAACATGAACATACATCAGGGTTTTAAGTGATTGATAATGTTGCAAAAAATGGAACCAAAGAACAAATATGAATGCTTAAGTTGACTTTGATGTGAAAAAGTGACCTATTTTCTTCCTGTATCAAGCTGTACAAGTTAATTTATTCATTCATTCATTTATTTATTTACTAATGTATTAATTTTTTTTCTTTTTTTCCATTCATAATTTATTTATTTTATTTTATTTTGTTTTATTTATTTTATTTATTTTATTTATTTTATTTATTTTATTTATTTTATTTATTTTATTTATTTTATTTATTTTATTTATTTTATTTATTCAGAAAACGGACAGTGCTTAACTTTGTTGCTTCAGATATGATTTAGTTTTTTACACTTTTGTGGATTATCCTTTGAAAATCGTAAACTTTCTGACATATTTTATGATTTGCAAAATAAAGTGCAGTATAAATAAAAAATGTGATTGCCAATTTGAGTCTGCCAAGGACGTACAAGTAGATGATTCCTACCTCTACCTTTTTTATTGGACCACTACTTTGTACTTCTACTTGAGTATTAATACCTTGAAGTAGCGGTACACTTACTTGAGTACAATGTTTGCCCACTTCCCCCACTCGCGCTTATCGTGAGAGTTCCAGTGGGTGAACAAAGTGTGTTATTGTCCCTTTATTTGGGCGAGTCGCGCACAAAAGCCACTGAACAGCTGAAAGGCTCTGCGTTCGCTCCATTGAAACGCAGGCAGCCGATAAGCCGTCGCGCACTGTGTAATGAACGTCACTTAAGACAACCTGCAGGCGTTTAGACGTCCCTGCGCGCTAATGTAACTTCATCCCATCGGAACAAAGACTTCAATTAGCCTTAGCCACATAATGCTAATGCGCCGTAATGGGCTTTTCTCTGCGCTTATTGTGAAAACGGCTTGTGTTTCTGCAGCTCTGATGGTTTTACACGCGCTCTAATCCAACAGACGTGACCTTCAACTGACACTTTTGTCAGGCGGAAGCATGAAGATTAGGTCCATTCATGCTACAAATTAAAGCTTCACGGCGCAACATTTCACACGTTAAGGTCTGTGGAGAGGCGACACAGTGAGAGCACATGTTGAAGACAATGAAGACACTTGAAATCAGTCGTAATCAGGCCGATCGCAGCCAAAAGAACGATCGGCAAAATGAGATGTTCACGATACATTTGCCTTTGACGCAAAACATGCACAAGAGGTGAAAAAAACGCTCAAACACGGAAAACCTCTGGGATATTCTCGCATCGTTCAGCGCTTAAATAAACTGGTTAGACTTTGGCTGAAGGTCAAACACTTTCCTTCGAGCAGATGTGTCGTTGTTGTTCTTATACCGAGCCAATGTTGTGGAGACCTGATGCTGAGCTATGAGCCCAGGTGAAGATTATTCCAAGCTCATTGTTTCTCCTGTTGGCTGCCCTCAATTCCACTGCGGAGAATTCACTTGGGTAATTTGGCAGATTTTCACGCTCCGCGCTCTTCTGTGCAACGCCGAAGAGAGAGTAAACAAGGCACAGAAAGTGAATTTAGGAAAACACGTTACTTTTAAATGTGTTTTACAGCAAACGTCTGCTTTTTCTGGACGTTAAACATGTCATAATTTAGCTTCAAAGTCCATTTATGTTTTCGCCAGTTTCACTCTGATCATTTCAGCGCTTAAAAAAATGCTTTCGAAACGAACCAATTTACGCATTGCCAGACGGAGTCCTTGCGCCGTCTGCTGGCATTTTGCAAACATAGACAGATTAACTTCATACGCATAGAGTTGGGCTGAACAGTTTTGTGTGTCCTTGATCTGCATCGAGACCACAAACTCAAATACTACCACTATTTGTGTTGAAAAGTAGAAAACAACCAACTGAAACTGGCCAAATAACCAAAACGTACTCACTCGGTGAAGCACTAAACAGTTAATCGGTCAAACCCTAGCGTACAAATCAAATCAATTTATTTTCGTAAGGCCCAAAATCACAACAACAGTTGCCTCTGAGGGCCACAGGGAGAAATTAATCAACAATGTCTGTGGTGGCGATGGAGTCAGACAATGTCTGTGGTGGCGAGGGACGATGTCCCAGGGTCCGCTGTCCTTAGACTCTCCTTCTCGGCCAGGAAAAACTACAAAAAAAAAACCTCTTTGGGAAAAAAGCGTAGAAACCTGGAGGAGTTCCAGTGAAGGAGAGATCCGACTCTCACAGACGGACAGACGGACACAAGGGAGACTGGAGCTGGACCCACTCTTCAGGCAGATGAGGGACCGACTGAGTCGAGCTGGACCCACTCTTCAGGCAGATGAGGGACCGTCTGAGTCGAGCTGGACCCACTCTTCAGGCAGATGAGGGACCGTCTGAGGCGAACTGGACCCACTCTTCAGGCAGAAGAGGGACCGTCTGAGGCGAACTGGACCCACTCTTCAGGCAGATGAGGGACCGACTGAGGCGAACTGGACCCACTCTTTAGGCAGAAGAGGGACCGTCTGAGGCGAGCTGGACCCACTCTTCAGGCAGATGAGGGACCGTCGGAGGCGAGCTGGACCCACTCCTCAGGCAGATGAGGGACCGTCCACACAGGGCAGGGACCACTTCACCAGGGGAGGGGCATCTGGGTCCACAGGTCCTCAGGAGTGAGAGAAAGAAAAGAAGGCGGTGAACAGTTTGCAAGTGGAATCAAAAAATAAATATTGTTTGATAGCATAAGTAGTAGAAGAAGAAGAGGATAGTGCTCAAGCTGTCATACTTCCCCCAGCACAGTTACTCCTAGGGCAGCGTAGCTGAAGCTGTGGGTTTATGTTTCTGTTCCTAACTAGTCTGACCATAAGCGATTTCGAAGAGGAACGTTTTAAGCCTGGACTTAAATGAAGAGACTGTGTCAGCATATTTAACATGGGTCGGGAGCTGATTCCATAACACAGGAGCTTGGTAGCTAAACGCTCTACCTCCTACAGTACTTTTAGAGACTCTTGGCACCACCAGAAGGCCGGCATTCTGAGAGCGAAGAGCTCTGTTTGGATGATATGGTTCTATAGCATCTTTGAGGTAGGATGGGGCCATGTCATTTATGGCTTTGTAGGTCAAGAGTAGAATTTTGAATTTGATTCTAGACTCGACGGGGAGCCAGTGAAGAGACTTCAGCACTGGCGTAATGTGCTCTCTTCTTTTTGTTCCTGTTAGTAATCTTGCTGCTGCATTTTGAACCAGTTGAAAGCTTTTTATGGAGCTTTTAGGACACGCTGCAAGCAGGGAGTTACAGTAGTCTAATCTAGTCGTTACAAATGCATGGATAAGGTATGGGTACAGCACTTAAAGGCGCAATGGACGATTTTTCGGCGGTTTGAGAACGCAGGCGGAAGTGCACATGCCACTCCCCCGTGCACATGCCACTCCCCCGTGAACATGCCACTCCCCAGTGCACATGCCACTCCCCCATGTGGACTGATACAACACACACGTGCGTTTGTTTATTAGCGCGCCGACGGATCACATCACATCTCTCGTCTCCCGTAGATTTCTGTCCACTTCTGCGTCAGCTCAAACTGTCTTTCTCCATCTTCATTTTGCCCCGTACACTGAGGGAACTATATTATGATAGATCAATGCGCTTAGACACGCGGAAACGTGGGGACGAGCCGCACACGGCTGCAGGTGAGCGATAGGTGCGTTTTATGATTGACACGTGGCAGGACAAATGGACCGTCCACACCACGAGGAAATAAGACTCAGATTTGGGCCAAAAAAATTGTCCATTCAACCTTTAACATGTTAAAACAACACAAAAGGCAGAGTGTACATATGTTTTGTATTATCATCATGGAAACAAAATCTGCATCGAGACCCATTTTAGTCCTGTTTTAGACCCGTTTTAGTCCCGTTTTAGACCCGTTTTAGACCCATTTAGACCCATTTTAGTCCTGTTTTAGACCCGTTTTAGTCCCGTTTTAGACCCGTTTTAGACCCATTTAGACCCATTTTAGTCCTGTTTTAGTCCAGTTTTAGACCTATTTTAGACCCGTTTTAGACACATTTTGGATCCGTTTTAGACCCGTTTTTGACAAATTTTAGACCCGTTTTAGACCCGTTTTAGTCCCGTTTTAGACCCGTTTTAGTCCCGTTTTAGACCTCTTTTATGACTCTGGTCTCTTCCCGGTTCGATCCTCGTCGATCGTTACAGTAACGTTTCTAGACATCCGTTTGTTTAACTTAAAACGGCATAAAAGACCAAAGGTCGTCCAGTCTCTAGTTTCAAATGTACAAACAACAACATGGAACATCAAATATTTACCGGACTAAAAGTGAACGTAGCTCATTACTGGCGCCTCTGCCCCGGGACACGCCACATGCTAACAGCGGCGCTCGGCCTACGCACTTAATGCACCTCCTCTACCGCGCTGCCGCTCTGGCTGCGCGTTCGATTCAGCCTACACGCTAAAACAAACATGAAAATTCATAAGGGCCCGCGGACGCCTACTCACCCGCGCTAAAAATACAGCAGAGAGAGTCGGGCCCAGTCAGAGCTGCGAGCGGGGCGCAAGCGAGATGAATCCGCCGGCAGAGGAGGAGCAGAGGAGAAAAAGGGAAAAGGTGTAACATGAAGCGAGCGAGGAGCGGTAATAATAGTTCCGTAAAGCGGTCGAGTGGAGAGAGGGCTGTTCCCGGCCCGCGGCGGTCACCGTGGACTTGAGAAACGGTTCTGAAAGAGGCGTGTTTGAACGCAGTGCGATGCGGGAGTGGGAACCCGGGCGATTTTGGGTTGATCAAGCCTCTCGTCCGGGCCACAGTGTCTGGCTCGGTGTGATGGCGTTACAGCACCAACACTTTTATCAGTCCATCTACATCCATCCGTCTGTCTATAGCCATGATTCTGCGTTGGCGTTCACCGGGACGATCCGAAAGTACCGGTTCAAGGGGTCCTGGGTGAACCCGGAGAGGTACTAGCTTCCAGAACCGTCTGGCTCGCTTTGGCGTCTAGAACTCTTCAGCGCGAGATCGTTGGACGAGAGTCACGACGAAAGCCTGGTCGAAAACAAGACGGATGGCAATTAAGCAGAAGCCGACTGACGTAGCGAAACGAAGCTAGCGCACTTTAGCGATACCCGCGTCCTCCTCCATCGACACATGGCACAAAAATATATTATGCTAACATCAACCAAAGCGTTACATAAAGAGGAGATGAAACACGGCGTAGAGGCTTTGCAGAGAAGTGAAATAATGCGGAAAAAGCTGACGATTAACCGGAAGTACCGTACTTTCCGGACTATAAGTCGCACCGGAGTATGAAATAAGGGTGAAATAAAAAATAATATCACATATAAGTTTCTCTGGAGATTAAGTACATAAGTATAAATATAAGTATAAGTCGCACCCCTTCCAAAACTATGAAAAAAGGTGCCACTTATAATCTGGAAAATATGGTACTTCCTTGTTTACTCGAACAAACAAACTTGGAATTAGGCCGCCCCAAATAAATGGTTTGTTTGCTGTAACCCGACCCAACATGTTTCAAGTGGGTCGGACGGTAGGTTAATTCTTATTTTTTTTACTTTGAAGTTAAAAAGAAAGATCCAAATTTTGCTATTTTTTGACTCGGATTGACCGCCAGGGATCAAGCTTCAACAGTCCAAGGGTCAGGCTTCTACAGTCCAGGGGTCAGGCACAGTCCAGGGGTCAGGCTTCAAAAGTCCAGGGGTCAGGCTTCAACAGTCCAGGGGTCAGGCTTAAACAGTCCAGGGGTCAGGCTTAAACAGTCCAGGGGTCAGGCTTTAACAGTCCAGGGGTCAGGCTTCAACAGTCCAGGGGTCAGGCTTTAACAGTTCAGGGGTCAGGGCTCAACAGTCCAGGGGTCAGGCACAGTCCAGGGGTCGGGCTTCAACAGTCCAGGGGTCAAGCTTCAACAGTCCAGGGGTCAGGCTTAAACAGTCCAGGGGTCAGGCTTAAACAGTCCAGGGGTCAGGCTTCAACAGTCCAGGGGTCAGGCTTCAACAGTCCACGGGTCAGGCACAGTCCAGGGGTCAGGCTTCAACAGTCCAGGGGTCAGGGCTCAACAGTCCAGGGGTCAGGCACAGTCCAGGGGTCAGGCTTCAACAGTCCAGGGGTCAGGGCTCAACAGTCCAGGGGTCAGGCACAGTCCAGGGGTCAGGCTTCAACAGTCCAGGGGTCGGGAATCAACAGTCCAGGGGTCAGGCTTCAACAGTCAAGGGGTCAAGCTTCAACAGTCCAGGGGTCAGGCTTCAACAGTCCAGGGGTCAAGCTTCAACAGTCCAGGGGTCAGACTTCAACAGTCCAGGGGTCAGGCTTCAACAGTCCAGGGGTCAAGCTTCAACAGTCCAGGGGTCAGGCTTCAACAGTCCAGGGGTCAGGCTTCAACAGTCCAGGGGTCGGGCTTTAACAGTCCAGGGGTCAGACTTAAACAGTCCAGGGGTCAGGCTTCAGCAGTCCAAGGGTCAGGCTTCAACAGTCCAGGGGTCAGACTTAAACAGTCCAGGGATCAGGCTACAACAGTCCAGGGGTCAGGCTTCAACAGTCCAGGGGTCAGGCTTCAACAGTCCAGGGGTCAGGCTTCAACAGTCCAGGGATCAGGCTTCAACAGTCCAGGGGTCGGGCTTTAACAGTCCAGGGGTCAGGCTTCAACAGACCAGGGGTCGGGCTTCAACAGTCCAGGGGTCGGGAATCAACAGTCCAGGGGTCAGGCTTCAACAGTCCAGGGGTCAGACTTCAACAGTCCAGGGGTCAGGCACAGTCCAGGGGTCAGACTTCAACAGTCCAGGGGTCAGGCGTCAACAGTCCAGGGGTCAGGGCTCAACAGTCCAGGGGTCAGGCACAGTCCAGGGGTCAGGCTTCAACAGTCCAGGGGTCAGGCTTCAACAGTCCAGAGGTCAGGCCTCAACAGTCCAGGGGTCAGACTTCAACAGTCCAGGGGTCAGGCTTCAACAGTCCAGGGGTCAAGCTTCAACAGTCCAGGGGTCAAGCTTCAACAGTCCAGGGGTCAGGCTTCAACACTCCAGGGGTCAGGCTTCAACAGTCCAGGGGTCAGGCTTCAACAGTCCAGGGGTCAGAGGCTTCAACAGTCCAGGGGTCAGGCTTCAACAGTCCAGGGGTCGGGCTTCAACAGTCCAGGGGTCGGGCTTCAACAGTCCAGGGGTCAGGCTTCAACAGTTCAGGGGTCAGGCTTCAACAGTCCAGGGGTCGGGCTTTAACAGTCCAGGGGTCAGGATTCTACAGTCCAGGGGTCAGGCTTCAACAGTCCAGGGGTCAGGGCTCAACAGTCCAGGGGTCAGGCACAGTCCAGGGGTCAGGCTTCAACAGTCCAGGGGTCAGGCTTCAACAGTCCAGGGGTCAGGCTTCAATAGTCCAGGGGTCAGACTTCAACAGTCCAGGGGTCGGGCTTCAACAGTCCAGGGGTCAGGCTTCAACAGTCCAGGGGTCGGGCTTCAACAGTCCAGGGGTCGGGAATCAACAGTCCAGGGGTCAGGCTTCAACAGTCCAGGGGTCAGACTTCAACAGTCCAGGGGTCAGGCACAGTCCAGGGGTCAGGCTTCAACAGTCCAGGGGTCAGGCTTCAACAGTCCAGGGGTCAGGCTTCAACAGTCCAGGGGTCAGGCTTCAACAGTCCAGGGGTCAGACTTCAACAGTCCAGGGGTCGGGCTTCAACAGTCCAGGGGTCGGGCTTCAACAGTCCAGGGGTCGGGCTTCAACAGTCCAGGGGTCGGGAATCAACAGTCCAGGGGTCAGGCTTCAACAGTCCAGGGGTCAGACTTCAACAGTCCAGGGGTCAGGCACAGTCCAGGGGTCAGACTTCAACAGTCCAGGGGTCAGGCTTCAACAGTCCAGGGGTCAGGGCTCAACAGTCCAGGGGTCGGGCTTTAACAGTCCAGGGGTCAGGCTTCAACAGTCCAGGGGTCGGGCTTTAACAGTCCAGGGGTCAGGCTTCAACAGTCCAGGGGTCGGGCTTCAACAGTCCAGGGGTCAGGCTTCAACAGTCCAGGGGTCAAGCTTCAACAGTCCAGGGGTCAGACTTAAACAGTCCAGGGGTCAGGCTTCAACAGTCCAGGGATCAGGCTTCAACAGTCCAGGGGTCGGGCTTTAACAGTCCAGGGGTCAGGCTTCAACAGACCAGGGGTCGGGCTTCAACAGTCCAGGGGTCGGGAATCAACAGTCCAGGGGTCAGGCTTCAACAGTCCAGGGGTCAGACTTCAACAGTCCAGGGGTCAGGCACAGTCCAGGGGTCAGACTTCAACAGTCCAGGGGTCAGGCGTCAACAGTCCAGGGGTCAGGGCTCAACAGTCCAGGGGTCAGGCACAGTCCAGGGGTCAGGCTTCAACAGTCCAGGGGTCAGGCTTCAACAGTCCAGAGGTCAGGCCTCAACAGTCCAGGGGTCAGACTTCAACAGTCCAGGGGTCAGGCTTCAACAGTCCAGGGGTCAAGCTTCAACAGTCCAGGGGTCAAGCTTCAACAGTCCAGGGGTCAGGCTTCAACACTCCAGGGGTCAGGCTTCAACAGTCCAGGAGTCAGGCTTCAACAGTCCAGGGGTCAGGCTTTAACAGTCCAGGGGTCAGGCTTCAACAGTCCAGGGGTCAGAGGCTTCAACAGTCCAGGGGTCAGGCTTCAACAGTCCAGGGGTCGGGCTTCAACAGTCCAGGGGTCGGGCTTCAACAGTCCAGGGGTCGGGCTTCAACAGTCCAGGGGTCAGGCTTCAACAGTCCAGGGGTCAGGCTTCAACAGTCCAGGGGTCGGGCTTTAACAGTCCAGGGGTCAGGATTCTACAGTCCAGGGGTCAGGCTTCAACAGTCCAGGGGTCAGGGCTCAACAGTCCAGGGGTCAGGCACAGTCCAGGGGTCAGGCTTCAACAGTCCAGGGGTCAGGCATCAACAGTCCAGGGGTCAGGCTTCAATAGTCCAGGGGTCAGACTTCAACAGTCCAGGGGTCGGGCTTCAACAGTCCAGGGGTCAGGCTTCAACAGTCCAGGGGTCGGGCTTCAACAGTCCAGGGGTCGGGAATCAACAGTCCAGGGGTCAGGCTTCAACAGTCCAGGGGTCAGACTTCAACAGTCCAGGGGTCAGGCACAGTCCAGGGGTCAGACTTCAACAGTCCAGGGGTCAGGCTTCAACAGTCCAGGGGTCAGGCTTCAACAGTCCAGGGGTCAGGCTTCAACAGTCCAGAGGTCAGGCCTCAACAGTCCAGGGGTCAGACTTCAACAGTCCAGGGGTCAGGCTTCAACAGTCCAGGGGTCAGGCTTCAACAGTCCAGGGGTCAAGCTTCAACAGTCCAGGGGTCAGGCTTCAACAGTCCAGGGGTCAGGCTTCAACAGTCCAGGGGTCAGAGGCTTCAACAGTCCAGGGGTCAGGCTTCAACAGTCCAGGGGTCGGGCTTCAACAGTCCAGGGGTCAGGCTTCAACAGTCCAGGGGTCAGGCTTCAACAGTCCAGGGGTCGGGCTTTAACAGTACAGGGGTCAGGATTCTACAGTCCAGGGGTCAGGCTTCAACAGTCCAGGGGTCAGGCTTCAACAGTCCAGGGGTCGGGCTTCAACAGTCCAGGGGTCGGGAATCAACAGTCCAGGGGTCAGGCTTCAACAGTCCAGGGGTCAGACTTAAACAGTCCAGGGGTCAGGCACAGTCCAGGGGTCAGACTTCAACAGTCCAGGGGTCAGGCTTCAACAGTCCAGGGGTCAGGCTTCAACAGTCCAGGGGTCAGGCTTCAACAGTCCAGGGGTCAGGCTTCAACAGTCCAGAGGTCAGGCCTCAACAGTCCAGGGGTCAGACTTCAACAGTCCAGGGGTCAGGCTTCAACAGTCCAGGGGTCAGGCTTCAACAGTCCAGGGGTCAGGCTTCAACAGTCCAGGGGTCAGAGGCTTCAACAGTCCAGGGGTCAGGCTTCAACAGTCCAGGGGTCGGGCTTCAACAGTCCAGGGGTCGGGCTTCAAAAGTCCAGGGGTCAGGCTTCAACGGTCCAGGGGTCAGGCTTCAACAGTCCAGGGGTCGGGCTTTAACAGTCCAGGGGTCAGGATTCTACAGTCCAGGGGTCAGGCTTCAACAGTCCAGGGGTCAGGCTTCAACAGTCCAGGGGTCAGGCTTCAACAGTCCAGGGGTCGGGCTTTAACAGTCCAGGGGTCAGGCTTCAACAGTCCAGGGGTCGGGCTTTAACAGTCCAGGGGTCAGGCTTCAACAGTCCAGGGGTCGGGCTTCAACAGTCCAGGGGTCAGGCTTCAACAGTCCAGGGGTCAAGCTTCAACAGTCCAGGGGTCAGACTTAAACAGTCCAGGGGTCAGGCTTCAACAGTCCAGGGGTCAGGCTTCAACAGTCCAGGGGTCAGAGGCTTCAACAGTCCAGGGGTCAGGCTTCAACAGTCCAGGGGTCAGGCTTCAACAGTCCAGGGGTCGGGCTTTAACAGTCCAGGGGTCAGACTTAAACAGTCCAGGGGTCAGGCTTCAACAGTCCAGGGGTCGGGCTTCAACAGTCCAGGGGTCAGGCTTCAACAGTCCAGGGGTCAGGCTTCAACAGTCCAGGGGTCGGGCTTTAAAACTCCAGGGGTCAGGATTCTACAGTCCAGGGGTCAGGCTTCAACAGTCCAGGGGTCGGGCTTTAACAGTCCAGGGGTCAGGCTTCAACAGTCCAGGGGTCGGGCTTTAACAGTCCAGGGGTCAGGCTTCAACAGTCCAGGGGTCAGAGGCTTCAACAGTCCAGGGGTCAGGATTCAACAGTCCAGGGGTCAGGCTTCAACAGTCCAGGGGTCGGGCTTTAACAGTCCAGGGGTCAGCCTTAAACAGTCCAGGGGTCAGGCTTCAGCAGTCCAGGGGTCAGAATTCAACCGTCCAGGGGTCAGGCTTCAACAGTCCAGGGGTCAGGCTTCAACAGTCCAGGGGTCAGACTTAAACAGTCCAGGGGTCAGGCTTCAACAGTCCAGGGGTCAGACTTAAACAGTCCAGGGATCAGGCTTCAACAGTCCAGGGGTCGGGCTTTAACAGTCCAGGGGTCGGGCTTCAACAGTCCAGGGGTCGGGAATCAACAGTCCAGGGGTCAGGCTTCAACAGTCCAGGGGTCAGACTTCAACAGTCCAGGGGTCAGGCACAGTCCAGGGGTCAGACTTCAACAGTCCAGGGGTCAGGCTTCAACAGTCCAGGGGTCAGGGCTAAACAGTCGAGGGGTCAGGCACAGTCCAGGGGTCAGGCTTCAACAGTCCAGGGGTCAGGCTTCAACAGTCCAGGGGTCAGGCTTCAACAGTCCAGGGGTCAGACTTCAACAGTCCAGGGGTCAGGCTTCAACAGTCCAGGGGTCAAGCTTCAACAGTCCAGGGGTCAAGCTTCAACAGTCCAGGGGTCAGGCTTCAACACTCCAGGGGTCAGGCTTCAACAGTCCAGGGGTCAGGCTTCAACAGTCCAGGGGTCAGGCTTTAACAGTCCAGGGGTCAGGCTTCAACAGTCCAGGGGTCAGAGGCTTCAACAGTCCAGGGGTCAGGCTTCAACAGTCCAGGGGTCGGGCTTCAACAGTCCAGGGGTCGGGCTTCAACAGTCCAGGGGTCAGGCTTCAACAGTCCAGGGGTCAGGCTTCAACAGTCCAGGGGTCGGGCTTTAACAGTCCAGGGGTCAGGATTCTACAGTCCAGGGGTCAGGCTTCAACAGTCCAGGGGTCGGGCTTTAACAGTCCAGGGGTCAGGCTTCAACAGTCCAGGGGTCGGGCTTTAACAGTCCAGGGGTCAGGCTTCAACAGTCCAGGGGTCGGGCTTCAAGAGTCCAGGGGTCAGGCTTCAACAGTCCAGGGGTCAGGATTCTACAGTCCAGGGGTCAGGATTCTACAGTCCAGGGGTCAGGATTCTACAGTCCAGGGGTCAGGCTTCAACAGTCCAGGGGTCGGGCTTTAACAGTCCAGGGGTCAGGCTTCAACAGTCCAGGGGTCGGGCTTTAACAGTCCAGGGGTCAGGCTTCAACAGTCCAGGGGTCGGGCTTCAAGAGTCCAGGGGTCAGGCTTCAACAGTCCAGGGGTCAGGATTCTACAGTCCAGGGGTCAGGATTCTACAGTCCAGGGGTCAGGATTCTACAGTCCAGGGGTCAGGCTTCAACAGTCCAGGGGTCAGGCTTCAACAGTCCAGGGGTCAGGCTTCAACAGTCCAGGGGTCGGGCTTTAACAGTCCAGGGGTCAGGCTTCAACAGTCCAGGGGTCGGGCTTTAACAGTCCAGGGGTCAGGCTTCAACAGTCCAGGGGTCGGGCTTTAACAGTCCAGGGGTCAGGCTTCAACAGTCCAGGGGTCGGGCTTCAACAGTCCAGGGGTCAGGCTTCAACAGTCCAGGGGTCAAGCTTCAACAGTCCAGGGGTCAGACTTAAACAGTCCAGGGGTCAGGCTTCAACAGTCCAGGGGTCAGGCTTCAACAGTCCAGGGGTCAGGCTTCAACAGTCCAGGGGTCGGGCTTTAACAGTCCAGGGGTCAGACTTAAACAGTCCAGGGGTCAGGCTTCAGCAGTCCAAGGGTCAGGCTTCAACAGTCCAGGGGTCAGACTTAAACAGTCCAGGGATCAGGCTACAACAGTCCAGGGGTCAGGCTTCAACAGTCCAGGGGTCAGGCTTCAACAGTCCAGGGGTCAGGCTTCAACAGTCCAGGGATCAGGCTTCAACAGTCCAGGGGTCGGGCTTTAACAGTCCAGGGGTCAGGCTTCAACAGACCAGGGGTCGGGCTTCAACAGTCCAGGGGTCGGGAATCAACAGTCCAGGGGTCAGGCTTCAACAGTCCAGGGGTCAGACTTCAACAGTCCAGGGGTCAGGCACAGTCCAGGGGTCAGACTTCAACAGTCCAGGGGTCAGGCGTCAACAGTCCAGGGGTCAGGGCTCAACAGTCCAGGGGTCAGGCACAGTCCAGGGGTCAGGCTTCAACAGTCCAGGGTGTCAGGCTTCAACAGTCCAGAGGTCAGGCCTCAACAGTCCAGGGGTCAGACTTCAACAGTCCAGGGGTCAGGCTTCAACAGTCCAGGGGTCAAGCTTCAACAGTCCAGGGGTCAAGCTTCAACAGTCCAGGGGTCAAGCTTCAACACTCCAGGGGTCAGGCTTCAACAGTCCAGGATTCAGGCTTCAACAGTCCAGGGGTCAGGCTTTAACAGTCCAGGGGTCAGGCTTCAACAGTCCAGGGGTCAGAGGCTTCAACAGTCCAGGGGTCAGGCTTCAACAGTCCAGGGGTCGGGCTTCAACAGTCCAGGGGTCGGGCTTCAACAGTCCAGGGGTCAGGCTTCAACAGTCCAGGGGTCGGGCTTTAACAGTCCAGGGGTCAGGATTCTACAGTCCAGGGGTCAGGCTTCAACAGTCCAGGGGTCAGGGCTCAACAGTCCAGGGGTCAGGCACAGTCCAGGGGTCAGGCTTCAACAGTCCAGGGGTCAGGCATCAACAGTCCAGGGGTCAGGCTTCAATAGTCCAGGGGTCAGACTTCAACAGTCCAGGGGTCGGGCTTCAACAGTCCAGGGGTCAGGCTTCAACAGTCCAGGGGTCGGGCTTCAACAGTCCAGGGGTCGGGAATCAACAGTCCAGGGGTCAGGCTTCAACAGTCCAGGGGTCAGACTTCAACAGTCCAGGGGTCAGGCACAGTCCAGGGGTCAGACTTCAACAGTCCAGGGGTCAGGCTTCAACAGTCCAGGGGTCAGGCTTCAACAGTCCAGGGGTCAGGCTTCAACAGTCCAGAGGTCAGGCCTCAACAGTCCAGGGGTCAGACTTCAACAGTCCAGGGGTCAGGCTTCAACAGTCCAGGGGTCAGGCTTCAACAGTCCAGGGGTCAAGCTTCAACAGTCCAGGGGTCAGGCTTCAACAGTCCAGGGGTCAGGCTTCAACAGTCCAGGGGTCAGAGGCTTCAACAGTCCAGGGGTCAGGCTTCAACAGTCCAGGGGTCGGGCTTCAACAGTCCAGGGGTCAGGCTTCAACAGTCCAGGGGTCAGGCTTCAACAGTCCAGGGGTCAGGCTTCAACAGTCCAGGGGTCGGGCTTTAACAGTCCAGGGGTCAGGATTCTACAGTCCAGGGGTCAGGCTTCAACAGTCCAGGGGTCAGGCTTCAACAGTCCAGGGGTCGGGCTTCAACAGTCCAGGGGTCGGGAATCAACAGTCCAGGGGTCAGGCTTCAACAGTCCAGGGGTCAGACTTAAACAGTCCAGGGGTCAGGCACAGTCCAGGGGTCAGACTTCAACAGTCCAGGGGTCAGGCTTCAACAGTCCAGGGGTCAGGCTTCAACAGTCCAGGGGTCAGGCTTCAACAGTCCAGGGGTCAGGCTTCAACAGTCCAGAGGTCAGGCCTCAACAGTCCAGGGGTCAGACTTCAACAGTCCAGGGGTCAGGCTTCAACAGTCCAGGGGTCAGGCTTCAACAGTCCAGGGGTCAGGCTTCAACAGTCCAGGGGTCAGAGGCTTCAACAGTCCAGGGGTCAGGCTTCAACAGTCCAGGGGTCGGGCTTCAACAGTCCAGGGGTCGGGCTTCAAAAGTCCAGGGGTCAGGCTTCAACAGTCCAGGGGTCAGGCTTCAACAGTCCAGGGGTCGGGCTTTAACAATCCAGGGGTCAGGATTCTACAGTCCAGGGGTCAGGCTTCAACAGTCCAGGGGTCAGGCTTCAACAGTCCAGGGGTCAGGCTTCAACAGTCCAGGGGTCGGGCTTTAACAGTCCAGGGGTCAGGCTTCAACAGTCCAGGGGTCGGGCTTTAACAGTCCAGGGGTCAGGCTTCAACAGTCCAGGGGTCGGGCTTCAACAGTCCAGGGGTCAGGCTTCAACAGTCCAGGGGTCAAGCTTCAACAGTCCAGGGGTCAGACTTAAACAGTCCAGGGGTCAGGCTTCAACAGTCCAGGGGTCAGGCTTCAACAGTCCAGGGGTCAGAGGCTTCAACAGTCCAGGGGTCAGGCTTCAACAGTCCAGGGGTCAGGCTTCAACAGTCCAGGGGTCGGGCTTTAACAGTCCAGGGGTCAGACTTAAACAGTCCAGGGGTCAGGCTTCAACAGTCCAGGGGTCGGGCTTCAACAGTCAAGGGGTCAGGCTTCAACAGTCCAGGGGTCAGGCTTCAACAGTCCAGGGGTCGGGCTTTAAAACTCCAGGGGTCAGGATTCTACAGTCCAGGGGTCAGGCTTCAACAGTCCAGGGGTCGGGCTTTAACAGTCCAGGGGTCAGGCTTCAACAGTCCAGGGGTCGGGCTTTAACAGTCCAGGGGTCAGGCTTCAACAGTCCAGGGGTCAGAGGCTTCAACAGTCCAGGGGTCAGGATTCAACAGTCCAGGGGTCAGGCTTCAACAGTCCAGGGGTCGGGCTTTAACAGTCCAGGGGTCAGCCTTAAACAGTCCAGGGGTCAGGCTTCAGCAGTCCAGGGGTCAGAATTCAACCGTCCAGGGGTCAGGCTTCAACAGTCCAGGGGTTAGGCTTCAACAGTCCAGGGGTCAGACTTAAACAGTCCAGGGGTCAGGCTTCAACAGTCCAGGGGTCAGACTTAAACAGTCCAGGGATCAGGCTTCAACAGTCCAGGGGTCGGGCTTTAACAGTCCAGGGGTCGGGCTTCAACAGTCCAGGGGTCGGGAATCAACAGTCCAGGGGTCAGGCTTCAACAGTCCAGGGGTCAGACTTCAACAGTCCAGGGGTCAGGCACAGTCCAGGGGTCAGACTTCAACAGTCCAGGGGTCAGACTTCAACAGTCCAGGGGTCAGGCACAGTCCAGGGGTCAGACTTCAACAGTCCAGGGGTCAGGCGTCAACAGTCCAGGGGTCAGGGCTCAACAGTCCAGGGGTCAGGCACAGTCCAGGGGTCAGGCTTCAACAGTCCAGGGGTCAGGCTTCAACAGTCCAGAGGTCAGGCCTCAACAGTCCAGGGGTCAGACTTCAACAGTCCAGGGGTCAGGCTTCAACAGTCCAGGGGTCAAGCTTCAACAGTCCAGGGGTCAAGCTTCAACAGTCCAGGGGTCAAGCTTCAACAGTCCAGGGGTCAAGCTTCAACAGTCCAGGGGTCAGGCTTCAACACTCCAGGGGTCAGGCTTCAACAGTCCAGGATTCAGGCTTCAACAGTCCAGGGGTCAGGCTTTAACAGTCCAGGGGTCAGGCTTCAACAGTCCAGGGGTCAGAGGCTTCAACAGTCCAGGGGTCAGGCTTCAACAGTCCAGGGGTCGGGCTTCAACAGTCCAGGGGTCGGGCTTCAACAGTCCAGGGGTCAGGCTTCAACAGTCCAGGGGTCAGGCTTCAACAGTCCAGGGGTCGGGCTTCAACAGTCCAGGGGTCGGGAATCAACAGTCCAGGGGTCAGGCTTCAACAGTCCAGGGGTCAGACTTCAACAGTCCAGGGGTCAGGCACAGTCCAGGGGTCAGACTTCAACAGTCCAGGGGTCAGGCTTCAACAGTCCAGGGGTCAGGCTTCAACAGTCCAGGGGTCAGGCTTCAACAGTCCAGAGGTCAGGCCTCAACAGTCCAGGGGTCAGACTTCAACAGTCCAGGGGTCAGGCTTCAACAGTCCAGGGGTCAGGCTTCAACAGTCCAGGGGTCAAGCTTCAACAGTCCAGGGGTCAGGCTTCAACAGTCCAGGGGTCAGGCTTCAACAGTCCAGGGGTCAGAGGCTTCAACAGTCCAGGGGTCAGGCTTCAACAGTCCAGGGGTCGGGCTTCAACAGTCCAGGGGTCAGGCTTCAACAGTCCAGGGGTCAGGCTTCAACAGTCCAGGGGTCAGGCTTCAACAGTCCAGGGGTCGGGCTTTAACAGTCCAGGGGTCAGGATTCTACAGTCCAGGGGTCAGGCTTCAACAGTCCAGGGGTCAGGCTTCAACAGTCCAGGGGTCGGGCTTCAACAGTCCAGGGGTCGGGAATCAACAGTCCAGGGGTCAGGCTTCAACAGTCCAGGGGTCAGACTTAAACAGTCCAGGGGTCAGGCACAGTCCAGGGGTCAGACTTCAACAGTCCAGGGGTCAGGCTTCAACAGTCCAGGGGTCAGGCTTCAACAGTCCAGGGGTCAGGCTTCAACAGTCCAGGGGTCAGGCTTCAACAGTCCAGAGGTCAGGCCTCAACAGTCCAGGGGTCAGACTTCAACAGTCCAGGGGTCAGGCTTCAACAGTCCAGGGGTCAGGCTTCAACAGTCCAGGGGTCAGGCTTCAACAGTCCAGGGGTCAGAGGCTTCAACAGTCCAGGGGTCAGGCTTCAACAGTCCAGGGGTCGGGCTTCAACAGTCCAGGGGTCGGGCTTCAAAAGTCCAGGGGTCAGGCTTCAACAGTCCAGGGGTCAGGCTTCAACAGTCCAGGGGTCGGGCTTTAACAATCCAGGGGTCAGGATTCTACAGTCCAGGGGTCAGGCTTCAACAGTCCAGGGGTCAGGCTTCAACAGTCCAGGGGTCAGGCTTCAACAGTCCAGGGGTCGGGCTTTAACAGTCCAGGGGTCAGGCTTCAACAGTCCAGGGGTCGGGCTTTAACAGTCCAGGGGTCAGGCTTCAACAGTCCAGGGGTCGGGCTTCAACAGTCCAGGGGTCAGGCTTCAACAGTCCAGGGGTCAAGCTTCAACAGTCCAGGGGTCAGACTTAAACAGTCCAGGGGTCAGGCTTCAACAGTCCAGGGGTCAGGCTTCAACAGTCCAGGGGTCAGAGGCTTCAACAGTCCAGGGGTCAGGCTTCAACAGTCCAGGGGTCAGGCTTCAACAGTCCAGGGGTCGGGCTTTAACAGTCCAGGGGTCAGACTTAAACAGTCCAGGGGTCAGGCTTCAACAGTCCAGGGGTCGGGCTTCAACAGTCCAGGGGTCAGGCTTCAACAGTCCAGGGGTCAGGCTTCAACAGTCCAGGGGTCGGGCTTTAAAACTCCAGGGGTCAGGATTCTACAGTCCAGGGGTCAGGCTTCAACAGTCCAGGGGTCGGGCTTTAACAGTCCAGGGGTCAGGCTTCAACAGTCCAGGGGTCGGGCTTTAACAGTCCAGGGGTCAGGCTTCAACAGTCCAGGGGTCAGAGGCTTCAACAGTCCAGGGGTCAGGATTCAACAGTCCAGGGGTCAGGCTTCAACAGTCCAGGGGTCGGGCTTTAACAGTCCAGGGGTCAGCCTTAAACAGTCCAGGGGTCAGGCTTCAGCAGTCCAGGGGTCAGAATTCAACCGTCCAGGGGTCAGGCTTCAACAGTCCAGGGGTTAGGCTTCAACAGTCCAGGGGTCAGACTTAAACAGTCCAGGGGTCAGGCTTCAACAGTCCAGGGGTCAGACTTAAACAGTCCAGGGATCAGGCTTCAACAGTCCAGGGGTCGGGCTTTAACAGTCCAGGGGTCGGGCTTCAACAGTCCAGGGGTCGGGAATCAACAGTCCAGGGGTCAGGCTTCAACAGTCCAGGGGTCAGACTTCAACAGTCCAGGGGTCAGGCACAGTCCAGGGGTCAGACTTCAACAGTCCAGGGGTCAGGGCTAAACAGTCCAGGGGTCAGGCACAGTCCAGGGGTCAGGCTTCAACAGTCCAGGGGTCAGGCTTCAACAGTCCAGGGGTCAGGCTTCAACAGTCCAGGGGTCAGACTTCAACAGTCCAGGGGTCAGGCTTCAACAGTCCAGGGGTCAAGCTTCAACAGTCCAGGGGTCAAGCTTCAACAGTCCAGGGGTCAGGCTTCAACACTCCAGGGGTCAGGCTTCAACAGTCCAGGGGTCAGGCTTCAACAGTCCAGGGGTCAGGCTTTAACAGTCCAGGGGTCAGGCTTCAACAGTCCAGGGGTCAGAGGCTTCAACAGTCCAGGGGTCAGGCTTCAACAGTCCAGGGGTCGGGCTTCAACAGTCCAGGGGTCGGGCTTCAACAGTCCAGGGGTCAGGCTTCAACAGTCCAGGGGTCAGGCTTCAACAGTCCAGGGGTCGGGCTTTAACAGTCCAGGGGTCAGGCTTCAACAGTCCAGGGGTCGGGCTTTAACAGTCCAGGGGTCAGGCTTCAACAGTCCAGGGGTCGGGCTTCAAGAGTCCAGGGGTCAGGATTCTACAGTCCAGGGGTCAGGATTCAACAGTCCAGGGGTCAGGCTTTAACAGTCCAGGGGTCAGGCTTCAACAGTCCAGGGGTCAGAGGCTTCAACAGTCCAGGGGTCAGGCTTCAACAGTCCAGGGGTCGGGCTTCAACAGTCCAGGGGTCGGGCTTCAACAGTCCAGGGGTCAGGCTTCAACAGTCCAGGGGTCAGGCTTCAACAGTCCAGGGGTCGGGCTTTAACAGTCCAGGGGTCAGGCTTCAACAGTCCAGGGGTCGGGCTTTAACAGTCCAGGGGTCAGGCTTCAACAGTCCAGGGGTCAGGATTCTACAGTCCAGGGGTCAGGATTCTACAGTCCAGGGGTCAGGATTCTACAGTCCAGGGGTCAGGCTTCAACAGTCCAGGGGTCGGGCTTTAACAGTCCAGGGGTCAGGCTTCAACAGTCCAGGGGTCGGGCTTCAAGAGTCCAGGGGTCAGGCTTCAACAGTCCAGGGGTCAGGATTCTACAGTCCAGGGGTCAGGATTCTACAGTCCAGGGGTCAGGATTCTACAGTCCAGGGGTCAGGCTTCAACAGTCCAGGGGTCAGGCTTCAACAGTCCAGGGGTCAGGCTTCAACAGTCCAGGGGTCGGGCTTTAACAGTCCAGGGGTCAGGCTTCAACAGTCCAGGGGTCGGGCTTTAACAGTCCAGGGGTCAGGATTCTACAGTCCAGGGGTCAGGATTCAACACTCCAGGGGTCAGGCTTCAACAGTCCAGGGGTCAGACTTAAACAGTCCAGGGGTCAGGCTTCAGCAGTCCAGGGGTCAGAATTCAACAGTCCAGGGGTCAGGCTTCAACAGTCCAGGGGTCAGACTTAAACAGTCCAGGGATCAGGCTTCAACAGTCCAGGGGTCAGGCTTCAACAGTCCAGGGGTCAGGCTTCAACAGTCCAGGGGTCAGGCTTCAACAGTCCAGGGGTCGGGCTTTAACAGTCCAGGGGTCAGGCTTCAACAGTCCAGGGGTCAGACTTCAACAGTCCAGGGGTCAGGCTTCATCAGTCCAGGGGTCAGGCTTCAACAGTCCAGGGGTCAGGATTCTACAGTCCAGGGGTCAGGCTTCAACAGTCCAGGGGTCAATGACGGAAAACGTCTCGATCAACCCGATCAGGAGACTAAATCTCACGATTTTAAGATATTTCAATCGACCATTTGTACGCCGTTATCCTTTATTTTGGTAGCAAAGGCGAGCGGGGGGAACATGCGAGGGGCACGGGCTCCAGAACGCAATGCGCTAGTCAAATTTAAATGAAGCCACACCATGACGCAGAGCCCAGGCCAGTGGCGCTGACAGAGACAAATCAACATGTTAAAGACAATATAGGTTTCCTCCTGCAGGTCTGTTTAATACAGACTCACATGGAGGACTGAATATGTGAGCGCATATGCATTATGCAGTGCGATATTCGTCTCTCGGGATGAAAGACAGGTTTACCAGCTTCTACACGGCGCTTCAGGAAAGGCCGGTCGGTGAGTCGGCGAAATATTAGACGAATAAAAGAATTTGGTGTTTTTTTAACAAAAGGCTGATATATTTTTTTCAGTCGGCTATTTTTATACCGGGTCGGTCGGGTTACGGCAGACAGAGCTGTTATTTTGCTCAGATTTACTAAATGTGTTTTTGAGAACGTCTGAGATTGGCCTTATGATTGAAAAGCATCATTCTGATTTAGTTTACGTTACTTTTGGGGGACGTCAGCTGCTCGGAGCCAGGGCCCGAAACCTGGATTATTCTCCAAAGGTGGAAACTGGCCACGAGTTTGTTTCAGTCGCTTTGCCCTTGGATAAACTGACACGTAACTTTAATTTCAACATTCAAAGAAACAAATGCAGTGGAAAGAAAGTTTTGTGGACAAATACATCATCATTTACTGGTCAAAACCGGACTCAACGTACCATATTTTTGACAGCTCGCTCCGTAAAAAGAGAACCCGGGGAGAGGTGTCTCGTCCCTGGGCACAACGGCAGCGCCGTTAGCCGGGACGGAGCCACACATCAGCCCGACAGCCGCACGCCTCGTAATTCTGAGTTACATCTCGACGCCGTTTCTAAGACACAGTTGATAAAATCTTTCCTTTCTCCGGCGACTTTAAATCATCTCTCCATCGCGCCGCGCAGCCACAACCTTGGTAAGACTTTGCAAAACTTGCCGCAGAAATGATGCTAGCGAATAAACGCCACCAAAAAATCTACATTCGCCCCAACAATAGCGTGTGGTGATTGAGTGCTGTCCTGGGCGCTCCGTCTGTACCTATTGTTATGCAAATGCCTTCCTCAATCACCACTGTAGCCCTTCTCCGGGGGTCCCTGAGGGGGGGGGGGGGGGGGGGGGGGGGGACGCTGACGCTTGATTGACACCGCGCTCCGTGTCACTGCATGGGCCCGGTCGGCGCGACAAAAGCGACACGGCTCCCATAAATCTGAACGGGCTGCGAGTTCCGCCGTGCATGACTGATGACGAGCGCCTCACCGTCTCTCCCGTCTCTCCCGCGCACGACCCCACCAAGGCTACACTTATGCTAATGGCGCTATGCTAATCAGGCGACTTCCAGGTGCAGAAATAGACGCGGAACGTTCGGGGGGTAAATTTAGCTTTAATAACCGGGCTAATTGCGGCGTTAATGTAGCGACGTACACACTCGGGGGGGTTGTCATGTTAATAGCGGTTTGCCAGACGAATGCCGTTGGCGACGGTGGTGAGAAGGAAACAAAGGATCTTTCATGTAGGAAAGGGGACTTGTGTTTACCTGTGGAATAATGTCGAGTTGTATTTGGAGACGTATGTGGGGCTGGTTGTTATAAACAGGAGCTTAACCTCAGGCCGGTGCGTCTTAGTTTTTACTCTCTGAAGGATGAAAATGACAACACAATTCGACACTTGGGAGGGACACGAGGCAGAGGGTGAAGGGGGTCGTAGGGTCGTAGGGCATTCTTAGCGATTTAGCTTTTGTCTTGGAGAGAAAATGACTCTCTGAGTTCATTTTAATCCAAAAGAAGTGATTCGATGGAAAAGTTATTTCCCACGTTCAAAGTGTCTGCCATAAATCTCCTTTGTGCTGACGCCTTAGCCCGCATTCCTGTCACCATGGCAACATGAAGAGGTCATCTGCAGATCCTACAGGGTCGTCTGCTAATTGACACAAAATACTGCTTTTTGTTTTGCTTTCAAGCTCAGATAAAGTACAGTTAGAAGACCAGGTCAATGAGAAGGATCGATAAATCCATAAATCTTTAACAAATCTCATTTCCAATTAAGCTCCTTGAAGTTCAGCCCAAGAGGATTTCAGTCGAGATAAACGAGGGCTCGTTTTGCAAAACCGAAACACTCGATAGACTAACCATCCTCCAGATAGTTTACTCACCGCGCTGTATTTGACGCGCACATTATCATTCGTGACCTTTGCGTTTGCCGCGAGGCGAGTGGGACGGTATATAAATCTCCCCGGGCAGAATCCGCCCGGCGCGCTGTGTAGTCGCGCCGTTTTGTTGTGTTTGTTATAGTTTGTCTCCTCTATAAATGATGACGCTCCAGGCGAGAGGGAGAGCGAGGCACTCAGCGCTCCCCAGGGGGAAGTGTTCGCCGCCGTGCCCGGTCCCCTCCACGCCCCGTCCCCTTGGGTTAACTCCTTATACGCACAGCACATGGTCTATTGTCCCATTTGAGACACTCACGGCTCCTTTTGAGACGTTCTCTGATAGGGACGGACACCTTCAGCAGCTGCAGACTTCAAGGCCACAGACGTGCCAAAGAGCTCATGGAAGAAGACTGGAAGGAGGCGTCAACCGTCATATTCCGCCTAATATCTGAATGTTATAAATATAACGCAGAGCAGGAATTTCGGCGCGTCCGGACCACGCCCGTGTAAGTCGCCGGTCACATTTGCCCAGGGACAGATTTGGTAAGCGCTCTGATATCTGTATTATTCTTGTACACGACAGGGATTAAACATCTGAATGATTTTAACTTCTGATTCATGCCTTTTCTTTCATAAACGAGCACGTCAACAGCCTCAAACATGTTCTTTTACTTTGGAATGAAAAACAAACGACTTCAACGTCACTCTGGCTTTTACCACACTAGGACCTAACTGAGGCTCCATCTACTGGCTGCAGAAGGAATTACATGGGCGAGGGAAACAAACGCTAGCTCGCCTCAGTCGTGCGAATGCAGCCGGTCTGGTGATGATTTACGGTCTTAACACCAGCGCGGAAGATCTCAGGTAGAATATGACTGTTTTTGACGCTCGGAGGGAGAAGACGTTCTAATAGGATGAACCAAACGAGCGCGAGTGAAGCTAAATGCAGCTCCAGGTATTGGTTGGAGCAGCGTCTTGGGCTCATCTGACGGAGAAGAGAGAGAGAGTCACCGCTTTGTCCAGTTCAGAGTCCATTTTCACAGGCAAATCCTCGGCCAAAGAGAACACACTTGCCGTCCGGCCACAGGCGAGGAACGGGCACCTCCTGGTAGAAGTTAGCAGGAAGCTCACACACACAAACGCCGATCAACACGTGCTCTTCGAGTCCAACCATCCTCTGCAGCACAAACTCGCCGTGATTAAAACATCGCAGCAGAGCTCAGGTGGATCCCACAAGCGCAGACGGAAGAATGAAAGAGGAACAGCGCGTCCAGGACGTCCTCTCTGCGCGTCGTTATCCCAAAAGCGCCTTCAATGAAGCGAACAAAAGCCACACGAAAAATGGACCGTTGAGAATCAAGAGAAAAGGATGAACCATTCCTTACGCAGCTGGTGTTTCTGAAATGCACCAAAGGCTTTTTAGACGACATGACGTCCAAGTATTGCGGTCGACTCTGGTCGCCGTCGTTTTAAATGAGCTGTAAATGAACAGGACACGTGGAGACGAGGGACGCTTTTCAGTCCCATCAAACCGGAACACGTCCGCACATATCCACCAAGAGCAATTATAATTGTATAAAGCGAATATATTGTGGGTTTCGTCAGCTGAAACTTCTCTGAAACTAAAACAAATGATTGAGCTGAATGTTTTGTGTGTCAGAAACCTGCAGCTCCTTTGAGGACAGTGAAGGTCAGATCCTGGTCAGATGTTTGTCAGTAAAGACGACTCCGTCGCTCGATTATGTTAGATATGACTCAGGTGTCAATGAACAACAACTCCTGCTGTAAACCGCTAGCTTGCGTTAGCTTCAGAGCAGTTAGCGGCTCCCTGTTCTCCCTCAGAAGCAGGAAGTTTGTTGTTAGCATGCGGTCGTTGGTTAGCTTCACCGTGATGGTGAAAAGCACGTCAGTTTAGAACATGTTTAAAGTTAGAAAGTTCTGGTACTTAAAGGTCCAACGCAGCAGACCAAATGCACAATAACAACATTTAAGCTGGAATTTGTTTATTAAAAGTCCTGTTTTGACCATGTGGACCAGAGGATCCCAAACTATCCAGGCCTGGACCAAACAACACCATTAACAAGACATCTGTGATCATTTAAGTTGTAAAGCTTTTACAATTAGCTTTATTTGTATTTGTCTTACTTGTTTTACTTGTTTATTGTGTTATCCAACCCAATTTCCCTAAAACATACTGCTTTAAATCTTTAATAAAAATGTAATACAGTGTTTTGAAATCCTCTCACGACCCCCACTTCCTGCTCGGCGACCACCAGGGGACCCCGCCCCCCACTTTGGGACCCACTGGCAGAGACGACCTTGAACGACTCCCACTTTACGGCGCTGTTTATGTATTTTCTGCTCTCGGCTAATCAAATACAGAGCGATGATTTGCAGCACGAGCAAAGGTAAACAGCCCTGTCACTTTTCATCTGTGTTCACTCCAGTCTGAACACCTGAAAGAAGAGAGCTGAGTGAGTAGCTGCAGGAGCCCGGGGAGTCAGATCGTTCATGAAAGGTAAATGTGCTCCTCATGTCCTGCTGAACGGGGGTCTGCGCTCCTCGTTTCCTGCTGAACGGGGGTCTGTGCGCTCCTCGTTTCCTGCTGAACGGGGGTCTGTGCTCCTCGTGTCCTGCTGAACGGGGGTCTGCGCTCCTCGTTTCCTGCTGAACGGGGGTCTGTGCTCCTCGTTTCCTGCTGAACGGGGGTCTGTGCTCCTCGTGTCCTGCTGAACGGGGGTCTGCGCTCCTCGTTTCCTGCTGAACGGGGGTCTGTGCTCCTCGTTTCCTGCTGAACGGGGGTCTGTGCGCTCCTCGTGTCCTGCTGAACGGGGGTCTGTGCTCCTCGTGTCCTGCTGAACGGGGGTCTGCGCT
Organism: Eucyclogobius newberryi; assembly: GCF_026437365.1. Classification (NCBI taxonomy): domain Eukaryota; kingdom Metazoa; phylum Chordata; class Actinopteri; order Gobiiformes; family Gobiidae; genus Eucyclogobius; species Eucyclogobius newberryi. The sequence continues at coordinate 37,763,822 of NW_027316056.1, read as the reverse complement.
CCTCGTGTCCTGCTGAACGGGGGTCTGTGCTCCTCGTGTCCTGCTGAACGGGGGTCTGCGCTCCTCGTGTCCTGCTGAACGGGGGTCTGTGCTCCTCGTGTCCTGCTGAACGGGGGTCTGCGCTCCTCGTGTCCTGCTGAACGGGGGTCTGCGCTCCTCGTGTCCTGCTGAACGGGGGTCTGCGCTCCTCGTTTCCTGCTGAACGGGGGTCTGTGCTCCTCGTGTCCTGCTGAACGGGGGTCTGCGCTCCTCGTTTCCTGCTGAACGGGGGTCTGCGCTCCTCGTGTCCTGCTGAACGGGGGTCTGCGCTCCTCGTGTCCTGCTGAACGGGGGTCTGTGCGCTCCTCGTGTCCTGCTGAACGGGGGTCTGTGCGCTCCTCGTGTCCTGCTGAACGGGGGTCTGTGCGCTCCTCGTTTCCTGCTGAACGGGGGTCTGTGCTCCTCGTGTCCTGCTGAACGGGGGTCTGCGCTCCTCGTTTCCTGCTGAACGGGGGTCTGTGCGCTCCTCATGTCCTGCTGAACAGGGGTCTGTGCGCTCCTCGTGTCCTGCTGAACGGGGGTCTGTGCGCTCCTCGTGTCCTGCTGAACGGGGGTCTGTGCTCCTCGTTTCCTGCTGAACGGGGGTCTGTGCGCTCCTCGTTTCCTGCTGAACAGGGGTCTATGCGCTCCTCGTTTCCTGCTGAACGGGGGTCTGTGCGCTCCTCGTTTCCTGCTGAACGGGGGTCTGTGCTCCTCGTGTCCTGCTGAACGGGGGTCTGCGCTCCTCGTTTCCTGCTGAACGGGGGTCTGCGCTCCTCGTTTCCTGCTGAACGGGGGTCTGCGCTCCTCATGTCCTGCTGAACAGGGGTCTGTGCGCTCCTCGTGTCCTGCTGAACGGGGGTCTGTGCGCTCCTCGTGTCCTGCTGAACGGGGGTCTGTGCTCCTCGTTTCCTGCTGAACGGGGGTCTGTGCGCTCCTCGTGTCCTGCTGAACGGGGGTCTGTGCGCTCCTCGTGTCCTGCTGAACGGGGGTCTGTGCGCTCCTCGTTTCCTGCTGAACGGGGGTCTGTGCTCCTCGTGTCCTGCTGAACGGGGGTCTGCGCTCCTCGTTTCCTGCTGAACGGGGGTCTGTGCGCTCCTCATGTCCTGCTGAACAGGGGTCTGTGCGCTCCTCGTGTCCTGCTGAACGGGGGTCTGTGCGCTCCTCGTGTCCTGCTGAACGGGGGTCTGTGCTCCTCGTTTCCTGCTGAACGGGGGTCTGTGCGCTCCTCGTTTCCTGCTGAACAGGGGTCTATGCGCTCCTCGTTTCCTGCTGAACGGGGGTCTGTGCGCTCCTCGTTTCCTGCTGAACGGGGGTCTGTGCTCCTCGTGTCCTGCTGAACGGGGGTCTGCGCTCCTCGTTTCCTGCTGAACGGGGGTCTGCGCTCCTCGTTTCCTGCTGAACGGGGGTCTGTGCGCTCCTCATGTCCTGCTGAACAGGGGTCTGTGCGCTCCTCGTGTCCTGCTGAACGGGGGTCTGTGCGCTCCTCGTGTCCTGCTGAACGGGGGTCTGTGCTCCTCGTTTCCTGCTGAACGGGGGTCTGTGCGCTCCTCGTTTCCTGCTGAACAGGGGTCTATGCGCTCCTCGTGTCCTGCTGAACGGGGGTCTGTGCGCTCCTCGTTTCCTGCTGAACGGGGGTCTGTGCTCCTCGTGTCCTGCTGAACGGGGGTCTGCGCTCCTCGTTTCCTGCTGAACGGGGGTCTGTGCTCCTCGTTTCCTGCTGAACGGGGGTCTGTGCTCCTCGTGTCCTGCTGAACGGGGGTCTGCGCTCCTCGTTTCCTGCTGAACGGGGGTCTGTGCTCCTCGTTTCCTGCTGAACGGGGGTCTGTGCGCTCCTCGTGTCCTGCTGAACGGGGGTCTGCGCTCCTCGTGTCCTGCTGAACGGGGGTCTGCGCTCCTCGTGTCCTGCTGAACGGGGGTCTGCGCTCCTCGTGTCCTGCTGAACGGGGGTCTGCGCTCCTCGTGTCCTGCTGAACGGGGGTCTGCGCTCCTCGTGTCCTGCTGAACGGGGGTCTGCGCTCCTCGTGTCCTGCTGAACGGGGGTCTGCGCTCCTCGTGTCCTGCTGAACGGGGGTCTGTGCGCTCCTCGTGTCCTGCTGAACGGGGGTCTGTGCGCTCCTCGTGTCCTGCTGAACGGGGGTCTGTGCGCTCCTCGTTTCCTGCTGAACGGGGGTCTGTGCTCCTCGTGTCCTGCTGAACGGGGGTCTGTGCGCTCCTCATGTCCTGCTGAACAGGGGTCTGTGCGCTCCTCGTGTCCTGCTGAACGGGGGTCTGTGCGCTCCTCGTGTCCTGCTGAACGGGGGTCTGTGCTCCTCGTTTCCTGCTGAACGGGGGTCTGTGCGCTCCTCGTTTCCTGCTGAACGGGGGTCTATGTGCTCCTCGTGTCCTGCTGAACGGGGGTCTGTGCGCTCCTCGTGTCCTGCTGAATGGGGGTATGTGCTCCTCGTTTCCTGCTGAACGGGGGTCTGTGCGCTCCTCGTTTCCTGCTGAACGGGGGTCTGCGCTCCTCGTGTCCTGCTGAACGGGGGTCTGCGCTTCTCGTGTCCTGCTGAACGGGGGTCTGTGCGCTCCTCGTGTCCTGCTGAACGGGGGTCTGTGCGCTCCTCGTGTCCTGCTGAACGGGGGTCTGTGCGCTCCTCGTTTCCTGCTGAACGGGGGTCTGTGCGCTCCTCGTGTCCTGCTGAACGGGGGTCTGTGCTCCTTGTTTCCTGCTGAACGAGGGTCTGTGCGCTCCTCGTTTCCTGCTGAACGGGGGTCTGCGCTCCTCGTTTCCTGCTGAACGGGGGTCTGCGCTCCTCGTGTCCTGCTGAACGGGGGTCTGCGCTTCTCGTGTCCTGCTGAACGGGGGTCTGTGCGCTCCTCGTGTCCTGCTGAACGGGGGTCTGTGCGCTCCTCGTTTCCTGCTGAACGGGGGTCTGCGCTCCTCGTTTCCTGCTGAACGGGGGTCTGCGCTCCTCGTGTCCTGCTGAACGGGGGTCTGTGCGCTCCTCGTGTCCTGCTGAACGGGGGTCTGTGCGCTCCTCATGTCCTGCTGAACGGGGGTCTGTGCGCTCCTCGTGTCCTGCTGAACGGGGGTCTGTGCTCCTCGTGTCCTGCTGAACGGGGGTCTGTGCGCTCCTCGTGTCCTGCTGAACGGGGGTCTGCGCTCCTCGTGTCCTGCTGAACGGGGGTCTGTGCGCTCCTCGTTTCCTGCTGAACGGGGGTCTGTGCTCCTCGTTTCCTGCTGAACGGGGGTCTGTGCGCTCCTCATGTCCTGCTGAACGGGGGTCTGTGCTCCTCGTTTCCTGCTGAACGGGGGTCTGTGCGCTCCTCGTTTCCTGCTGAACGGGGGTCTGCGCTCCTCGTTTCCTGCTGAACGGGGGTCTGTGCGCTCCTCGTTTCCTGCTGAACGGGGGTCTGCGCTCCTCGTGTCCTGCTGAACGGGGGTCTGTGCGCTCCTCGTGTCCTGCTGAACGGGGGTCTGTGCGCTCCTCGTTTCCTGCTGAACGGGGGTCTGTGCGCTCCTCGTGTCCTGCTGAACGGGGGTCTGTGCGCTCCTCGTTTCCTGCTGAACGGGGGTCTGCGCTCCTCGTTTCCTGCTGAACGGGGGTCTGCGCTCCTCGTGTCCTGCTGAACGGGGGTCTGTGCGCTCCTCGTGTCCTGCTGAACGGGGGTCTGTGCGCTCCTCATGTCCTGCTGAACGGGGGTCTGTGCGCTCCTCGTTTCCTGCTGAACGGGGGTCTGTGCTCCTCGTGTCCTGCTGAACGGGGGTCTGTGCGCTCCTCGTGTCCTGCTGAACGGGGGTCTGCGCTCCTCGTGTCCTGCTGAACGGGGGTCTGTGCGCTCCTCGTTTCCTGCTGAACGGGGGTCTGTGCGCTCCTCGTTTCCTGCTGAACGGGGGTCTGTGCTCCTCGTTTCCTGCTGAACGGGGGTCTGTGCGCTCCTCGTTTCCTGCTGAACGGGGGTCTGCGCTCCTCGTGTCCTGCTGAACGGGGGTCTGCGCTCCTCGTGTCCTGCTGAACGGGGGTCTGTGCGCTCCTCGTTTCCTGCTGAACGGGGGTCTGTGCTCCTCGTGTCCTGCTGAACGGGGGTCTGTGCGCTCCTCGTTTCCTGCTGAACGGGGGTCTGTGCGCTCCTCGTGTCCTGCTGAACGGGGGTCTGTGCGCTCCTCATGTCCTGCTGAACGGGGGTCTGTGCGCTCCTCGTTTCCTGCTGAACGGGGGTCTGTGCTCCTCGTGTCCTGCTGAACGGGGGTCTGTGCTCCTCGTTTCCTGCTGAACGGGGGTCTGTGCGCTCCTCGTTTCCTGCTGAACGGGGGTCTGTGCGCTCCTCGTTTCCTGCTGAACGGGGGTCTGTGCGCTCCTCGTGTCCTGCTGAACGGGGGTCTGTGCTCCTCGTTTCCTGCTGAACGGGGGTCTGCGCTCCTCGTGTCCTGCTGAACGGGGGTCTGTGCGCTCCTCGTGTCCTGCTGAACGGGGGTCTGTGCGCTCCTCGTTTCCTGCTGAACGGGGGTCTGTGCGCTCCTCGTTTCCTGCTGAACGGGAGTCTGTGCGCTCCTCGTTTCCTGCTGAACGGGGGTCTGTGCGCTCCTCGTTTCCTGCTGAACGGGGGTCTGTGCGCTCCTCATGTCCTGCTGAACAGGGGTCTGTGCGCTCCTCGTTTCCTGCTGAACGGGGGTCTGTGCGCTCCTCGTGTCCTGCTGAACGGGGGTCTGTGCGCTCCTCGTTTCCTGCTGAACGGGGGTCTGTGCGCTCCTCGTGTCCTGCTGAACGGGGGTCTGTGCTCCTCGTGTCCTGCTGAACGGGGGTCTGTGCGCTCCTCATGTCCTGCTGAACAGGGGTCTGTGCGCTCCTCGTTTCCTGCTGAACGGGGGTCTGTGCTCCTCGTGTCCTGCTGAACGGGGGTCTGTGCTCCTCGTGTCCTGCTGAACGGGGGTCTGTGCGCTCCTCGTTTCCTGCTGAACGGGGGTCTGTGCTGCATAATAACAGCTGCAGAACAGCTGCATAACAGCTGCATAATAACAGCTGCAGAACAGCTGCATAACAGCTGCATAACAGCTGCATGATAACAGCTGCAGAACAGCTGCAGAACAGCTGCATAACAGCTGCATAACAGCTGCATAACAGCTGCATAACAGCTGCATAACAGCTGCAGAACAGCTGCAGAACAGCTGCATAATAACAGCTGCATAACAGCTGCATAACAGCTGCATAACAGCTGCGGAACAGCTGCAGAACAGCTGCATAATAACAGCTGCATAACAGCTGCAGAACAGCTGCATAATAACAGCTGCATAATAACAGCTGCATAACAGCTGCAGAACAGCTGCATAATAACAGCTGCATAATAACAGCTGCATAATAACAGCTGCATCATAACAGCTGCATAACAGCTGCATAACAGCTGCAGAACAGCTGCAGAACAGCTGCAGAACAGCTGCAGAACAGCTGCATCATAACAGCTGCATCATAACAGCTGCATAACAGCTGCATAACAGCTGCATAACAGCTGCGGAACAGCTGCAGAACAGCTGCATAATAACAGCTGCATAACAGCTGCAGAACAGCTGCATAATAACAGCTGCATAATAACAGCTGCATAACAGCTGCAGAACAGCTGCATAATAACAGCTGCATAATAACAGCTGCATAACAGCTGCAGAACAGCTGCATAATAACAGCTGCAGAACAGCTGCATCATAACAGCTGCATAACAGCTGCAGAACAGCTGCAGAACAGCTGCAGAACAGCTGCAGAACAGCTGCAGAACAGCTGCATCATAACAGCTGCATAACAGCTGCAGAACAGCTGCAGAACAGCTGCATAATAACAGTTGCATAATAACAGCTGCATAACAGCTGCATAACAGCTGCAGAACAGCTGCAGAACAGCTGCAGAACAGCTGCATCATAACAGCTGCATAACAGCTGCATCATAACAGCTGCAGAACAGCTGCAGAACAGCTGCAGAACAGCTGCATCATAACAGCTGCAGAACAGCTGCAGAACAGCTGCAGAACAGCTGCAGAACAGCTGCATCATAACAGCTGCATAACAGCTGCAGAACAGCTGCAGAACAGCTGCAGAACAGCTGCAGAACAGCTGCAGAACAGCTCTGCTGCTGCTCAATATCGATCACGTCACAAACACTTGAGTAACTTTGAGCTGGAATAACGTCCTTGATTGTTGATGTTTCCTTTGGTTGAATGTCTCTGTCCTTCACTGTCTTTGCGGCGAATCCTTCATGTCCTGGAAATGTCTCTTTTTGTGATTTGCATCGGCAATGAAAGCAAATGATTCAGTCCGTTCTTCCTTGAATCCTCTGTTTTCATCATTTATTCAGTTAACACCTGCCCAGCCCTGCTCCTGTCAGACCTTTTAACCACTGCTCCTGTCAGACCTTTTAACCACTGCTCCTGTCAGACCTTTTAACCACTGCTCCTGTCAGACCTTTTAACCACTGCTCCTGTCAGACCTTTTAACCACTGCTCCTGCCAGACCTTTTAACCACAATGTGACCATTTTCAGACAGTTTAGGGTTCGTTCTGTAACATATTTAGTTAATGTCCATTTTTGGTCTTTCTGCGGTCAGCACGAGGAGGCCACAGGACACTTCTCCTGCTGACCGCTGTGAGCACGAGGAGACCACGGGACCCTTCTCCTGCTGACCGCTGTGAGCACGAGGAGGCCACAGGACACTTCTCCTGCTGACCGCTGTGAGCACGAGGAGGCCACAGGACCCTTCTCCTGCTGACCGCTGTGAGCACGAGGAGGCCACAGGACCCTTCTCCTGCTGACCGCTGTGAGCACGAGGAGGCCACAGGACCCTTCTCCTGCTGACCGCTGTGAGCACGAGGAGGCCACAGGACCCTTCTCCTGCTGACCGCTGTGAGCACGAGGAGGCCACAGGACCCTTCTCCTGCTGACCGCTGTGAGCACGAGGAGGCCACAGGACCCTTCTCCTGCTGACCACATTGTCCCGTTAACAATGACCTCGGTTTGGTTAAGGACAGGGTTGTGTTTGGGCGTGTCCAGAGGAGACACACCCCCCTGACCTTCTCTGGGGATCAAGTCAGATCACTGTCCCGGCGAGTCACTGGGTTCGTCCTGTGCTGAGTCTGTGAGGGACACAAGCCGACATATTGTCTTGCCCAAGGACACAATAATAAAACTCAGCTGGGACTTGATCAGAAGCAGAAGCAAACATGGAGCGGCTTCTGTTTGTTTATCCAAGCTGCAGCTGCAAAAGTTCTATATATTTTTATGAGCGGCTGCTCGGTGTTGAGCTGCGAGTCCTGCAGGCGTCCAGAGCACAAATCAACATCACACTCTGGAGACGGCTTCAGAAGTTATAACACAAAACTCAACTTAGACTTTGTTTCAGGGTGAATGTTTTAATTGGATTCAGTTCTGGAATGGAAAAAGAACAGTGAAGGTCACTTTAACTGTTCAGACACGCGTCACGTTAACGTCAGAAAAAAAGTGCACCGGCCTGATCAGCATTTCTCTTTTAACAGAACGGAACAAACTGCCAACGCATTTAACATCATTCACAGACTGGAAATACAACAGTTACTTTCAAACAGAACGGAGCTTTAAAGGTTCAAAAAGACAAACACTTGTGGTTTAAAACGCTCATCACGTTTGTTTCTATTTAGACCACGACATTATCCACATCGAGCCACTAAAAACGCTCTTTCTCTTTTATAGATGATGAATGCAGTGATACAGGGACTTCAGCGCCGTCTGTGCGGTGGATCGGGCCGCTCAGACCAAAGTCCGGACCCGGAAACACGCGACCGACGCCCGCATGTGCGCTCGACCGCTCCGACCGAACCAGAGCGTAACCTGTGTTCCGTGAGTACTCTGAACCCACCGAAAACTTCAGCTTCTTCCTCCCGACCGCCAACTCAAAACCTGGAAGATGCGGCGCGCCCGGTTCTGTGTGAAACGCTGACGAATTGGGCGAAGTGGGCGGGAGATTTACGGCGTAATTATGAGCGAGTGGACCAGAGGCGGCTAACGAGATGGTCTATTAACCTCCATCCCACCTCTGACTAACGACGGAACACCTGCATGGTCTCCTCCGAGCGCAGGCGTCGTTACGGGCTCCGAACGCACGGATTAAAAAAAAAAACACATGGTAATAAGCTTTACTTCAGTGTTTCGAACCTCCGATACATCGCCGATTAGTCTCCCCTTTGTCTTTGTGAGACTAATAGCCCATTAAAGGGTTGAATAGGCTCGGTAGATACCAAGAGGGGAAGTTTCTGTTGTAACGAACAACTCTTTCCTCTTCAGGAAGGCTCCTCCCAATGGGCTGGACTTACCACTGAATAGTATAAATATCGGAGTTCTCGACCTAAATTCTTTTATTGACAATGACTCTTGGATGAGAGTCGAAACGTCTATTTTTTCAAACTGAGTCCAGATGACTACAACTGAAGCTTTTTCTACTATGGAACACGCCTGGACGAATGAGGGATTACACCGACATACAAGAGGAAATGTTCTGTATTGAACCAGGTTTTGTTCACTCTTGTTTTTAGTCGACGGGAATCAAATGTGCTCAGTCCAGTGTTACTTTAGGTGCTTCCGAATACACCAACAGAAAATCAGAACCATTAAAATGTGAACAAAATAATGTATTACAACACAATCTTTCATTCAAATACCATGTGTTTATTGAACGTTCTAATGATCATGAACATTTCCATTTGATCTTCATATTTCCCCTGTAGGACTGTGGAAGTACATGAGGTGTGTTTGACGCAAAACTTTGAACGTTTATGGAGTCAAAAACAGCACCAGATTCTCCGGATCTCTGCCAATGACATCACTTCTCTCTTTTGGTCAGACCATCTCGCAAACAGGACGAATGAAACGTGTGAACGAAGCTAAATGCTATATGACAAATACAGGCTTTTAACGAGGGAACAATCCAAAACGGTCTGTAAAGTAACGTTTTGTAATCACTTTCACCGACTCTGGAAACTAAAGACGTGCTCCAGCTCGGAAGCATTTCAAAACACAACAAAAATGGAATCAAGATGTCTGACTTAAAGAAGAAAATGGAAGAAATCACGTACGGATTCAATTTGGAACTCGACAAACGTGTTTAATGTGTCGTGATTTCAGTTCTATACATGACCCGTGCTATTTGAGTTCTTTTATTTATTACCTTTTTTGTCTACTGTTCCCTCGGCCGTGTTTTGTGTTCTGTCTGCCCCGTCTGCCCCCCCCCGTGCGCAGCCAGCAGGCTTTTACTCACGCGTTACGTCTGGCGTGAATAGTCGACGGGGCGATTGTGTCTGAGCAAGACGTAACCTTTCGTCCCCGTCACGTGTCGGGAGGACGCGGCGGGGAACGTGGGACGCAACGAGGTTTCCGAGCGTCTAACCGCTGGTCGCCATGTTCCACGCGCATTTCCGCGCGTTTAATTAGCGCAGAAGTTAAAGACCTTCCAACGAGAAAGCGTCTTGGCGTCGAAACACCGAGAAGCGCGCGTTCTAATCGTGTTTTATCCGTAGTCTTTATGTCGAATCGTCTCTTCAGTTCATGACCGCGTGTACAAATACTCGTGTACAAATACTCGTGTACAAATACTTGTGTACAAATACTTGTGTACAAATACTCGTGTACAAATACCTCGTCTCGATGTAGCGCTCCGGTCGTGTCCCGGCGCTACGGAAACGGGCCTGAAAGATTCATACGCCTCTTATGAATGATGGATACGAGAGGGTTAATGACTAATAATTAATAGCGCGCGGATGTCTAAACACGGGGCGACGTGGGGGCCTCCAGAGAGGGGCCCTTCAGGCCGGATTAGCTCAGAGCGAAGCGACACATGAATAAATCATTCATTCTTTTCGTTTTGCTTTTAACCTCATTCCTTTGTGTCGAGCTCGGTTTCTGTCGCACAAACTCCAGTCGTCGCGCTCATTTTGTTGTTTTGTCGTTGTTTTTGTCGGTACACTGCAAAAAAAGAGTGCGAAGGAGCAAAGAACGAGAGCGCGAGCTTGTAAACGGGATTAAAGAAACAAGCGTGAATTAAGCAAAATAAGCGTAATAAGTGATATTTGTTTGCCTGAGATAAATCCAGAAAAGTATTTTTCAGAAAATAAACATTTCAAACAATTTACATAGAAAGTGAAATAATGATTACATATTTCAATATTTCACTAAAACTTAATTAAACTGAAATGCAGCTGGAGGCTTCAGGGACAGATTTATTAATTCATTACTATATTGATACATGGATTCTGCTAGTGACACTGAGTACATTTCACAAATATGTGTGAGTACTAAAAGTACTAAAACACAGTTTGAGCAGCTTTAGTGTCTCTTTACTCACGACTGCTTGTGTGGGAAATGACAAGGCTGAACGGACTTTAAGGCGTGAGACAAATACGACAAGTTTGTGGAGCCAAATCCAAACGAAGCAGCGAGAAAGTCCAACATTTATGGATTTATTTCAAAAACAGTCGACGTCCAATAGCGTTACACAGGCCCCGCCCACCATCTGAGCTTCTGGAACAAAAAAGGACTTGACTTCCTGTCCTCCGGCGCCGACAGCCGTTTGAATACCATGGTCTAATTACGCGATCTTAACAACGCTGCGCTGAATTAGACCATTTCCATAATTACTCCTCACTCGGCCCCTCCCACCGCGCCTTCCTCGCCGTCTCTGGTCAATTACTCCAGAACGTTTGACCTCGAGGCGGTGAAATGTAATTCTTGATTAGCTCGCCCTCCCGCTGAGCGCTACCGTCCGGTCGTTCAGTCGCGTTTCCGAACACGGCACAAAGTAATTGGCTTCGTGCGGGAGTCGAAGGCGCCGCACTTTGTTTCACCCGCCAAAAACCAAACACGTTTTAAACTCATTTCTTTTTAAAGCAGAACTAAGTAGCTCTGGCGATAGAACTCGCCCTGCAGGTCATGTAAAAAGAGCAAGGGTTTCTCAGGAGAGTCGTCGGCAATTGTTGCTAGGCTGGTTTGCCGCCAAGAGACAGCAGGGGGCGACGACGGGCGCTTCACGCGCCCAAAAATACATGTTTAACCATCACAAGGACAAAGATGTTTAACACGGTGGAAATGTTACTTGGTTCTGCTTTAAAGCGCCCCCTACAGGTCGGACGATTCATTGAAGTAAAATGCGGTTGAGATAAATATATTTTGAATTTGGCCAAAAATGTAATAAAATTGTCATCACAGAATAGCTCATTTTTAAGGTTTATAATTTCACTTCCTGTTTGTAATTGATGACATCACAGAAGGAAATTACCCAGCAAACACGGGGCCAAAACTCATCTAATGTCACCATTTTTTATTTTTTTTGACGAATAAAAATATATGAGAGCGATTTTATTTTGTTGAATTCATGTTGAGTCAAAAAATGTGTTTATTTGTGTAAATTCTGCATAAACTTGACTGGAATGTCCCTGGTGTGATGTCACTTCCTGTCATTTTCTACAGATTTGTTGACATTTTCTCCACAAATACCTGCTCGATTGGTGTAAAACTATAATTTATTAGTACAACAGTTATAAATACATATAATGAAGTCAAAATTTAAAAATCGAGCCACCGACTGAAATACACGTTGTTGTCGTGTCATTGAGCAACGCACGTCATCAGGGATCATTGAAGAGAACGCAAACTAATGATGGAAAAGCTTCAGTTATTGGGACTAGTGTCGATTCATTTGACTTAAAGGTGCACTACGCCACTTTTCTGGCCCTCTGCTTGTCCCAGTGATGAGAGATGTTACTGCCTCGGGATGTTCCGCTGTGTGGCATTAAACACATCACTCTTGCCACATTATCTTTCAAGAACACCCGCATCCCTGCCACAGATCCGACCTGTAACTTGACCTTGGTTGTCTCCACGGTGATAAGTACATTTAATGCCGTACTGTTTAACATTCCAGGCAAAGCGATATCGGCATATGAACTCGTGCAAGTACCAGAAAAGTTACATATTGCAACTTTCAACTTTCTTACAGAATTTGACGCCGGGTGACCTTACCTTGAGAAGAATTTATTAATTAGTCAAAAATAACGTGTTAGCCTTAAATAAATATGCCAAGTCATCTCTTTCATGCAGCATAACTATCCTATAGGAATGAACCAAATAGATTTAATTCAATCTATTTGCTTTGGATCGACATAAATAATTCCCGTGATAAAGCTGACATAATGTATTCAAACGGGGTCAACACGTATAGATTTTCTTTTTCACATTTTCGTGCGCATACAAGTCAGCGATAACTCATTTTGTTGCTAGCATACGAACGGCAACAACACAAACAACTCACATTTAATAAATAGATTTCGAACTATCCCAGCATTCATTTTTAACCTCCTTATTTTCACAGCGCGCTCGTCTAATCAGATCATTACCGCCGCGATACTTCCGGGCCGCGCGCTAATGTGTCGCCGTTTCATGTGCTAAGTACGGAGTCGACGCGTTAGCGCCTAGGGTTAGCGCGCCCCTCCGCACCCTGTCATGCATTTATTCCCACATTATTTCCCGCTGAGTCCTGCACTTATTCAAATGTAAAAGAAAAACATCCAGATTAGTTTACACACACACACACACACACACACACACGCGCGCGCGCAGACGGAATTAGCATTGACCGCTAGCGCCGTCGCTGTGTCAAGCCAAGATAGTTTTTCCCTTTAATGAGCTAGAAAGATAAAATTACCGTAAGTGAGAATATTGTGAAATAATTGGAGTGGGTCGTTGTGAGCGGATTACAGTAGCAAAGACTGTTATGCATTCATAATTTATCATTCACGAAGCGGCAGTAAAGTTAAAAAAAAAAAAAAGAAAGAGGCTTTGTTGGACCATTACGGAGTCCGCAGAGAAATTAACGGTGGGTTTTCAGAGAGTCCAGTTGTATGCTAGCCAGCACGGAGTTTAGCACTGGGCGGGGAGCGATGAGGAGGTCGGACCAGACATTACAGATAACGGAGAGTTCTGCTCAACCGTGTGAGTGCTCTCCAAATGAGAAATAATCATAAAAAAAACTTTATTTATCTTTAAAATGCGCACTCTGTAACTGTGGGCCATTGCGGGCGAAGCAATAAGCCCCGCCCGATCCAGACTCGCACGCTCAGAGTTATGTAAGTATTGACTTTTTTTACTTTCTGTTGCAGAGTTTTATCGGTGGTGTTAAGTGATCCGAAATATTGATACAAAACTATTTATTGGTGGTATTCAATTCTTTATTTTTGTAACGCCCAGAATCAAAACATAAGTTTCCTCACAGGGCGACAATGACAACAGATTAAACATACGTTCATAGGGATTCTAACAGTGTCCCATCATCCCGCGTCCTTAGACAAATGTCCCATCATCCCCTGTCAGCAAGGAAAAGCTACTAAACATCTCTGGGGTAAAGTAGAAACCTTGAGGAGTTCCACAGTGAAGGAGAGATCCGGATTCCCTCAGGCAGACGCGCTCCAGTACTTTTAAAAACTTTTTCATTTTGTGTTCGGCCACCGCGCGCACTCGAGGGATGAACATTGCGCCCGGAGAGACAAAGAGAACACCGCACCGTCTGCACTGGCACCTGACATCGCAGCGAGAAGGTCCGTGTTCGAGCTCGGGGAGAGAACGAAAACTCTAACGCGAGACGAGTTGGTGCCGGACCCGAGGACAGGAAAGTTACAGAGTGCACTTTAATAGGCTGGAGCGGCTTTAAAAATCAGCAGTCACCGAATAGCCACAGGACAGACAGAAGTGCAGCGGAAAAGTTTGTGCCGAAATTGTTGCTCGCCTCTGCCTCTAGGGGGAGCCACCTGAGGGAGCGCAGGGATCAGGCTCGGGCTAATCCACAAACACATTTACACCGGATTAACCGTCCCCTGCTCCTGCTGCTCCTCCTGCTCTGAAGTGGCTGGGTTTTGGTTCAGGATTTTGTGGACGGCTTTCGTGCAGGAGAGAAAGGATCAGAAACAAAGGCGAGTGCCAGAGATTTACCGAGTTAAAAACGTGAAAAAACAGAACGAGTTTGTTCTGACGGGTTTGCAGGAGTCTGACGTTCGTCCCTCACTTTCATAATGCGTTCCAAACATATTCATAATTCACCTCGTTTATGAACTGTCACAACTTTCACTGCTAAAAACAAGTAGCATGCTAACAGCACAATTCCTGGTTCTTGCACAATAAAACACTTTATTCGACTCAGACAGTGCACAGCGGTCTCATTTTGACCCTAAGAGTAGTTTTACAATAGGGCCAATGCCTGGACTGGGTCATAACAGCCACTTTAAGTCATTTATTGTTCTGTAAAGACGATAAAGAAGTCTCTGATTTTCACACCGCAAAACTGGAAGTAGATTTTTCAAATTTGTCAAACACAGTTCTCGCAAAACCCTTTGGCACTTTGTTACTTTTGGACGCGTGAACGGCTTTAAAACTGCTATTGTGTCTGCGAAGTGAAAGTGGGCTGGACCGCCCAAGCGCAGCCAATCAAAGCTCAGATGCTCTTTGGTGGAATAAGCAACATTTCCTCATTTATTAAAAAAATTACATAAGTACCAGTCTTGGAGGGTCCGTCTCCTACTGTGAAAAATAAAAATATCCACACAAACCCCACATGGACGACGGCGTGTGGAGGATGTCGGTCCAAGTCCACCGTCCACGACGCTGCAGCCTCAAGGTTCTGTCCACGAGCGAGGAACGATCCACCATCACAGAGTGTCCAGGGTCACACACACACTCTGCAGGGCCCCGAGGCTGGCTCTGGCCCCGAGGCTGGCTCTGCAGGGCCCCGAGGCTGGCTATGCAGGGCCCCGAGGCTGGCTCTGCAGGGCCCCGAGGCTGGCTCTGCAGGGCCCCGAGGCTGGCTCTAGCCCCAAGGCTGGCTCTGCAGGGCCCCGAGGCTGGCTCTGCAGGGCCCCGAGGCTGGCTCTGCAGGGCCCCGAGGCTGGCTCTAGCCCCGAGGTTGGCTCTGCAGGGCCCCGAGGATGGGTCTGCAGGGCCCCGAGGCTGGCTCTGCAGGGCCCCGAGGATGGGTCTGTCCCTGAGGATGGGTCTGCAGGGCCCCGAGGCTGGCTCTGGCCCCGAGGCTGGCTCTGGCCCCGAGGCTGGCTCTAGCCCCGAGGCTGGCTCTGCAGGGCCCCGAGGATGGGTCTGCAGGGCCCCGAGGCTGGCTCTGCAGGGCCCCGAGGATGGGTCTGTCCCTGAGGATGGGTCTGCAGGGCCCCGAGGCTGGCTCTGGCCCCGAGGCTGGCTCTGGCCCCGAGGCTGGCTCTGGCCCCGAGGCTGGCTCTGGCCCCGAGGCTGGCTCTGGCCCCGGAACACAAAGCTTCACTGGGTACAAGCCTTAAAACACATTGACTTGTAATTACCTGAAAATTGTGTCATAATTACAACAAAATGATCTTATAATCATCATAAAAATTATCATATTTCTATTTTGTGAATACCGTATTTTCCGGAGTATAAGTCGCACCAGCCAAGAAATGCATAAAAGAGAAGAAAAAAACACATAAGTCGCACTGGAGTATGAAATGCGGTGGCAAGTGTGAAAATAACAAGTACTATCACATATTAGTCGCTCCAGAGTATAAGTATAAGTATAAATATAAGTCGCACCCCGGCCAAAACTGTGAAAAAAGGTGCGACTTATAGTCCACAAAATACGGTACAATAACGTTCTGTAGACTGAAGCATCAGCCATATAGTTTTATTACTGAAGACTGTGATTTTAAAGGTGCACTGTGTAACTTTCCTGGTGGAGGAGCTCGGCGAGGGCAACAACATTTGAGTGACATGGGTCTTTTGAGAGCTTCACATCTTTGAGAACGAGAAAAATGGGAGCAAATTCAAAAATGTCCGTATTGTTCAGTGTATTAAAATGATCGATGAGTTTTAAAGAGGCTTCAGAACGCATCCCACCTGATGACATCACGAGGTTGAACCATGTGTTTGCTACAGAGAGAGAAGCAGCAGTAAAGATGATTCCAGGTGCTGAAGTAACAACATTATAACCCCCAAAAAACACCCACAAAGACCCAAACTTCTCTTTCCTGACTCCAGATTATAGGCAGAGTCGCTCAAATTGGACTGAACTCGGCGCGGTTTCCCCCCGCGCCCCGTCTCCGGACCCCTCAGCCGTCCGGACCCGCATTAACGAGCCGAGCGTCCGAGAAGCTCAAAAAGGGCAGGGCGGGGGGAGCGCGCCGAGGTGATCCGGACGAGGTTAAAAGCTTTCTCAGATCTTCTAAAGCCCCCCCCACACACACACACACCCCACCTCGTGTCCGCGGGCCCCAAACTCCAATCGTACATCCGCGGCGTCGGTGCGGCGCCGGAGACGAGCGGCTCGGGCTCGGCACAAATGATTGATGACTTTTTCAAATGTGCCGTTCCGTTTTGCGCGCGTGTACTTTTTGTTCTTGTCTGGTTAAAGTTTGATGACGGCCGCGGGGGACGAGAAGACGGGGAAACGTCCAGGCGCTGAGTGACACTCGCTGTATGTGCGTCTCAGAAGATGCCGGGGTCCTTGTTGTGGTTTGGTTCATATATAACTTAAGATCACGTACAGAGAGAAACACACAGTTTTAATTTGTGCGACAGGCTCTTTTGTCCTTTGCTGTGTGGATCTGTGTGTGGAGAGTTTGTGTTCAAAGCAGCAGTGGTGAAAAAAACAGCTCTTGTTTTGTGTTGTTGTGTTGTTGTTGTTGTGTTCTTGTGTAACACACTTCCTCCACCCTGCACGGTCAAAGGTTCAGAAAAAGTCCTTTAAATTTGTACAGATGTAGTATGTGTTGTTGTTGTTGTTGTTGTTGTTGTTGTTGTTGTTGTTGTTGTTGTTGTTGTTGTGTTGTGGTTGTTGTTGTTGTTGTTGTTGTGTTATTGTTGCTTGTCATCGTGTTGTGTTGCTGTGTTGTTTGTGTTGTTTGTGTTGTTGTGTTTTCTTCTTGTGTTGGTGGTTTGTTTTCTTGTTGTGTTGATGTGGTGGTGTTGTTGTTGTTGTTGTTGTTGTTGTTGTTGTTGTTGTTGTTGTGTGTTAC
The DNA here is from genome assembly GCF_026437365.1 of Eucyclogobius newberryi. NCBI lineage: Eukaryota > Metazoa > Chordata > Actinopteri > Gobiiformes > Gobiidae > Eucyclogobius > Eucyclogobius newberryi. The sequence goes on along the minus strand of NW_027316056.1, from coordinate 37,746,797 downwards.
TTTTAATGGCGGTTGGCAGCAGGAAAGATGGATTTATCGCCACCTACTGTTGTTGTACGTCTTCAAAATATGTGTTATAGAGAAAGAAAGAGAGAAAGTTGAAACATTAATACATTTGAAAAAATAATAATTATATATTTTTTTTTAAATAAATTAAATCTAAAAAAATAAATTCAATTATTTATTTATTTTTTTAAACCTCTCCTGGATGATCCAGATGTATTATAAAAGCAGCTCTTGGGGTCAAAGTGTTGGTGTCTGCATCTAATTATGAACACTTTCATCCAGCTCGAAACAGGAAGTAGCGCTGTTAGCATGCTAGCTGTTATTAGCATGAACTCTTTGTTAAAATGCTTATGAACTTGGTTAAAAAGATGTTCTCTGGTCATTAGTTACTCTGAGCTGTAGCTTGACTTATTGATGTTTGAGTAAAACTATTCCAGAATGACTAAATCCAAAATATCTGATTTTCACCTGTCCCCTTGCTCCGCCCACCGCTCCGTAGACCTACTGATTATTGAAATACTTATATTAATTAAAAGTGCTACAGAAAGAGGCCTTTTTGAACCGAAAACAACGATCTTGCAGCTGTTATTCCTTATTTACAATGAACAACATGTTAAATCTTTATGTTGTAATTAAATAAATACAGTTAAATACTAAAACATTACAATGTGTCTTCTTTAGAGCAGAAGTTTGAAGGATCCAGGAGGTGAAATAACTCCTTTTCTTTCTCTTCTTTTCCATCCTGCACCTTCATCATCGGACGTACATTTATTTCATGGACTTCTTC
>NW_027316056.1:37628504-37743504 GCF_026437365.1 Eucyclogobius newberryi | reverse complement strand
CAAAAACATAAATGTCGTAGTTTTTAGCTCGTTTCACAGTCTCCAGTGCCGTTTGTACGTCCGCAAACACGTCAGAGCGAACCGGCTTTTGTTTATTTACCCCGCGCAGTTCCCTCCGCCGCCACCAAATCCTGACGAGGGAACGCTCGACTCGACGCCGGTTCAAATGTCAAAGACGATCATCATTATCAACGCCAAAGCGACAGTGATGCGGCGGCGAGCGGACGTTAATCCGCTCATAAATCCAGACACGCCGCTTCTCTTAATAGTCTCCAGTTCTTTGCCCGTTTAGCCGCTCGGAAACCATCGATCCGAGCGGACGATCACGTCTTTAAATCAAAGCGGCTCCAGTCATCTCGTCAGCCTGAACGTGCCGTAAAGGATGTGCGTTAATATAGTCCTCCTGTCTCGGCTCGGCGCGCGGGTCGTTATGTCAAATTAGGCCGGTATGCGCCATCTATTAGGCCCCTGAACGCGCGCCCATTAAGAGCACGCTGAAGAATGTAATTGTAGCCGGCGCGAGGGGGTCCCCGGGGGGGTTTCTGCTCCGCTGGAAGTGATGGCCTTTTTCGCTAACAAGCTCCTGACGCTGACCCCGGCGGGAAGCACCTGTCAGAGGAGCAGGGGAGCCAGGCACGGCCCCAAAACCACAGCCAGGAACCAGGCGCCTATAGAAGCGACTGTGCGGCGAAGTGATTATCTGAGTCCGAAATGAACATGTTGAGATACTTAAAGGGGCCCTGGGAAACCTCTCCAGGGGTGTGTGTGCTTGTGTCGGTATGTTCCACTGTACAGCATTAACAGGCCCGTGGTGTGAGCAGGGGGGGGGGGGGGGGGCAGAGGGCGCTCGATGACTGCACGGGCACCGGACGCTGCGGGACATTAACCTCCTCGTCATCAACAGTGTCCAAGACTTTAGAGACTGTTTGGAACCCACGAAGTCCGTCCTCAAATGCGGTTCACCAGCGAGGACCAGGCCACAAGAATGGAAGACGAACAAATGTTTATTCATAATAGTGATGATGGAGCGATGATGGAGCGATGATGGAGCGATGATGGAGCGATGACAGATTGATGAGGGGGCGATGATGGAGCGATGATGGAGCGATGATGGAGCGATGACAGATTGATGAGGGGGCGATGATGGAGCGATGACAGATTGATGATGGAGCGATGATGGAGCGATGATGGAGCGATGATGGAGCGATGATGGAGCGACGATGGAGCGACGATGGAGCGATGATGGAGCGACGATGGAGCGACGATGGAGCGACGATGGAGCGATGACAGATTGATGAGGGGGCGATGATGGAGCGACGATGGAGCGATGATGGAGCGACGATGGAGCGATGACAGATTGATGAGGGGGCGATGATGGAGCGATGATGGAGCGATGATGGAGCGATGACAGATTGATGAGGGGGCGATGATGGAGCGATGATGGAGCGATGACAGATTGATGATGGAGCGATGATGGAGCGATGATGGAGCGATGATGGAGCGATGATGGAGCGACGATGGAGCGACGATGGAGCGATGATGGAGCGACGATGGAGCGACGATGGAGCGACGATGGAGCGATGACAGATTGATGAGGGGGCGATGATGGAGCGACGATGGAGCGATGATGGAGCGACGATGGAGCGATGACAGATTGATGAGGGGGCGATGATGGAGCGATGATGGAGCGACGATGGAGCGACGATGGAGCGACGATGGAGCGATGATGGAGTGACGAGAGTTGGCTGGGTAGAGGCACAGGATGGGGGCTCCGTCTCGGGTAATCAGCCCCGCCCCCTCCGTAGATGGTGATGTGTTAAGGTGGAGATGATAGAGACATGGGGTGAGAGGGCGGGGTCGAGAGAGCAGAGATGACAATAGATGCTGTGAATAGGCCTTATAAATAGAGCTTTTGGGTAATTAGAGGTGTGGTTAAAGAGTGGGGCGTGGTTACTGGAGGAGTAGAGGTTGAGGCGTGGTCCTGCTCCCGAACCCAAGTTAACGAATAACCTCGTTAACTACACTCAATGCGCCTCTGGTTCACAGGACGACCAGCACAAACAAAGCTCAGTGCGTTTCTCGTTTCTGTTGAACAAAAGTGTTGCGTACATGACATTCCACGTTTGTGTTCTGTAAAAAGACGACGTGGAAATGAGAGAATGAATTGACTTTCTGAGACGAGGCAGGAGGAGATTATTGCCGTTGTCAGTGAACACAATTCACAAAGTAGATATTCAGCGTTAAAGTGCGACACACGACAACGAATAATAGTAAAACGTGTAGATGTTCAAAAATAAGATCAAATAAAGGCCATGCAAATAATATAGAGCAAGATCAGAATGATGCTGTGTGCTGTGTATATATTCGCTCACCCAAAGTTACACAGTTCCCCTTTAAAATGTTTGATTGATGCAACAGCGTTTTTGTTAAATAATAAAAAAATCCATGTTCAAAAGTAGAACCTGCATCGTTTATATCCAAACCAGCATTATTTCAAAGCGATATTCGCCCCGTCGCTCAACCAACGACATTGACTCGAGCGACACTTTTGCTTCTTTTGAAAGGGGCACAACAGCACGTCTACTACATACGGTATCCAGGAAGTATGAGGCCAAAATGCCAAAAACCTGCGTTCTATAAGGTCATTGTTCTGTAAGGTCATTGTTCTGTAAGGTCATTGTTCTGTTAGGACATTGTTCTGTTAGGACATTGTTCTGTTGTCGGACCAAGGAACAATAGCTTTGTCGTGTGCCTTAGTTTGCTGTTATCGTCTAAAGAATCAAAGTATTCGTAGCTCATTTTGCCGTAGAAAAGGACGCAGTCGTGGTGGTTGCTAGTATATCGCGTGCCCCTTTCAAAATGGCCGCTATGGGGAAGTCCCGGATGTATGACGTCACCGCGAACGCATGTATCCTCTCGTAAGTTAGTCCGGACCAATCGATTGCTACTTTGAAGAACGGGAGGACGACTGCTTTCCCCAATATTCTACTGCTTTTCCTTTAAGAGATTCAGTTATAGTTTGTCAGCAATCAAAAGCGCTACGTCTGACCTCAGTTTGACCTTAGCCCTGTCGCTAATCCCTCCGCGTGTGCGCTAATGCGCCGGCTACGCAGAGCTAGCTTGACGAATTTAAGTTAGCCGCCGTAGCCGAGAATGAAAGGCCAGGACAATAGCTTTCTAAGTCAACCGTTTTAATCCCTTCTCGCCCGGCGAATAATACATTATTTTAATATCTATTGCAGACATTTTTGCTTTATTAGTTTTAACTTTTCTCGCTCTCGGAGGTCTGGTCCGTGTAGCTGCCGTTATTGGGCAATATATGCTCCGAAGTGAAATACATAAAGATGAGCTCCAGTCTTCTGCAAAGCCCTTGACCTTTTCAGACTCTCTGACGTTAGCGGATTTCACACTGAGGCGACTCGAGCGTCCGAGAAGTTTACTTCACAATACAAGTACAAGATGTGGTACTGTTTGTGTGTGTGTGTGTGTGTGTGTGTCTGTCTGTGTGTGTGTGTGTGTCTGTGTTTGTGTGTGTATGTGTGTGTGTGTGCGTATGTGTGTGTATGTGTGTGTGTGTGAGTGTGTGTGTGTATGTGTGTGTGCGTGTGTTTGTTTGTTTGTATGTGTGTGCGTGTGTCTGTGTGTGTGTGTGTGTCTGTGTCTGTGTGTGTGTGTGTGTGTCTGTCTGTGTGTGTGTGTGTGTCTGTGTGTGTGTGTGTGTGTGTGTCTGTGTCTGTGTGTGTGTGTGTGTGTGTCTGTGTGTGTGTGTGTGTGTGTGTGTGTGTGTGTGTGTCTGTGTGTGTGTGTGTGTGTGTGTGTGTGTGTGTGTGTCTGTGTGTGTGTGTGTGTCTGTGTGTGTCTGTGTGTGTGTGTGTGTGTGTGTGTGTGTCTGTGTGTGTGTGTGTGTGTGTGTGTGTCTGTCTGTGTGTGTGTGTGTGTGTCTGTGTGTGTGTGTGTGTGTGTCTGTGTGTGTGTGTGTGTGTGTGTCTGTGTGTGTGTCAAATCCGAGTCTCTCCCGGGTGAATTACATGTTGGATCAAATTGAGACCGCCGTGTGCCGTTTGCATCTAATTACCGAGCGCTTTTGTTGTCCGTGAACCAGGAGGTAAGGCCGCGGTGCCTGACGTTAGCACCGGCTAAAAGTCCGCTCTCGGAAAGTTGTGAAAAAGCGCTTATAAACTGAATCATTATGCGTTTAGGAATGTGAGGGAATAACTCTGCGAAAGGAGTTCAAAAGGAATTAGTTTTATTTGTCACATTTGTGAGACGGTAAAAACCAGGGACTTTTACTCTGCTGTGTTTGTGTTCGTGATTCGTGTTAAAAAGACAAAACTACTCTTTCTGATCAAACCATATTTCATTTGATTACTTTAGGCTGGAATTTGGTTTATTTGGTTTATTTTGAAGATTGTACACAGCACTTTCGTATATATCTGCTAAAAAATCAGTCGAGGTACAGTAAATAAACGTACGCCGGGAACAGTGGCGAGTCGTCAGGGCGTGGCATCGTCAGGGGTGGCAGGGCATTCTCTGCTTGTCCTAACAGTTTAGTCATTACATAAATTAAATCATAATTACTTATTTATATATTTAAGATTCTCTCAATCATAGAGTGAAGGCTTCGTGTGTCTGTGAACAGGAAACTCAGATTTGGTGTTGTTTTGGGGCTTTCACGTTCTAACTGCCACTGGCCCTGGCATTAGCTCCGACCAATCATATCCTCCCGTTACAGTTGATTGACAGGCTCAAACACTAGCACTAACACTTCCTCTCAGCCCAGCATTTGACCCACATTTAGACCAGGCGTTGTGTGTAATGACCGGAGCTACCACCAGCTGGCGCCAGACCGTCACTTCTGTTGACGCTAGCTAAGAGTTTGAAAGGAAAAGAAATAAGATGATTCCATTCGGACAAATGATGGGATTATTGTTCAATAAAGATAAGTTTAGTGTTGTTAAGTTGTAATGAAACTTTCAGAAGATCAAACAAAGGATTGTTTTATTGATTTATTGATTTGTTAGACCAGTTGATTAGGGTGCACGGTGGCCAGACCAGACCCCGTGTTACCCTGGGTTCTCTCCGGGTTCTCCGGCTCCTCCCACCGTCCAAACACATGCATGTGTTAGGGAAAATTGGTAACTCTAAATTAGCCCTAGAGAGTGAAGTGAGAATGAATGGTTTTCCGTATGTCTATGTCTCTGTGTCGGCCACTGTCCAGGGTGTGCCCCGCCTAAGGCCCAAAGTCACTGGGATAGGCTCCAGTCACCCGCGACCCCGAAAGGGAACAAGCGGTAGAAAATGTATGAATGATTTATTGACCGAAGCATTTTGATGGGGAAGTTTTGCGTCTGTCCGATCGATTCCGACGCTGTAATTATGCGTTCGAGCCGTAAGACAGTCAACGTAGTCAACAGTGGAAGAGAGACTCAGCACTGTGCGTGTTCTGCGTTTAGTCGGTTTGCCACGATCATTTGGCGTCTATAGATCTGTAAATGTGTGCGGCCGATGTCACGCTTGTCTCGCTCCATGTTTGGACACTGTGTTGCCATCATCAGAAAACGCCCAACTCTGCTGCGACGCCATCGGTTTTACCTTCTGAGATGAACGGAAGTCGATGGACGGGAGCTCGGAGAAATCGTACACTCAAGGTCTTGAAAGAATTCGGCGGCGCGAGATCAAACATGAACAAAGAAGGTTTGCGTGTGACGGAGAGGATTTTCTTTGCGCTCGTCTCTTTTATGATCACGCTAAAAAACGACGGGCGAATTCAAAACACTGTGCGCAGAGTTCATCGGTGAAAATGCGGTGTTTGGTCATACGTAGCATCGAAGCTTCAAAGTTTCGCTGATCAAAGGCGTTCGTTCAATTCTCAGTCGAATGCAAATGCACCGAGAATAGAACAACAAGTCGGGAGGTAGAGACGCCCGTCCGCTGGAAGTTGGAGGGTTCGGTTCCCGTCATACTGTTTCCCTTTGGCCAGACACTCCTGGACACTACTTCAAGAGGCATTACGTCAGCTTTTCTGGACGGTACAGGCTGGAAACGTTCTGACTTTGCCCGGCTCGTTCCACCGTACAATCGTTAAACGTGTCTATCTTTCTTTTATTTAATTACAGGTGGTCTTACTTCCAAGCCACGCCACATCTCCACGGAGAAAAGAAGGTTTCATGGCGCCCCTTCAAGTCCCCGGACCGCACGATCAACGCTTGAACCGGCCAACGGCTCAGAATCACAACCTTGGCGACCGCGTTTAACCACGACCGACTATGCCCGAGGCGTGAATGATGAATGGAAAGCTATACCTACCTCTACGTCCCACTAGCCCAAAAGAACGCTATAAAGGAAAAAAAAGAAACAACCGGCACATCCCATATTTTATTCTATGGCTTCTTTATCCGTTTTTTTTCTCACAGTTGCTCTCGCCGGCGTCTCTTTCCCCATCACGATTCCCAGAGCGTCTTGGCGTGTCCTCCTGGGAGCTTAGCGGAGGATTTAGGCCTCTTCTCCACCGCTAACCTCCCGTCTTTTCATCCCGGTCCCTCCCTCAACCCATTCCTGCCTCTCTGTCTCTCCTCGCCCTCCTTTTCCGTGCTTAACCTGCTTGGCGAGCCCAAATAGAAAAAAAAACACACACACACACGCCGTCTAAGCCAGAAGCCAGCGTCAAATCCCTCTTCCAACCATTCGTTCTTTTCTTTTTTTTCATTTAATGTCATGTCCAGCTGGTTTTGGAAAAGCGGTTCCGCACCAGGCACGCCGCCTATGCGATAGGAGGCCACACAGATGTTAACCTCAATGGGAGAAAATAAACCGCGCCATTTCATTTACGGGAATTCAACAGGGCGCCGTTGTTTACCAGACCGTTGCCGACTGGCGACGTTTGTTGGACAAAATATGACGTTCTGTTACCAGGAGATACAGGGATTAAAATGCAGCACATTCTCATTTACATGACGGGATTAGAAAACTGGCGTTCATCGTTCAAATGAGACCGTTTAATTGGGCAATACTGCTTTTGTTCGGCGTTCAAGGTGGAAACAGTTTCGGCGATTTACACAATACGGCGCGCTTGTCCGAAGAAGGATTTGTCAAAAATGTACTTGAGCCGGAAGCTAATTGATTTGTTGACGTTAACGCTGCACAATAAGTAGACATGCTAACACGCTAACGCGCTAACATGAAGGTTGCCGGTCCAACTCTTTCGACTGTTGACGCATCTTCACAGGTCGTGCATACTCTGTGCGCGTTACAAGGACGGTGTGCGATGGCGTTTTGTACCAGTTTATAGCCAAAGATGAGCTCATGTCGACGTTACAAAAGTCTAAATGTGGATGGAAACTGTTTCACCTACATATGTCATTTAATAACAATACAAAGAGATAATCCCACCCTTAGATCACGCACTACGAACAACGCTATCCTGCGCAAACACACGCTCTTCTCATGGTACAAACTTGACTTTCCAGAAGCCATGTTTGTTGTCATTGGTGCGAGTCACATCTGTGGACCTAGGACAACATTTTACCATCAGAAACCTTTTCCAATGTTTTTAAGTTTTGCTATGGTTAAAAAATTATATTTGTTAGTCCTCATTTACATATACTTTAATAGACCAATTATTTAATATGTGCAGCGTTCGTTTGAATTTTTGCCTTTCAACAATTTCCCACATGTCTTCCCCAAATCTTCACCCCTTTCACACTTGCTGCCCCATCTGGTAAACCTGCCTGTTTTGAAATCATAAGTAACAATACCACAATGGTTAAATTATTTTTTTAATGTCAAATGCACAAATGTTGGTTATGTTGGTCCGCAGGGATCAGTGCTCGGACCCACACTATTTTACCATGCATTTGTTACACAAAATCTGCCACGATTCGGCAAAACTGTGTGGACAGCGCCGCCTTCCTGCTCCTTCCTGCTTTCATTTTCAAATGCACAAATGCTGGTTATGTTGTTCCGCAGGGATCAGTGCTCGGAGCCACACTATTTTAAATCTGCCACGATTCCGCAAAACTGTGTGGAGACAGCGCCGCCTTCCTACTCCTTCCTGCTTTTATTATTCTTATTAATACTACTTTTACTCTTTACCATAACTAGTTTGTACATTTTGTTCACTGACAAAGGCAATGACGCTTTTCTGATTCTGAATTCGATTAGATTCACACGGTTCATACCTGTGCACACAAATATTCTAGTTCCTATTTCATTTTTTAGCCCGTTAAGCGTTAGTAATAGACTCGCTGTGATTTCCCCCCAGACTCTATTTGAGAACCTTTATTACACTAAATAAATTGAGTTACACCGCGATTCCCACACCCACTCACTATTGACACTTCCATCATTAATATGCACCGTGTAAGCTTGAGCACTCGAGCGTACCGACATTTAGGGCCGACATTTCGCGGAATCTGTTGAAAATTTTACGAGAAGATTCTGTGGGACTTTCACCGCTCGCGATAACAAAGTCCTCGGAACACTTTTATGTTCTACCGCAAAAGGACCGATCCCACACTGGACTAATCGTAAGTGCAGTTCATTCATGATTTAACATGGTTTTGTTGTAGGCGTTATGACCTGCAGAACGTTTGTTGAAGAATGTGTAATTATTTATCACGCCGAACAAAGTAAAACATTCAACGTGCAACTTCAACCTGCTTTTTTAAATTCCCGTTTTGAATATGAACGATCCGAGCCCTGAAACGATCCGAGCGCGAACGGATGAAGCGCCACGTAAACGACTAAACATAAGATAAGATAATAAGATAAGCCTTTATTTGTCCGCACAATGGGGAAATTTCGGTGTTGCAATGCAAGTAGCAACAGAAGAAAAGAACAGATAATTTATAGGAAGCTTTAAAAAAAACACTCTTAATAGAAAAACTCTTATAAACAAAACTCCTATAGACAGAACCTCTCACATTCTTGATAAGGAATAGAGAGAGAAAAAATTCAAAAATACAAATAAAATAACATAAGATAAAAACAATAATAATAATAGTGGCAAAAGTAAACTCTCTTATTTACAGCAGTTATATGCACATGAATATGACATTATTGCACATGAAACGTCAAACATCTGTTGATTATCACATGTTTTGAGGTATAAGATTAGATTAATGAGGTAAACGGCTATTTCGGATGCGAGTAATCTGATTTCTTTAGGATCACGGTGCCTCTGGTGGCTCGCGTCAGATTTAGCCCTTTGCGCGTCATTTAAATCATCATAATCTATCCGATCTTTGGTGTGAACGTACATCTGATGTGAGTAATCCCATCTGTTTGTGCAAATTGTGAAAATTGTAAAAATTTAAAAAGGGGGAAAAAGAGCAAAGTTAAGAATGAAAGAAACATTTTTAAAGTTTGAAAGGGTTATTTTTATTCACTTTATCTTCCAAATACATCAGTTACTCTAAGAATCCACTGATCAGCCATAACTTAACACATCATCATGATTTTTGAGGATTTTTCAGAATTTTTCAGAATTTTTCAGAATTTTTCAGAATTTTTCAGAATTTTTCAGAATTTTTCAGGATTTTTCAGGATTTTTCAGGATTTTTCAGGATTTTCCAAGCTTGGCAAAAACTTCATTCATAAACTCCTCACTCAAACCCGTTATCACACGTCACTAAACATGAATCCGTCTCAATAATAATCATTATGAATTATGGTTTTATTGCGGCTGATGCTGGTGGAGTTGTTCTACGTTGATGAGCCAAACACAACTCCAGGATCCAAACCTCCAGGACGCGACATTCCGACACTTCCCGCCGCGTTTCCGACCGGCGAGCGCGCGCGCGTTCCTGGCCGTTTCCCCCTGGACGCTGCTGCCCCCCTGTGTCCGCGCCGGGGCACTGCGGGCGCACAGGGTCTCTCCGTAATGACCCACCGCTTTTTTTTTGAGGAGTTGCATCACGACCCTCGCGTACCCCTCTTCCCCTCCTCTTTTATCTCTCTCTCTCTCGCTCACTCGCTCCCCCGCACAATCTACCCTCCTCCCCCAGTAACTCCTCCCCCTCCCCCCCATCACTCCCTCACTCACTCTCTCTCTCTCTCTCTTCCATCTCTCCGTTCTCCGAATTGGATAAACATTGTAGGAAGATATATAACGTGTTGCTATGGTGATTTTTTAGTAAGTGTGTGTGGCGTTTGTGGGAGACGGGGACTCGCTGGTGCTCGGGGAGAGTGCACGAGTTGAAAGGGAGACCAAAAATAGGACCTGATGTTTCTCAATGCGCGGCACGCTCCGCTCACCTAGCGTAGCAGCTAAACCCCCCCCCCCCCCCCCCCCCCCAACCACCCACCCGAGCCCCCCCCCCCCCCCCAAATGAAAGAGTCCTCCTCCTCTTCCCCCTTTGGATGTCTCCGGGGAGCGTTTAACCTCTCTTCCTCTCTTTCCTCACTCCCCCGCTCTCCCAGCCCTGCTCTCCGGCTGCTCCCTGTCCTCCGGGGGACACGTTTACTTGGCTCGGTGTTTTAGGTGTGTGTGTATGTGTGTGTATGTGTGTGTGTGTGTGTCTGTGTGTGTGTGTCTGTGTGTCTGCGTGTGTGTGTGTGGGGAATGCTTGGTGTCCCTCTAGTGCCGTAATCCCCCGTTTGGTGGTGTCGTCCGGCGCGGTCATTGATTCCCGGCTGTTGGACGTCGGGGGGTCGATGACGGTCAAGTCGCTCGGGCGGCTGCGGCGGCGAAAGGAGATTAGACGAGATCTGCCGCAGTTTCCGCGCCAACGGCGAGAAGCGGCGACGCAACAGGCCAAAGTCAAAGAACTGAAGAATAACACGTGGGTCGGATGTTTATGGGAGACATTTGGAGGACGACGACGAGAAGAGACTTTACCAAGAGCAGAAAACACAGAAATTAAAGCTTCAGTATGAACTTTTCTGGGGGGGGGGAGGGGGGGGGTCAGAGAGTCTAAAACGAGATCATGTTTTATTTCATATTCATTTACCTTTTTGCAGAAGGACAATATGATCCAAGGACCAACCGTTTGAAAGTGCAGAGCATAAACGCTCATTAGAGAGGAAATATCAAGGGGAGACGGCTCGCGCACAACAGACGCCATGGTAACCGAAAGAGGAGAGGGAGTGGGTGAGAAAGAGAGGCGGGGGAGAGGGAGGAAAAGAGAGGAGGCAGGGCAGAGGAGGTGAGAGAGGCGGGAGAGAAGAGAAGAGGACGATTGAGGAGGAAAGAGGGGAATATAGAAGTCAAGAGAGGGAGAGGAGAGGGAGGAGAGAGAGGAGAGAGGGAGGAGAGAGAGGAGAGAGGGAGGAGAGAGGGAGGAGAGAGGGAGGAAGGAGAGAGGAGAGAGGGAGGGAGTAGAGAGGAGAGAGGAGAGAGGGAGGAGGGAGGAGAGGGGGAGGGAGGAGAGAGGAGAGAGGGAGGAGGGAGAGGAGAGAGAGGGAGAGGGAGAAGGGGAAGCAAAGAGAGAGAGGGAGAGGGAGAAGGGGAAGCAAAGAGAGAGAGGGAGAGGGAGAAGGAGAGAGGGAGAAGGAGAGAGGGAGAAGGGGAGAAGGAGAGAGGGAGAAGGAGAAGCAAAGAGATGGAGAAGGAGAGAGGGAGAAGGAAACAGGGAGAAGGGGAGAGGGAGAAGGAGAAGCAAAGAGAGAGAGGGAGAGGGAGAAGGAGAGAGGGAGAAGGAGAGAGGGAGAAGGGGAGAAGGAGAGAGGGAGAAGGAGAAGCAAAGAGATGGAGAAGGAGAGAGGGAGAAGGAAACAGGGAGAAGGGGAGAGGGAGAAGGAGAAGCAAAGAGAGGGAGTGAGAGAGGGAGAAGGAGATGGGGGGATCGAGAAAGAGAGAGAAACAGGAGGGACAAGCGAAATCGAGAGGGGGAGAAGAGAGAGATGAGAGGAGGGAAGAATGAGAGCGCGAATGTGTACGAATGAGAGAGAGAAAGAAAGAGAAGGGGGGAGAGAGAAAGAGAGGTGAAGGAGGGCGAGAGGTGGATGCGGAAGAGAGGGAGGGAGAGGAACGAGAGGGAGAAGAGAGAGGGAGGGAGAGGCATATGGGTGTGGAGGAGAGAGGGAGGAGCGGAGGTAGAGGAGAGAGGGAGGAGCGGAGGTAGAGGAGTAACGGTCGAGCGGCCCCCTGCTGGCTCGTATCAGGGCTGCGCAGATGGTCTCCTGCTTTTCTGGAACGTTCGCACACTTGTTGCTTCCCCCACTCCTCCCTCTTTCCCTCCCCCTCTCTTCTCTTCTCCTCCCTCTCTTTCCCTCCCTCTTCCTCTCTTCCCCTCTCCCTCTCTTTCACTCCCCCTCTCTTCTCCTCCCTCTTCCTCTCTTTCCCTTCTCTCCCTCCCTCCCTCCCTCTCCCTCTCTTCTCCTCTCCCTCTCCCTCCCTCTCCCTCCCTCTCCTTCCCTCTCTCTCTCTTCTTCTCCTCTCCCTCTCTCTTCTTCTCCTCTCCCTCCCTCTCCCTTCCTCTCTCTCCCTCTCCTCTTCTCCCCTCCCTCTCCCTCCCTCTCCCTCCCTCTCCCTCCCTCTCTCTCCCTCTCTTCCCCCTCTCTTCTTCTCCTCTCCCTCCCTCTCCCTCCCTCTCTTCTGTGGGGGTCCATATGGGGGATGCACGTTTCCTTTCACTATTATTTGGATTCCTTGGCGGTCAATAGTCGTTTAACCCTTTTCTCTGTCCAAGTCATGATTACGAGCGTAACCGCGGCGACAGCGACAGGTCGTTGGCCTGTGCTCGTCACGGCTGAATAAACGCTGGACGCTCTGTTGTGGTCGTTATAAATAAAGCTTTATTCAAGAGTCGTTGGATTCATGAGCTGATGTGAAAAAGCAAAATAATCCAGTCGTGTGTTTAATATTAGTCCTAAAATCCACTTGGAATGAGACGCCACAAGTGAAAGCGCCACCTGGTGGTGTCATTACAAGTGGAAAACGAGGCAAAGGTCTTCTCTCGGGGCCTCCCCGGGCACAGACCTCCCTCCCCGGGCACAGACCTCCCTCCCCAGGCGCAGACCTCCCTCCCCGGGCGCAGACCCCCCCGGGCGCAGACCTCCCTTCCCCAGGGAGGGGCAGCTTTGATTGGACATTCTCCGTAACCATGGAGAACGAGCTCTGGACCTGAGACACAGAATGTGGCAGAGACCTTCCACAAAACACACTTGGTCTTATCAAACCGACACGACAGAGCGAGGCTTGGAAGAGGAGCTTTCCTGTTGTCTCCACAGTCCCCGTGGTTACCCCGAGTCCCCCTGGTCCCCCTCAGAGTCCCCCTGGTTCCCCCCTGGTTCCCCTCAGAGTCCCCCTGGTTCCCCCCTGGTTCCCCTCAGAGTCCCCCTGGTTCCCCCCTGGTTCCCCTCAGAGTACCCCTGGTTTCCCCCTGGTTCCCCTCAGAGTCCCCCTGGTTCCCCCCTGGTTCCCCTCAGAGTCCCCCTGGTTCCCCCCTGGTTCCCCTCAGAGTACCCCTGGTTTCCCCCTGGTTCCCCTCAGAGTCCCCCTGGTTCCCCCCTGGTTCCCCTCAGAGTCCCCCTGGTTTCCCCCTGGTTCCCCTCAGAGTCCCCCTGGTTCCCCCCTGGTTCCCCTCAGAGTCCCCCTGGTTCCCCCCTGGTTCCCCTCAGAGTCCCCCTGGTTCCCCCCTGGTTCCCCTCAGAGTACCCCTGGTTCCCCCCTTTACATAAGAGAGTGATACTTCAATAAAAATACTCCTCTACGCTACAGTCACGTCTGTCACTTTCCGTAGGTAAATGAAAGTGTTTTTTATTGGTTTACTTTGTAGTACTGTAATACTGTAATACTGTAGTACTGTAGTACTGTAAGATTGTATTACTGTAATACTGCAATACTATAGTACTGTAATAAGTAAGTAAGTAAGTAAGTAAGTAAATTTTATTTCTATAGCACCTTTCACAGACAGAGGTCACAAAGTGCTTCACAAAACACAGAATAAAACAATAAAAACACAAAAAACTTACAGTGAACAATACATATACAACAATATACAGTCAAATCAGTCCCTAAAACAAGTGCATTTAAAAGGCTTGACTAAATAAAAAGGTTTTAAGCTGACCCTTAAAAGCAGTAACTGAGTCCAGTGACCGTAGGGAGAACGGAAGATCGTTCCAGAGTCTGGGGGCAACTGCCTGGAAGGATCTGTCTCCTCTGGTCCCAAAACGGGTGCGAGGAACCAGCAACAGTTTCTGATCCAAGGACCTTAGTGAGCGAGAGGGAGCGTACGGTTTAATCAGATCGCTGATGTACAGAGGGACCTGACCATTTAAAGCTCTAAAAGTTAAAACAAGAATTTTAAACTGTATCCGGTAGGAGACCGGCTCCAGTGAAGGGCTTTAAGAATGGGTGAAATGTGGGCCCTTCTATTTGTGCGGGTCAAGATCCTCGCTGCAGAGTTCTGGACCAGCTGCAGACGAGAGAGTTCCTTCTTGTTAAGACAGGAAAACAAACTGTTACAATAGTCTAAACGTGAAGACACAAATGCATGAATTATAAGTTCCAGGTCATTTTGAGACACCATTTTCCTGAGCTTAGAGATTTTCCTCAACTGAAAGAAACAGTTCCTCGTCAACAGCTGGAGTGGTGCTCTAAAGACATGTCTTTGTCAAAGACAACACCCAAGTTTCTAAGACTTGGTTTTACAGTCTGGCCTAAAACACCCAAGTACTGGTTTATCCCTGGAATGGCATCATCAGGGGCAATAATCAGAGTTTCTGTTTTGTCAGCATTTAGCTGCAAGGAGTTTTGACTCAGCCATTGTTTTATTTGCACTAAACAACTGACCAAGGAGTTCAGCTTCTGGATCTCAGAAGGTTTAAAAGAGCAATATAGCTGAATATCGTCAGCGTACAGGTGATAGGACACATCACTAAACTCTTTAATGATCATTCCCAGGGGAATTATATGAGGCAGAAATAAGACGGGACCCAAGACGGAGCCCTGAGGAACTCCACACAACAGATCAGCTGAGTCGAACATTATTTGGTTTGCAGCAACACTAAAGCTCCGACCGGATAAATATGAGGAAAACCAATGAAGAACTGACCCCGACAGTCCAATCAGGTCCCTCAGTCTGTTCAACAGGATATGATGGTCGACAGTGTCAAAGGTCAACCGTGCAGACAGATCCAACAGAACTAAAACCGTGCATTTTCCAGAATCAGCAGACATCATAATGTCACTGGACACTTTCAACAATGCGGTTTCCGTAGAATGATGTTTGCGGAAACCAGATTGAAAAGAGTCGTGAATGTTTGACTGATCAAGGAAATCTGACAATTGTTCAGAGACCATCTTCTCAAGGATTTTGGACATGAACAGGAGCTTTGATATGGGTCTGAAACTTTTGGGGTCTGTCGGTCCAAGTTTGTTTTTTTCAGTAAAGGCTCAACTATGGACCAGGAAACACACCAGTAGAAAGAGAGAGATTTACCATGTTGGTAACCCAGGGGCCAATAACATCAAACACTTTGAGGAAGAGCCTGGAGGGAAGGGCATCTGATGTACAAGAGGAGGGTTTCATCTTGGTCACCAGAGCTGAGATGTCTTCTAGAGTGACAGGCTTAAAAGAAGACCAGTTTTGGGAAACAGGCTCCACAGAAACAGGTTTATCAGACAATGGGAGTGGGATTTGGTCTTTGATCATCTTGATCTTATCGATAAAGAACCTGAGGAATTCATTGCTGTCGGCTTTGCAGGAAACAGGAGTCACTGCAGCTGAAGGACAAACAATAGAGTTTATAGTGTCAAACAACACTTTGGGGTTTTTCTTGTTGGATGTTATTAGCTGGCGGAAGTAATCAGATCTGGAACTTTCCATCATTTCATTGTAAGATGACACAAGATCTCTGAGGTGTGACCTATGGACCTCAAGACTAGAGGTTTTCCACAGACGCTCAGCTTTCCAACATAGTCTCTTTAGGTTTAGGATATCTTCATTTATCCAAGGACAAGCTTTTTTCTGTGATGACAAAGTGGATTTTACAGGTGCCACCTGATCTAAAATGGATAAACATTGGCTGTTAAAGGAATTAATTAAACTGTCCACATCAAGACAATTCATAAACAAATGAGGATCAAATACAGCAGAAAATTGGACGGCTGTATTTGCAGTGATAATGTGCCTCTGAGACCTGATGTTTGAGGCACAGGCTCAGGAGAAAAGTTCAATTCAAATAAAACACAGCTATGATCGCTCATATGGACATCCTCCACACAGAGGTTAGCAACACTCAGGCCAAGTGAAAACACCAGGTCTAAAGTGAAAACACCAGGTCTAAAGTGAAAACACCAGGTCTAAAGTGAAAACACCAGGTCTAAAGTGAAAACACCAGGTCTAAAGTGAAAACACCAGGTCTAAAGTGAAAACACCAGGTCTAAAGTGAAAACACCAGGTCTAAAGTGTGTCCCTTTTGGTGAGTGGGACCTGAAACATGCTGCTCAAAGTTAAATGTTTCGGTCAAGGTTAAAAGATCCTTTGCAGGGCATGATGAGCCATCGACCCAAATGTTAAAATCCCCAAGAATTAAAACATTTTCCAGCTTTATAATAGAGTATACTGTAAGACTGTAGTACTGTAGTACTGTAATACTGTAATACTGTAATACTGTAATATTGTAGTACTGTAAGATTGTTAGACTATAATACTGTAATACTGTAGTACTGTAAGATTGTTAGACTGTAATACTGTAATACTGTAGTACTGTAGTACTGTAAGACTGTAATACTGTAGTACTGTAATACTGTAATACTGTAGTACTGTGATACTGTAATACTGTAATACTGTAGTACTGTAATACTGTAGTACTGTAATACTGTAGTACTGTAATACTGTAAGACAGTAATACTGTAGTACTGTAAGACTGTAATACTGTAATACTGTAATACTGTAGTACTGTAATACTGTAAGACTGTAAGACTGTAATACTGTAGTACTGTAGTACTGTAATACTGTAGTACTGTAGTACTGTAATACTGTAAGACTGTAATACTGTAGTACTGTAATACTGTAAGACTGTAGTACTGTAATACTGTAAGACTGTAATACTGTAAGACTGTAAGACTGTAATACTGTAATACTGTAATACTGTAGTACTATAGTACTGTAATACTGTAGTACTGTAATACTGTAATACTGTAGTACTGTAGTACTGTAATACTGTAGTACTGTAATACTGTAATACTGTAGTACTGTAGTACTGTAGTACTGTAATACGGTAGTACTGTAGTACTGTAATACTGTAAGACTGTAATACTGTAGTACTGTAGTACTGTAATACTGTAGTACTGTAATACTGTAGTACTGTAATACTGTAGTACTGTAATACTGTAATACTGTAGTACTGTAGTACTGTAATACTGTAAGACTGTAATACTGTAGTACTGTAGTACTGTAATACTGTAAGACTGTAATACTGTAGTACTGTAATACTGTAGTACTGTAATACTGTAATACTGTAAGACTGTAATACTGTAATACTGTAATACTGTAGTACTGTAGTACTGTAATACTGTAAGACTGTAATACTGTAAGACTGTAATACTTTAATACTGTAATACTGTAATACTGTAGTACTGTAATACTGTAATACTGTAGTACTGTAGTACTGTAATACTGTAAGACTGTAATACTGTAGTACTGTAATACTGTAATACTGTAGTACTGTAATACTGTAATACTGTAGTACTGTAGTACTGTAATACTGTAAGACTGTAATACTGTAGTACTGTAGTACTGTAATACTGTAGTACTGTAATACTGTAAGACTGTAATACTGTAATACTGTAGTACTGTAGTACTGTAATACTGTAAGACTGTAATACCGTAGTACTGTAATACTGTAAGACTGTAATACTGTAGTACTGTAGTACTGTAATACTGTAATACTGTAGTACTGTAAGACTGTAATACTGTAATACTGTAGTACTGTAATACTGTAAGACTGCAATACTGTAGTACTGTAGTACTGTAGTACTGTAATACTGTAATACTGTAGTACTGTAATACTGTAAGACTGTAATACTGTAGTATTGTAAGATTGTAATACTGTAATACTGTAATACTGTAGTACTGTAATACTGTAATACTGTAGTACTGTAATACTGTAAGACTGTAATACTGCAATACTGTAGTACTGTAGTACTGTAGTACTGTAATACTGTAAGACTGTAATACTGTAGTACTGTAATACTGTAGTACTGTAATACTGTAAGACTGTAATACTGTAATACTGTAGTACTGTAGTACTGTAATACTGTAAGACTGTAATACCGTAGTACTGTAATACTGTAAGACTGTAATACTGTAGTACTGTAGTACTGTAATACTGTAATACTGTAGTACTGTAAGACTGTAATACTGTAATACTGTAGTACTGTAATACTGTAAGACTGCAATACTGTAATACTGTAGTACTGTAGTACTGTAATACTGTAATACTGTACTACTGTAATACTGTAATACTGTAGTACTGTAATACTGTAAGACTGTAATACTGTAGTATTGTAAGATTGTAATACTGTAATACTGTAATACTGTAGTACTGTAATACTGTAAGACTGTAATACTGCAATACTGTAGTACTGTAGTACTGTAGTACTGTAATACTGTAGTACTGTAATACTGTAAGACTGTAATACTGTAGTACTGTAATACTGTAAGACTGTAATACTGTAATACTGTAGTATTGTAGTACTGTAAGACTGTAAGACTGTAATACTGTAATACTGTAGTACTGTAGTACTGTAAGACTGTAATACTGTAATACTGTAGTACTGTAGTACTGTAATACTGTACGACTGTAATACTGTACTACTGTAATACTGTAGTACTGTAGTACTGTAATACTGTAAGACTGTAATACTGTAGTACTGTAAGACTAATACTGTAATACTGTAGTACTGTAAAACTGTAAGACTGTAATACTGTAGTATTGTAATACTGTAATACTGTAATACTGTAGTACTGTAGTACTGTAAGATTGTAATACTGTAATACAGTAATACTGTAGTACTGTAAGACTGTAATACTGTGTAACTGAACAGTAGAAATACTTCATGATTCGGCAGTATTATGTCTCCCTCGTGTGTTCAAATGTTGTATTACATTAAACACCACCATCTTTTTTCCATCTTAGTTTTTCCCCAAACCCAGTACAGAGTACTTCAGTACTTCAGTACTTCAGTACTGTAGTACTTCAGTACTGAGGAACTAGTATACTTTGAATACTTGGATCAGGCCAAATTTCTCACTTTTGCAGAAATGAATGATCGTTTTCGTGGTCGACTCGTCAGCAATTTATTTCTTTTCGATCGTCGACGAGTCAAACAAATATTTCGACTTTTAAAATACAGTATGGACCAAATAAAGGTTGAACTATGGTGATGAAGGCTTCCAGAAGGAGAATACCTAAAAAAGAAGTGTAATATTGACATATTATGTCAATATTACGTATTTTTGTACAGTATTATATGTCGGTGTAATCCCTCATTCGTCCAGGCGTGTTCCATTGTAGAAAAAGCTTCAGTTGTAGTTATCTGGACTCAACCCTTTCTACTTCAGGAAGGCTCCTCCCAATGGGCGGGTCTTACCACAGAACAGTATTAATATCGGAGTTCTCGATCTAAATTCTTTTATTGACAATGACTCTTGGATGAGAGTCGAAACGTCTATTTTTTTCAAACTGAGTCCAGATGACTACAACTGAAGCTTTTTCTACTACTGTACAGTATTATGTTATTATTACTATATATTATTATTATTATTATGTTGAGAATAATTCAGTTCAAATGATGTTTTCATGCACAACATTTCTAAATAAATTGGCTTCGTTATGTCACTGCAGAATAAACACTTTTAAAATAATTATAAGTGAAAATGACTTTATGGATGACTTTGATAAACCTTAAAATACAATAAAAACACTATTTAAAGCAAGAATATGAGACAATAAATCTAAAATAAAGCATAAAGTACTAATACAAAGGTAACTTAACTTAAAATACTTAAGATAAATAACAGTTTTTATAATTGCTTTGACACGATCTGAACTCTTGTTTTAACTGTTTTCTCTCTAAAGTATCAATTATAACCAACGAAAAAAAGTTGTTTTTTTCTTTAGTTAAATAAGTTTAATTTCATATATTTAATGTTGATTTAGTGCCTCCTAAAACAAGATAAATATGTTTGTTTTTGTCTGAATGAAACACAATAATTCCTGGTTAGTTTGCAGTGGTGTTTTTGCTGTTTCATGAGTTATAGTGGCAAATGAATAATGAATAATAATAGTCTAAATAAAAATTACTTTCAGTATTTATTTCCTCGACGTAAAGACTTTTAATCAGTTCAATCTTTCAATCTACAAAGTTTGAATATTTTATAGAAGATTTATTATTATTATTATTAATTCTAGACAACAAAAAGAACTTCTTGTGTGCGGCTCGCGAGATGATTTAAACATATAATTTAAACGTGATTTTAGGTCCAATACCACAACAAACTATTCAAATAAACAATATTAAACCCGATTTAACACGTTTTGACACTAAACAAGCATTAAATGTGTAAGTTTAAGCCTATTTAACTATTTTAAAATCGATAAACTAAGAGTATTTTGGGTGAAATGACTTTATCTTCCCGTTTTGATCCATGTTTGGATTTCTCGTCTTCGATCGTTGACTTTACGTCAGAGAAATGGAGCAAAACAAACTAAACTTTAAATCAGTGAAAGTGTGAACGTCTTAAAGCTTTAAGTTCAGTTTGAGGAGGAAGATTATGGGACATTTAATCAAAGTGTAAATATAAAGTAATTTAAAAAAGCTTCTTCTTGTAATGACGAGAACGGAAAAAAACTTATTTAATAATTATATTAGCCATCAAAGGAAACAGAAGGGATAAAATATGAGTTGGTATTAAAAACGTTATTTATTATGAAGAAATTGTCCTGTTTTTTGTTTTTATTAATTGCTTTAAATAAAAAGGTAAATTTAAAACCTAAAACAAGTGTTTTTTCCTCATTTTAAGGTTTATTTCTCATATAGAAAAACAGCTTTCCATTCAAATCTAAAGCATAAAAAGGAGAAAAGAAGCACAAACAAACACGACACTTGCATTGATTTTAATGTCAGATAGTACAAGGAGTCTTTACTTTTTTACACTATGTACCACAATAGACAGCACCAGCTCGGGTTTATATTTACATTAGAGTCCGACACGGGACGCCGGTCACGTGACACGATCACCGGCCGATCGGGTCACGACAAAGTGGCGGGAAAACTCCAGCGCACGAGGAGAAAAGGCGGGAGTTTCAAAACGGGAGAACGCGTCCTTCAAGTATCGGCCGAGGAGGCGGGACACGGACGAGAGGTGGGCGGAGCAGGCCAACATGTGACAGACCGGTTAACCAATCGGAAAAGCGCGCGGTTCATCGCGGCTAAACAAAGATGGCGGCGGAGTACGAGGGGGAAAAGAGAAAAGAAAAAAAACACGTGGAGGAAAGAGAAACAGCGCCGATTTATTCAAAATCAACAAATACAACCGTAAACTCTGTAAATCTGAGAGAAAGTAAGTTATTTTGTTCTGAATGTTACAAAAATACGTCGGAGAGACACGCGACACAAGCTAGCGGGGCGGTTGGACCGGTCCGTGCTCAGAGGGGGTTTTGGCGACGCCTATCACTATGTAAAACTTTTGTAAGTTGTAAAAGTTTTGGCGGTTTGTAAAGTTAACGAGTCAAAGTGTCATTTCTGAATTCTTATGTTTCTTGCGTGAATGTGTTCGAGTAAAACGTAACGGCGCTTTACCTAGAAAAACAGGGTTTGAAAAGGGCGTAAACGTGTGATGTTACGTACAAAACGCTACGGAAAACATTAGAAGGTGAAAATAAAAAAAACTGCGGCGCAATTCGGTTTTGGCGGGAAAACATTGGAAACTGAATACTCGGGATCACATAAAGACGCAAACATTTGGGATTGAATTCGGTAAGTTTGTCGTGTGTAATTCATTTAGTTTTCCCAACATTAAACTAAAACCATCAAAATCTGCTCGACATCAACATGAAGCGTCGTCCCGTTTCAGACTCCGCCCACATCTAGACCTCTCTTAGCTCCGCCGCTACGTTTGATCTATAAAGAACAAAACATTGGACAAACGTAACTGGATTTATTCTGCGTAAAATGCAGTTTAGACCCGTGCGATTCTTGGATTCGTTTAGCTCGATTTGTCCGGTGAGCGACCGTCTGGCGACATCGTTTTCTGCCGTTGCTTTTAGTGATTTGGCACAGATTATTTAGACTTTTAGCGCTGGCGACAGTTTCTGTAGCAGAAACGCAAGCCGGGACCAAAACCGCTCCAAACCGCTTTGTTTGGAGGGAAAAGTTTGAAAAAATAAAACAAGTTCGCCGCGATAAATCGTGATCGTGTTCGTCGCTCCGCCGAGGAAAAAACGTCAAATTTAACTATAAAAAAGGTAAAAGTACGGGGCTGCGCGTTATGACAAAAATCTAAAAAAATAATAAAAAAAACACTATTACTTAAAAAGTTAATTGTATCGTAGTCGTTTTAATTTATTTCATAGTTGAAATGACAGTTAAAATTAAACATAAAAAAGCCTTTGCAATATCCAAAAGCGTCAATATTGCAATTCTCCCGTCGCAGAATAAAACTGAATAAAACGGTGGAACTGAAACGTTTGTAGCCCCGCCTTCTCCCCCTCTCGCTCGCACAGAGTTCGTGGCGATGGTTTAGCAGCGAAGGCGGAGTCAGACGATGGTGAAGGCGGAGTCAGACGATGGTGAAGGCGGAGTCAGACGATGGCAGTCGAGTGGTGGAACACGTGAAGCGGCGGCGGCGGCGATGGCGGCAGTAGCGGGTACAAAGCGTGAGGGGGCGCTCCCGGTCCGGACTCGCTGTCAGGGGGCGGGGCAATGTGCCGAAGCCGACGCCCAGTTTCCACCAAGCAGCGACACACTCCGGACAATCGGATACATGATTTTTATTTATTTTTTTGGTTATATAAAAAGGCAGAATGGTGATATTTGACTTTATTTTATTATAAAGCAAGAGTAATGTGATATTATTAATGTGTTTTTTTTTGCAAAACAGCTGAAACAATTGTGTGTAATGCGAGCGATGTCCCGTCGCTGAAGCGTTCGAGCTAGTCCTAGACCGATTAGCGTCCACGATCACACGGTTAGCGACGGGTTCAACGTCACCGGTCGCTAACGCAAACGTAATTCACACAAACTAATAAATTAATCTGAACATTGTATACTTCCTACAGTTCCATGTTGTTTGTACACGACACTTCAAATCCCGCGCGGCCGCTCGTGTTCATTATGTGGAGACTCTTTGATCGCCTGCGATTGTGGACAGAGCTTTTTCGTTTCCCCGGCGACGCGGCGACGGGTTTAGGGGAGTGTGGTTCCCTCCGGACGCCGCTCGTCGAAGACTCTTGAACGCTGGTCGGTGGAAGCTGGGCTGCTCCTCGGCAACAAGGACGTTGGGGGGGGGGGGCTCCATGGGTAGTAGAGCTCCGGGGGTGGTAGTAGAGCTCCGGGGGTAGAGGGCCATGGTAGGGCTCCAGAGAAGTGCTCCAGAGAGGACGGCCGGGGTAGGGCTCAGGGGTGGAGCTCCAGAGAAGTGCTCCAGAGCAGCCCAGGCTCTGACCGGGCTGTGCTGACCTTCGGTGCTCAGTGGGAGGGGCAGAAAAGACCACGCTAAAGTCACACTTTATTAGTAACTTTGAAATAAGTGAAACGGGGGGGGAGTGGGCCAAGGCATGAGTCTCCATCGGCGGTCCGTGTGGCACAGGAGCGGGACAGTCTAGAGCATCCTGTTGCGTTTATGAGTGGGGGAGTCTGAGATGACGTCACTACAGGGGGCGGGGCCACGCTTGCGGTTGGCAGTGGAATCCAAGTGGAGCGCCATCTCCTCCGCGATAAAAGTGTTAAGGTCCACGTCGTGCAGGCCGTTCCTGCGCCGGCCCAGGGACTGGGCGGGGTGGGTGGGGGAGCCGGGGGGGCCGGAGCGCACCGAGATACTCGCCATAGCGCCACTGAGGCCTGGAGGGGAACAACAACACGTCAGTCACATTGCCTGAACAGACGCTTGTGTTCAGACACTTTAAAAACTCTGAGGAGCCGTGTGAAGACCATGTTGGCCCTGAATCCTGACTTTGAAAACCGGACTGTTCCTAGAGCACATTTTAAAGGATAAATATTATGCATTACCGTATTTTCCGGACTATAAGTCATAGTCATAGTTTTGTTCGGGGTGCGACTTATACTCCAGAGCGACTTGTGATATTATTTGTTATTTTCACTCTTACAACCACAAGAGGGCGCTCTAGGTTCTAAGCGACGCAGAAGAAGAATCTGCACTTCCTCTTCCTCTGGAGTTTGTGGAGTTGTTTAGAAGTGACACAGAGGAAGAAGAATTCAATGGATTTAGTGATTTGGGGTAAAACTGATGCTTTGCTAAACTTGTTAGCATGTTCTTTATGCTATAGTTATCTGAATAACTGTTCATATGTTACGTTAACATACCAGACACTTACCACAGTTCTGTCTGCGCCTCATGTAGCTGAAGGTGTTAGCGTTAGCATACGTCATGTAGCTGAAGGTGTTAGCATTAGCATACGTCATGTAGCTGAAGGTGTTAGCATTAGCATACGTACACCTATTCACCATGTTCTCTCATCTGTTATTATTTTAAACTGCATTTCAAGATGAAATGTCTGTTCTTGGTCTTGGATTTTATATCAAATAAACTTCCCTCCAAAAAATGCAACTTATATGTTTTTTATTCTCCATTATGCATTTTTTTTTAGCTGGTGCGACTTATACTCCAGTGCGACTTATGTTTTGCATTTGTAGTGTTTTTGGCCTTTAAACCTGCTCTGGAGAACCTTTAGTTTGCCTCAGACTTGAGAGTAACAGCTCCATCTACTGGCTGCAGAGGGGATTAGGCCACTTTAAATCAACTGTTTGCTAATGTAATTGTTTGCTTATGTAGCCGCTTGCCAAGTTCCTGGTTTAAGCAGCAGTTGCGATGATGTTGATTGGACGGCAGAAATGCACATGTCTGCTGATGATTTATGGACGTAAGGACAAAGATTCTCAGAGCCACGTCACAGATGAGAAAACACCAGTGAAGGAGGTGATTCTGAGTGTGTTTGACGCTCAGAGGGAGAGGACCTTCTAACCAGGAACTAGCATGAATGAAGCTAAATGCTACTCCAGGTGTTTTTGACGACAGAACCGTGTTAGAAGCTTATTTTACATCATGTGTAATTCTAACACACAGAAGAGAAGACTGAAACATCCTAAACTAAACCAAGAATTGTGTTTCAGATCAAGTATTTTCACAAAAACTATTACATTTGATACAATTACATTTGTGATTTTACTTGGACCACAATGCATTGTGATTGAATAGAACCAGTGTGGTTTATTATGTCCTTCTGGTATATTCCTGTCGTATTTATTCTTGTAGTATTTATTCCTGTTGTATTTATTCCTGTCGTATTCATGGCTGCATTATTTCTGACTGTAGTACTTATTCCTGTAGTATTTATTACATGTCCTTCTGGTATATTCCTGTAGTACTTATTCCTGTTGCATTGCTGCCTGTTGCATTGCTGCCTGTTGCATTGCTGCCTGTTGCATTGCTGCCTGTTGCATTGCTGCCTGTAGTATTGCTGCCTGTAGTATTGCTGCCTGTAGTATTGCTGCCTGTAGTATTCCT
Organism: Eucyclogobius newberryi; assembly: GCF_026437365.1. Lineage (NCBI taxonomy): Eukaryota > Metazoa > Chordata > Actinopteri > Gobiiformes > Gobiidae > Eucyclogobius > Eucyclogobius newberryi. The sequence continues at coordinate 37,717,810 of NW_027316056.1, read as the reverse complement.
GCCTGTAGTATTCCTGCCTGTAGTATTTTGGGCGTGTCCAGAGCGGCTGTACTGACCGTGCAGTGCGATGGCCTCTCTGAAAGGCTGCAGGTCCGTCTCCACGGAGCTCCCCGTCTCCGGGGGGGCGGGCCGATTGGCAGACACCACAGACACTCTGGGCGGGGCTCGAGTTGTCCGAGGGGGCGGGGCTTTCCCACACAGGAAGCTGATGAGGTCCTCGCGCCGGATGGTTCTTCTGCGCTTCTTCACCCAGGCAATCACCTCCTTGTTCCTGCGCTGGCAGCCGATCTGAATTCCCAGGTCATAGCTGCGCTGACGGGCCTCTGTGCTCTCTGAGGGGACGACAAGAGTCAAGCGTGAGGGGGGGGACGACGAGAGTCACGCGTGAGGGGGGGGACGACGAGAGTCACGCGTGAGGGGGGGGACGACGAGAGTCACGCGTGAGGGGGGGGACGACGAGAGTCACGCGCGAGGGGGGGGACGACGAGAGTCACGCGCGAGGGGGGGACGACGAGAGTCACGCGCGAGGGGGGGGACGACGAGAGTCACGCGCGAGGGGGGCACGACGAGAGTCACGCGCGAGGGGGGCACGACGAGAGTCACGCGCGAGGGGGGCACGACGAGAGTCACGCGCGAGGGGGGCACGACGAGAGTCACGCGCGAGGGGGGCACGACGAGAGTCACGCGCGAGGGGGGCACGACGAGAGTCACGCGCGAGGGGGGCACGACGAGAGTCACGCGCGAGGGGGGCACGACGAGAGTCACGCGCGAGGGGGGCACGACGAGAGTCACGCGCGAGGGGGGCACGACGAGAGTCACGCGCGAGGGGGGCACGACGAGAGTCACGCGCGAGGGGGGCACGACGAGAGTCACGCGCGAGGGGGGCACGACGAGAGTCACGCGCGAGGGGGGCACGACGAGAGTCACGCGCGAGGGGGGCACGACGAGAGTCACGCGCGAGGGGGGCACGACGAGAGTCACGCGCGAGGGGGGCACGACGAGAGTCACGCGCGAGGGGGGCACGACGAGAGTCACGCGCGAGGGGGGCACGACGAGAGTCACGCGCGAGGGGACGACAAGAGTCACGCGCGAGGGGACGACAAGAGTCACTCATGAGGGCCCCTCAGTCCCGCCCAGTTCTCTGTCAGTCCTCGTCCCCCGTCCTCACAGTCCCAATCCTCTAGATAAAACCATCAGCTTCTGTTAAAGGAATACTAGAGGACTTATTCACCGATGTGAGAACTCAAGCGACACCCCGACCCTCATGTTTCCGAGAGGCCGCCTCCCACCAACAGCCCCGCCTCTACACGCGTGTTTGTTTATTAGCGGGACAGATTGCATCATCCCTCGTCTCTGCAGAGTTCCGTCTCTTCTGAGCTCGATCAGTCTCTGTGTCATGTTTGTCCTGTAACTGAAGGAACTCACTAAACACACACGGCAGATCAACCAGGCATGTGCAGAAATCCTCTATTATTCCTTTAATGAGCTTGTAAAGGCACAAGACAAGATTGTAAAATGACACACACAGATCAGATCTGACTGATGTTTATTTTGAACATATAATATGTTTTATTAAAATACATAAAACTGTAAGTAATAGACAATATTTTGGTAATAGACCTGCTCCTTATGTAATGTAACTATGGATGATTACACTGCACGTTTCCGTTTTTTTTTTATTTAAAAAAAGTTTTTGCAGACAATATACTTATTCCAACTTGTCATTGCTCAAAACAACTGCAATATTATCCAGTGTTTGCAGCCATTATTCATCATTATAAAAGCAGGCATTATAACGTTTTGCAAACACTCTCATGCGTAGTCAAGAGTACACCGTATACTTCCAGCAGTACTTGTACGTAAACACTACCCATTTAACAACCGCCCAGTGCGTCCAGTCCAGGCCCCGCGATTACACAAGGAATGTGACCGAGACAGAAACACTAGCACTTCCATAACACGGACGTGAAACGCAGTGATCTAAAGTTCTCTCCATGAATCCCTCCTTTTGTCTGGGACTACAGTGTACTCACCTTTGTATAGGTTAGTGACAGCGGTGGCTGCGTTCTGGAAGGGCACCCAGAGGGACAGGCCCTGCTGCTGACATACTCTATCTGCAAACAGACAAATACAAAGAGGACGCTTTAAACGAGTGACAAATCCTTTACAAAACAAACCACTTAAGTAGATGGCGCCTCCGTTTGAAAAAACACGGAGAATTTTGCTTCTTATCGTGTAGAAGTCAATATTTTCCACCAACTCTGTGTAGCGTTCCGATGACAGACTTATATACGCTATTTTAACCTTTAACAACTGCGTCGATGTCGTCGGGTCTTCGCTTCTGCGGTAACCAGAAGTCGAGCGGTCAAACCATCATTTCCATCGTAAATTGAGACGTTTTACGGACTTCATAGACCAAATGAAATACAAAAATGGCGACTGAAGGCTTCGAGATCGAGAATATATATGAATTAAGTGCATTATTGATGTTTTTTTGACATTTTCTTTGAATAAAAACGGTCGTCTTTGCTATAAAAGGACATAAGTGACTTGTGTTTCCAGCAACTCTTTGTGTAGCGTTCTGATTACAGACTTCTCGTTATTTTTAACCAAACATCATCTACAAAAAAACCGCGATGTGGTCGGGGTCGTTGCTTCTGCGGCGACCGGAAGTCGAGCGGTCAAACCATCATGTCCATCGTAAAGAGACGTTTTACGGACTTCATCGACCACATAAAATACAAAAATGGCGACTAAAGACTTCGAGGTCGAGAATATATATATGAATTAAGTGCATTATGGTTTTTTTGACATTTTGTTTGAATAAAGCGGTCGTCTTTGCTATAAAAAGGACCCAAGTGACTGTGTTTGGGGTCACGTTGAGTTCATTAAATGTTGCATGTTTACTCACTCATTTACTACAATGTTTCCTAATATCTCTGAACAGCTTTACACCGCTTTATTCTCAAACTTATGCATTCAAACTACGGCACAGCTGCTCGGGAAACACACCGTTTTTACACAACTCCTTGCGCCATTTTAGGGAGTGTTTCCCCCCTTGCGGTGACTCGATCAACACAAAGCCCAAACGCGGTCACGTCTTCGCGGACCTCGAGCGGCTTTGACCGACTCGATAAACGCGGTTGGTTCTGCGTTCACGCGTCGTCCCGCGGGTCACGGACACACACGCGCGTTCGGGTCGCGTCCGTGTCCCGTCCGCGTCTCGCCATTTTGGACGCGCTCGGGGCTTCACTTCACTTCACTTGTGGTGGAAAACAAATGGCACTTAAGTGAGGCGTTTTGTGTCGGGGGGGAAAAAAAAGGCTCGAGTCCCGGCGAGACACACAAGGCTCGTCCCCGTCCGCAACGTGTACGAACCCCAAAAAACGAGACATTTACGCGCTGTATTTTATGGTTTAGGACGTGGAATTTCGAGCCATTGCAACACCGGAGTCAGCTGTCCCGAAGCCCCGACGCTGACCGGTAGTAGCTAGCTAGTTAGCCGTTAGCATTTGCTTAGCATCGGGGGGTTAGCGCCGAGGGAAAAGTGCGCAAAAAGCGGAGTTTGCGTGTCGTTTGTGGCTCTGAGATTGTTCTCAGTTTGTTCAGAAAGCGCACACGCGCCGCGGGACGTTGACAGAAACGTGCTAACAACGCGCTAACGGGGCCGTAATGGCTCCAAGTGACATGTAAACTAGGTGCTAACGATGCTAAGGGTATTAGCATATCCGGTGCCCTTTGTGTGTCGCTCTCCGCCCAGAGATAACGTTTGCAGGCTTTATGCAGATAAGCACCGGGCTTAATGGTGCTTTTAACATGCTAATGCTAAAAAGCCACGAGTACACATTCAAACGCACCAATACACACGTTTTAAAAATAAGTAAACTCATTAAATGCCCACGTTTGAATGCAAGAATTATTGTTTGACATCATTCTTCTTAAACTTCTTAAACAAATACTAGAAGATAATGGACGTAAGTCACAGCGGGACGCACTTCGTTTGTCTTTGTTAACGTTTTTGTTTCTTTTAAATCTGTTTGCATTATGATTTTAATGCACTCGTCTCTTGTTATGCAAGTTTCAATTAGCATGTGTATGACTCGTTCTGTGCTGATACACCGGCCCTGACCAATTGTTGTCGACTTAAATACGGAACATTTATGAACCAAAAGCGTGATATTGCACTCAGTTTGAAACATGCACTGCAGTTACAATAAATCAAATACAATCATAAACAGTTGCGTTTAAGGGAGGAAGAAGAGATGGGGGGGACATTAAAACCATGTTTATGACGCACGTTCAAATCAAAGTAAACCGTTTTATGCAACATACACCTTAACGTTGTTATAATTAATAACTTTTGAAGGGTTTTATGACCGCACAGCGCAGTTGCCAGCAGCTGATTAGCTCGAGGGGCCGGGGGGGATTAGCCTCCGTTAGCTCCGCGCTAGTTAGCCGTTAGCTCAAACTATTTATAGTCCAAACCTTTATATAGTTGTGCTACTGCCGTGGCGGAGTTCTGGAAGAGGTGCCATAGCTTCTGCTGGCTCTGCTCCGTCTCCTCCGCGCTCGGCTCCTCCTGCTCGGCCTCGGCTAAGCACTGGCGTTCCCACTTGGAGAACCAGTGCTCCGGGCCGTGCTCCTGGATCTGCGCTCCCCCCTCCTCCTTCCGCTCCTCCATGGCTCAGGTCTCGGGCCTTTTTTCCGAACGGTTCTTCTCTCTCCCCCAAAACGAGCGTTAGTATTTCCCCGCACCGGTCCGGGGCGGCGGCGGTGGGAAACGGAACGAGCGCCCGGGGCCGAGCTACATACAAAAACGGGGAGCGAAAGCGCCGCGTCTAGAGCCACATTATTGACGTTTTAAATTCCGCCTGCTCAGTCTAGAAACTAAAAAGAACGCGATGATGACAACACCTAGGAATTTCTGGAGCTGGCAGCCGCACAAAGCCCCGCCCGCTTTGCCACTTTCCGGCACCGCAATTGGTCGAGGCGAATTGTCAAGGCGGAGCTCGGTGGGGGACGCCGGCTCTGATTGGACGGTGGGCGGGGAAAGAAAAGGTCAGAGAAGAACAACACGGCGGCCGCGTCCTGTTTCCTTGACGCTGTTGCCTTGACGCTTCCTACTCGACTCCTCCGCGCTAGCCCCGCCCCCACGGACGTCAAGCGAACCAATCGAACGCGACGCGCCCGCCCGTCATCCGCGGCTGTGTGTCGCGATGTGGGCGGGGTTTGCCGGGTAGAAGGCCGGCGGAGGAAACGCGTCGAGGAGGCGAGTGGTCGGAGACGGAGCGCGCCCGGTGCTGATCCCGCCCTGACGCCTGCGCATTCTGGCCGGCAGAGGGCGCGCTGACCAACAAGACCAGGGACTGAAGTGTCAGGTTGTTTTTCTGGGTTGTTTTCGAGACGCGTGTTTACGATCCAGACCCTTCTGCACTCGCACTGGGCCGAGCTGAACCTGAGCCTAATCTACTTTTTTAAATCCTCCTTCAAGACGGACCGGAAGGATTAAACACAATTTGCAATAAGATGTTTGTTTTCTTGTTTAATATTGCCCATTGTCTTTAAAATATCGAAATGATCTCATTTAATGACGTGAATAATCACATTTTGTATAGTCGATATAGATGTTGGGGCTTTTGATACTTCACGTCCAGAGAAGGGACATTGAGTCTTGTGTAACCAGTCTATATATCACTGCAATATAATCACACAAAATCTGTATTATTTTTGTTTAATATTGTGTTCAAATACCTGGTATTTGTTTTATTGTGCTGTCAGTGTTCTCCAGCCTCTTCTTCTTCTAAGTGTGTTCCCCTTATAAATTTGACGGCCGTGACTTCCTCTTCCCTTTTAATATCTCTGTCTCGGGAAGAGGTCAGTTATCCATCGTGTCGTCCTTTATGTTTTATGTGTCGTATAACAATTTAATTATTGTTATATATTTTTTTAGTTTGGGCTGGATTTGCCATGTGTTAACTTTTTTGATGTTTTTCTGTTAACCAGAATAAACGGAGAGTGCCTCCAAAGAACAAACCGTGTCTCGTGGCCATTGGTAACACAACGCAAGAATGATCCGGTCACACTTGAACATGTCTTGCATGTACATATCATGCCGTTTTTGTATAAAGTGTTCAATGTTTGTTGTTTGTGTTGCACCGAATCACCAGGACAAGTTCCTATGTTTGTGATTTTTTGTTAATCTACAAATGGCAATAAACCCTGTTCTGATCCTGAGAGAGGACCTGGTGTTCATCTGAACCACAAACTGGACTGGACTCATAACACAGACTGTACAGGAAGAGCCAGAGTCGCTCTACCTCCTGAGGAGACTCAGGTCTTTTGGAGTGACAGGGCCACTCCTGACAGGGCCACTCCTGACAGGGCCACTCCTGACAGGGCCACTCCTGACAGGGCCACTCCTGACAGGGCCACTCCTGAAGACCTTCTCTGACTCTGTGGTGCATCAGCTCCTGTAGGTGTGGTCATCACAGAGAGGGAGAGGAAGAAGCTGGACAAAGCTCCGTCCTGGGCTGTCCTCTGGACTCGGTGCAGGAGGTGGGGGACAGGAGGGTCCTGGCTAAACTCACATCTATGCTGGACCATGAGTGTCGCCCCCTGCAGGACACTCTGTCCGCTGCAGGACACTGTCCCCTGCAGGACACTCTGTCCCCTACAGGACACTCTGTCCGCTCTGGAGAGCAGCTTCAGTGAGAGACTGATCCACCCTCGCTGTGTGAAGGAGAGGTTTCGCAGGTCTTTCCTTCTGCTGCTGTCAGACTTTATAACAAACACTGTGTTAGTCCTGAACATGTGCAATACTGACTTAATACTGACATAATACTGACATAATACTGACATAATCATGTGCAATACTGTTTTTTTCAATATTCTTTGTCCATATAACATATTATTATTATATAGTATAAGAGGTTTTTTATAAGTGTTTTTAATACGTTATGTTTTTTATTATTCACTTCTGTGCCTACTTTGTGTTGCAACATTGGAATTTCCCCATTGTGGGACAAATAAAGGCTTATCTTATCCTATCTTATAAAGGTTCACAATGTTACTTTTCTCTCGCTTGTCTCCATGGAGATGTTGTTGCATAACTTGCAATGTTTCATGTGGTCAATCATTTCTTACGTCAATTAAATTAATCATTGAGCAGTTTGAAGGAAACTTATTGTGCAAATATTGACTTTGGACCGTCTTAAGACGACAAAGAGAGTTTCTAAATACGTACTTTTTTTTTTAAAGATGCTATTGCAAAAAAAATAGGCAGTTTTCACCCACCCCCCATACACGCCCACTGCGCTGTACTAACGCTGTTCTATTTATGTTTTCCTGATGTCCTTTTCCTGACAATACGGGTCAACTAACATCTTGTACATTTACCTTGGGCCACCACCTCGGTTCTCCACCTCGGGCCTCCACCTCAGGCCTCCACCTCGAGCCTCCACCTCGGGCCACCACCTCGGGCCACCACCTCAAGCCTCCACCTCGGGCCACCACCTCGGGCCACCACCTCAAGCCTCCACCTCGGGCCACCACCTCGGGCCTCCACCTCGAGCCTCCACCTCGAGCCTCCACCTCGGGCCACCACCTCGGGCCACCACCTCGGGCCTCCAGCTCGGGCCACCACCTCGGGTCACCACCTCGGTTCTCCACCTCGGGCCTCCAGCTCGGGCCACCACCTCGGGTCACCACCTCGGTTCTCCACCTCGGGCCACCATCTCGGGCCATCACCTCGAGCCTCCACCTCGGGCCTCCACCTCGGGCCTCCACCTCGGGCCTCCACCTCGGGCCACCACCTCGAGCCTCCACCTCGGGCCACCACCTCGGGCCTCCACCTCGGGCCTCCACCTCGGGCCTCCACCTCGGGCCCCCACCTCGGGCCCCCACCTCGGGCCACCACCTCGGGCCTCCACCTCGGGCCTCCACCTCGGGCCACCACCTCGGGCCTCCACCTCGGGCCTCCACCTCGGGCCTCCACCTCGGGCCCCCACCTCGAGCCTCCACCTCGGGCCTCCACCTCGGGCCTCCACCTCGGGCCTCCACCTCGGGCCTCCACCTCGGGCCCCCACCTCGAGCCCCCACCTCGGGCCTCCACCTCGGGCCACCACCTCGGGCCTCCACCTCGGGCCTCCACCTCGGGCCCCCACCTCGAGCCCCCACCTCGGGCCTCCACCTCGGGCCACCACCTCGGGCCTCCACCTCGGGCCTCCACCTCGGGCCTCCACCTCGGGCCCCCACCTCGAGCCCCCACCTCGGGCCTCCACCTCGGGCCACCACCTCGGGCCTCCACCTCGGGCCTCCACCTCGGGCCCCCACCTCGAGCCCCCACCTCGGGCCTCCACCTCGGGCCACCACCTCGGGCCTCCACCTCGGGCCTCCACCTCGGGCCCCCACCTCGAGCCCCCACCTCGGGCCTCCACCTCGGGCCTCCACCTCGGGCCTCCACCTCGGGCCTCCACCTCGGGCCCCCACCTCGAGCCCCCACCTCGGGCCTCCACCTCGGGCCACCACCTCGGGCCTCCACCTCGGGCCTCCACCTCGGGCCCCCACCTCGAGCCCCCACCTCGGGCCTCCACCTCGGGCCACCACCTCGGGCCTCCACCTCGGGCCCCCACCTCGAGCCCCCACCTCGGGCCTCCACCTCGGGCCACCACCTCGGGCCTCCACCTCGGGCCTCCACCTCGGGCCCCCACCTCGAGCCCCCACCTCGGGCCTCCACCTCGGGCCACCACCTCGGGCCTCCACCTCGGGCCTCCACCTCGGGCCTCCACCTCGGGCCTCCACCTCGGGCCGTCAGTTGTGATCACGTTCACAATGACTTAACATAACAGTTTTCAATCAAAAGTCTTTAGTGTTTTTAGATCAATATTACAATTTAAAATGACCAAAATATTAAATAATGATCCATAGATTAGAATTTTAGTTGTCTCGTAGTATTAGATTTATTATGTTTCATTCCCCAAGGTCATTTTGAATAGTGTTTTGCCACATGTACTGCACAATCTGTAACATATAATGCCACTTGTCTGTTGTGGTGAAGTTATTTACACACATATTGTTCAACGCTCTGGCGTTTCTGCTGTAAATCCTTCTTAGACCGCGACAGGGATTCTTCTGGAGGAGGTGATGTTTGCCCCGCCCTCGTTTCAAGTGAAAAACTACTTATTACTTACTACTTGGAGATTATTTTGAGGTACAATATTTTTTTATTTAGTACTTTTTAAACATACTCTGCCAAAGCAAACTGGTTACCACACAGTATATTTTAATTACTTTTCCCCGTTTGTATCAGAAGGTTGTTAAAGTGCCATATCTTTGCCGAGGGTTCAAAGCTCAGTGGATTTTATTACTGAAACTTACATACGCTAATGCTGTCGTGACACATGTCCAGCAGCAGTACCTGAAGCAGTACGTGGAGCAGTACGTGCAGCAGTACGTGAAGCAGTACGTGAAGCAGTACGTGGAGCAGTACGTGGAGCAGTACGTGGAGCAGTACGTGAAGCAGTACGTGAAGCAGTACGTGGAGCAGTACGTGGAGCAGTACGTGGAGCAGTACGTGAAGCAGTACGTGAAGCAGTACCTGAAGCAGTACGTGGAGCAGTACGTGGAGCAGTATCTGAGGCAGTACGTGAAGCAGTACGTGAAGCAGTACGTGAAGCAGTACCTGAAGCAGTACGTGGAGCAGTACGTGGAGCAGTACGTGAAGCAGTACGTGAAGCAGTACGTGAAGCAGTACCTGAAGCAGTACGTGGAGCAGTACGTGGAGCAGTATCTGAGGCAGTACGTGAAGCAGTACGTGAAGCAGTACGTGAAGCAGTACCTGAAGCAGTACGTGGAGCAGTACGTGCAGCAGTACGTGAAGCAGTACGTGGAGCAGTACGTGAAGCAGTACGTGGAGAAGTACCTGAAGCAGTACGTGGAGCAGTACGTGCAGCAGTACGTGCAGCAGTACGTGAAGCAGTACGTGAAGCAGTACGTGGAGCAGTACCTGAAGCAGTACCAGAAGCAGTATCTGAAGCAGTACGTGGAGCAGTACCAGAAGCAGTGTCTGAGGTAGTACGTGGAGCAGTACGTGGAACAGTATCTGAAGCAGTACGTGGAACAGTATCTGAGGCAGTACGTGGAGCAGTACCTGAAGCAGTACCAGAAGCAGTTCCTGAAGCAGTACGTGGAACAGTACCTGAAGCAGTACCAGAAGCAGTTCCTGAAGCAGTACGTGGAACAGTACCTGAAGCAGTACCAGAAGCAGTTCCTGAAGCAGTACGTGGAACAGTACCTGAAGCAGTACCAGTACTTGCAGCAGTGGTAGTTTTACTCATTTCCTTTAGGAGAATGTCCAAAGAGAAAGAAGTGGTGTGTGAGATGCAGGAGCACGCTCAGGAGAAGGTTCTGGAGCACCGTCCGGAGAAGGTTCTGGATCATGTTCCGGAGCAGGGGCCCAGCGTCACCTTCCACCACCTGAACTACTGCGTCCAGGACTCCAGGCTGTGTCGTAAGAGGGGCCCCGAGAAGTACATCCTCAAAGACGTCAGGTATGAACGACGCTGTGCCAAACTGTCCCGTGAGAAGACCACAGAGGCTTCACAGAGGCTTCACAGAGGCTTCATAGAGGCTTCACAGAGGCTTCACAGAGGTTTCACAGAGGCTTCACAGAGGTTTCACAGAGGCTTCACAGAGGCTTCACAGAGGCTTCACAGAGGCTGGCACGATGTTTGTGTCGTGATTATTGTGTTGCCGTTATTATTACTGACGCTGTGAAAAACATTCTCATTTTATAAACTGTGACTTAGAGAGTTACTGTTTTTAGCATCGATTTTGATTTGGACTAATTGTACAAAAACAATATTATTTCATTGTTTTAAACATAAAACAAACTGACATATGCAAAGAAAGAGAATAAAATAAATCAAATAAAAATCAAAGGAATTGATAAAAATAGAATAAAATAAATAAATAATAATATAATATAATAAACAAATACATTTAATTTAATTAAATACATTTAAAAAACAGAGCTGGGCAGGACCATAGAGAACTCAGGATATGTAAGGAATACAGTTAGAGAGTAATGTGGGGGTAAAGCATACTATGGAAAAAATTGTGTTCAATTTTATCCATTGTTTATTGATTTATTTATTTTTTTAAGTGTAATTTCAGTTCATAGAAATAGGTTTGATTGTCGAGCAATTCAAATTAAATATTTGCGCCACGGCTCCTGTAACTGTAAAGGTCTCATTTTAAAATAAACTGAGCTGCGACTGGGACTAAACTGCTGCTTTTTGTTTGTTTTTTGTCGTCAAATTGTTCCCTTAGTTCAGGGGTGTCCAAACCTTTTTCACCGAGGGCCACATTTTGAAACCACAAACATCCCGACAATGTCAAATATGTCCAAAGATAAATAGAATAATTAGAATTTTGCATATTTTTGATGCCTCCACCTTTAATAAGACTAGAACAATAATATTAGATTGGTATAACATCAAAATGCTGGAATGTGTCCAATTTTACAGTAAAAAGTACGACTTTTTTAAATTTACCAAATTAGCATGAAGCATGAGGGCCTACAAAAATTGGTCTGAGGGCCGCATTTGGCCCCCAGGCCATAATTTGGACAAGCCTGCCTTGATTGATTCTAACTTATTCATGTCTCCAAGACCTTTACGTTTGATTTTGGTGCATCTTAATCATATTTATAAGCATAAGCCCATTTCTTAATAGAAATAATGGAAAAATAATAATAATGGCAGAACATAAAACAAATAAAATGACGGAAAAACAATTCCAACTTTCAAGTCCTGTTTAGTCCAAAGTTGATTTGTCCATCTCTAATTGTAAGTCTGAACGTAATGTTGTGCATTTGTCTGTTCCGCCCTCGTGGCTGCAGTGGCATCATGAGGCCGGGGATGAACGCCATCATGGGCGCGACGGGCAGCGGCAAGACCTCGTAAGGCCACGCCCACAACACACAATCTGAACACGTGCGCTGAACTTTGACCTGCCCCGAGATAACCCCGCTGTGTCCCCACCAGGCTGCTGGACGTGATCGCGGGCAGGAAGGACCCCCGGGGGCTCAGGGAGGGCCGGGTGCTGGTGGACGGGCGAGCCGTGACCTCTGAACTCAGACTCAGCTCCGCCTACGTGGTCCAGGTAACACTGACTGCGTCTTTGGACAAACGTGAGACAAATAAAAGCAGCTCAAAATGTTGTTGTAGCGGTGCACGTTTGGCCATGCATGCTCAGGTTCATTTTTATGTTCATATATAGACACGTACTTATACTTTTTGTGTATCCGTAGTAACGCTGGTGCACCTGAGTTTGAAACCATGAAAGGAGAAAGAATATCTGTCTAATTTAGCATCACAAACCTCTTTATGTCACCAGAATTCACATGCATGACTTTGTTGGCCACGTGCACAGCTTTAGTGGTATTTATTTTGATCTTATTCAGTTTTTATTCATTCCCTTATTATTATTGCTTCATATTTTGCTAATATATATATGTCGTTTCATGTTGCACCTCATCAAGTTTGTGAATCTTGTCTTTTTTCCCTGAAAATGGCAATAAACCTCTTCTGATTGTGATTTCGAACAGCTTTTTCCCACACAAAACTGACCTTGTTCTTGGATTGCAAATAGATAAAATGTTTTATGATCCACTTTTGCACAATCATATACACGTGAGTAAAAACAACAACGCTGTGTTCAAGGATGACATTTTGATGGGCACCCTGAGCGTGAGGGAAAACTTGCTGTTCAGCGCCAACCTGCGCCTGGACCCCAAGCGGCACTCGCCCAGAGAGAAGCAGAGCCGGGTGGACGCCATCATCCAGGACCTGGGGCTCGGGGACTGCGCTCACACCAAGGTACGCCAGGACGTCATTATTTACACATCGAAACTGACCGGGAGCCATTGTCTTTACCATCTTAGAGGCTAAATTACATTTACGGCAATTTTTCTGGCAGCTAATGTTTTTGACCTCATTTAAATGGTTTCGCGGGAACTATTCAGTGTCGCTGTTTTCTTGGCTGAAATAATGATTGAAGGTTATTAAAGTTGTGCTACTTGTTTCCTAAATCTGTGGCATGAATTCAGTCACATGTCTTCTGTTATTCTTGTTGAATAATAACTTGAAAAGCCTCTCCACGGATCTGAGCTGTAACTCTGAGCTTGTGTCGACGGAGATATCGACCACCTTCTTGCGGTAATGAGCGGGAAAAGTTGCACAGTGCGACTTTAAAAAGCACCCGAAGGAAGTAGAACAGGCAAAGCTCCTCTCGGTCTGAACTTGGTTTCAACTGACACTATTTTATTTTATTTTTTATGTTTTATTTAAATTTGTATTTATATGTTTTAATTTTTAATTTTAATTTGAACAAAAAATAAATAAATAATACGATTATCGATTAACCGCGATAATCCTGACCTAGTTGCGCGTGTCGCCCGCAGATCGGCACGGAGTTCCTGCGCGGCGTGTCCGGCGGCGAGAGGAAGCGCTGCAGCATCGGCATGGAGCTGATCACCTCGCCCTCGCTGCTGTTCCTGGACGAGCCCACCACCGGCCTGGACTCCAACACGGCCAACTGCATCATCGGCCTGCTGCACAAGTACCACGCCCTTCACACGCTCGCCACACATGCTCGCCACACACGCTCGCCACTCATGCTCGCCACACACGCTCGCCACACATGCTCGCCAGTCACCCTCGCCACACACGCTCGCCACTCACGCTCGCCACACACGCTCGCCACACATGCTCGCCAGTCACCCTCGCCACACACGCTCGCCACACATGCTCGCCACACATGCTCGCCAGTCACGCTCGCCAGTTACGCTCGCCACACGCTCACCTCTCACGCTCGCCACACGCTCGACACACACGCTCGCCACAAGCTCGCCACACGCTCGCCTCTCATGCTCGACACACGCTCGCCACACACGCTCGCCACTCAAGTTCGTCATGCATGCTCTCCACTTACGCTCGCCACACATGTTCTCCACTCACGCTCGCCACACATGCTTGCAACACACGCTCGCCACACACGCTCGCCAGTCACGCTCGCCACACATGCTCGCCAGTCCCACTCGCCACACACGCTAGCCAGTCACGCTCGCCACACGCTCGCCTCTCACGCTCGCCACATGCTCGACACACACGCTCACCACACGCTCGCCACTCATGCTCGCCACACATGCTCGTCACACACGCTCGCCACACGCTCACCTCTCACGCTCGACACACGCTCGACACACGCTCGCCACACACGCTCGCCACCCATGCTCGCCACTCACGCTCACCACACATGCTCGCCAGTCACGCTCGCCACACGCTCGCCACTCATGTTCGCCACACATACTCACCACACGCCCCACTGAACAGAGGTGTGTTTCTGTGCTCGCAGACTGTCGCGCAGAGGTAAAACCGTGATCTTCTCCATCCACCAGCCGCGTTACTCCATCTTCAAGCAGTTCGACCACCTGACGCTCATGCAGAAGGGGGAGGTGGTGTACGCCGGAGCCGCCGGCCACGCCCTCAACTACTTCACAAACTTCGGTGCGGATGGGAAACTGGGTTTTGTGGTTTGTTGATTTCAGTGGTGGAGAGAGTCCTGGAAACGTGTGCAGTTACATGACTTAAAAAAACACTGATCGGCAGTATTTAAGTACATGTCAGTACTTTCTGAAATATCTGAAGGATTTATATTTGTTTGTCTAAAATAACTAATATAAAAATTAAGAAATAAATCCTACGACAATTCAACTGCTTCCATTGAATATAAATACTCTGTTCGCTATCCGATCACAACGTTTGACTGTAGCAGTTAAACCTGTGTGAAATACTTTTACTGTTTTACTATCAAGTACATGTAAAACAGGTACTTCAATACTTTTACTTAAGTCGATGTTTATGATACTTTTACTTTTACTTGAGTAATTGTTTTTCCCTGTATTTGTACTTTTATTTTACTTTAACAAAATCTAACAAAAAGTACTTCTTCCGCCAATGCTGCGACCAAACTTGTACTTAAAGTCCATTTGACACATGAATACACCATCCATTTTCTACCGCTTGTTCCCTTTTTGGGGTCACGGGTGACTGGAGCCTATCCCAGTGACTTCGGGCCTTAGGCGGGGTACATCCTGGACAGTGGCCAACGCAGAGACATTGACATTACAGACAGTTCACTCTCACATTCATTCACTAGGGCCAATTGACATGCAGACTCCACCCAGAGATGTTGGATTGGTCCGGGAATCGAACCCATGATCTCCTTCTTGGGAGGCAAGAGCGCTAACCGCCTTTGCCACCGTGCACCCAGACATGAATACACTTTTCAGTAAAACAAATTGAATGAAAATATTTAAGATTTTACCAAACATTTTGCCTGTTTTTCTCACATTTGGTGATTTTGATGATTTTGATGACGCTTATAATGTCACTTCCTGGTTTGACGTGTCCAGCAGAAATGACATAGGCAGAGACACAACTGTTACCAGGCAACCAGATTGTAAACGAGGTCCAAAGTCCATTTAAATCACACAATATTTATGATTTGACAAATAATTACACCTAACAACACCTTTATTTTGTTCAAATATTGTTTAAACTGTCATAAATGGGTGAAAGTTGCAACGTTTCTCTGCATTTTTGACGGAATGGCGCTTTTTGATGACATCATAGAGGTGGCCGTAGTCTGTCGTTGCACTTAACTCTACTTCCTGTAAATTTAGAACTTTTATTTGTCAAATTTTCTTCACAAACTGCAACTCGACTGATGTGAAACTATGATAATTATTTACCACAGGGACAAACTGACCAAACAACGTCATAATTAGAGAAACATGTGAACCATCGTCACGTGGACTTTAAGTGGCCAATCAGAGCTGGGGACATAGATATAGAAAGAAGCAGGATATAAGTAAATAATTACAAGGCGAGAATGATGGATTACACCGCACGATAAATGTCTGTATCGTCTCAGGATTCCAAATCGAGGCCTTCGACAACCCGGCCGACTTCTTCATGGACGTCACAAACGGAGAGACCAAGTCGGCGCTGGAGCCTTTTAACAAGGGTAAAGTTCTGAACGATGGTTGTTTTTCTGTTGGTTTTTCTCATTTAACTGTGTAAATGTTGTTTTAATGGCATTTTCTGATGTTTCTAGTCCGTTTTTTTGCCAGTTTAGCTCAAACGACTGCATTCATAGCTTTGTGGTCTGAAAGAGCGTGTGCTGCCACCTCTGGTCCAACACGGTCACTGCATTTTAAGAGGCCTATGACATCACACGACTCTGATGTCATGAGGGGTCAAAGACACACACCTGCAAGTCACGCCCCCTTCACTCTCCCCTTTAGTCCTCTAGGTCACGCCCCCTTCACTCTCCCCTTTAGTCCTCTAGGTCACGCCCCCTTCACTCTCCCCTTTAGTCCTATAGGTCACGCCCCCTTCACTCTCCCCTTTAGTCCTCTAGGTCACGCCCCCTTCACTCTCCCCTTTAGTCCTCTAGGTCACGCCCCCTTCACTCTCCCCTTTAGTCCTCTAGGTCACGCCCCCTTCACTCTCCCCTTTAGTCCTATAGGTCACGCCCCCTTCACTCTCCCCTTTAGTCCTCTAGGTCACGCCCCCTTCACTCTCCCCTTTAGTCCTCTAGGTCACGCCCCCTTCACTCTCCCCTTTAGTCCTCTAGGTCACGCCCCCTTCACTCTCCCCTTTAGTCCTCTAGGTCACGCCCCCTTCACTCTCCCCTTTAGTCCTCTAGGTCACGCCCCCTTCACTCTCCCCTTTAGTCCTCTAGGTCACGCCCCCTTCACTCTCCCCTTTAGTCCTCTAGGTCACGCCCCCTTCACTCTCCCCTTTAGTCCTCTAGGTCACGCCCCCTTCACTCTCCCCTTTAGTCCTCTAGGTCACGCCCCCTTCACTCTCCCCTTTAGTCCTCTAGGTCACGCCCCCTTCACTCTAACCTTTAGTCCTCTAGGTCACGCCCCCTTCACTCTCCCCTTTAGTCCTCTAGGTCACGCCCCCTTCACTCTAACCTTTAGTCCTCTAGGTCACACCCCCTTCACTCTCCCCTTTAGTCCTCTAGGTCACGCCCCCTTCACTCTCCCCTTTAGTCCTCTAGGTCACGCCCCCTTCACTCTCACCTTTAGTCCTCTAGGTCACGCCCCCTTCACTCTCCCCTTCAGTCCTCTAGGTCACGCCCCCTTCACTCTCCCATTCAGTCCTCTAGGTCACGCCCCCTTCACTCTCCCCTTCAGTCCTCTAGGTCACGCCCCCTTCACTCTCCCCTTCAGTCCTCTAGGTCACGCCCCTTCACTCTCCCCTTTAGTCCTCTCGACCTTCTCACCCCTCACTCTCCCCTTTAGTCCTACAGACCTTCTCCCCCCTCACTCTCCCCTTTAGTCCTACAGACCTTCTCCCCGCTCACTCTCCCCTTTAGTCCTACAGACCTTCTCCCCGCTCACTCTCCCCTTTAGTCCTACAGACCTTCTCCCCGCTCACTCTCCCCTTTAGTCCTACAGACCTTCTCCCCCTTCACTCTCCCCTTTAGTCCTCTAGGTCACGCCCCCTTCACTCTCCCCTTTAGTCCTCTAGGTCACGCCCCCTTCACTCTCCCCTTTAGTCCTCTAGGTCACGCCCCCTTCACTCTCCCCTTTAGTCCTCTAGGTCACGCCCCCTTCACTCTCCCCTTTAGTCCTCTAGGTCACACCCCCTTCACTCTCCCCTTTAGTCCTCTAGGTCACGCCCCCTTCACTCTCCCCTTTAGTCCTCTAGGCACGCCCCCTTCACTCTCCCCTTTAGTCCTCTAGGTCACGCCCCCTTCACTCTCCCCTTTAGTCCTCTAGGTCACGCCCCCTTCACTCTCCCCTTTAGTCCTCTAGGTCACGCCCCCTTCACTCTCCCCTTTAGTCCTCTAGGTCACGCCCCCTTCACTCTCCCCTTTAGTCCTCTAGGTCACGCCCCCTTCACTCTCCCCTTTAGTCCTCTAGGTCACGCCCCCTTCACTCTCACCTTTAGTCCTCTAGGTCACGCCCCCTTCACTCTCCCCTTCAGTCCTCTAGGTCACGCCCCCTTCACTCTCCCCTTCAGTCCTCTAGGTCACGCCCCCTTCACTCTCCCCTTCAGTCCTCTAGGTCACGCCCCCTTCACTCTCCCCTTCAGTCCTCTAGGTCACGCCCCTTCACTCTCCCCTTTAGACCTCTAGACCTTCTCACCCCTCACTCTCCCCTTTAGTCCTACAGACCTTCTCCCCCCTCACTCTCCCCTTTAGTCCTACAGACCTTCTCCCCGCTCACTCTCCCCTTTAGTCCTACAGACCTTCTCCCCCCTCACTCTCCCCTTTAGTCCTACAGACCTTCTCCCCGCTCACTCTCCCCTTTAGTCCTACAGACCTTCTCCCCGCTCACTCTCCCCTTTAGTCCTACCGGCACTGACCAGTCTCATTTAGAGGGCGTTTAGATGTTTAGTTCCACTGCAGGAGCCTACAACGTCTAAAGTTGTTAAAAAAATAACACATAGAGAAGGATCTGAAGTGTTGTGTCGCCCCACAGAGAACGGCCACGCCTTCCTTGGCCCTGCCTACCGTGAGTCGCGGCATTGCAGAGACGTCCTGGAAGAGCTGGAGAAAGTGGACCAGGGCCTCGCCGCGGGGGGCAAGGGTCTGGAGAAGAGCGTCAACTACCCCACGTCCTTCTTCTACCAGGTCTGAACACCTTCGAATACCCAGAGTACCATTACTTCAAAAGAATATTACTCAAGCAGAAGTACCATGGAGTGGTCCGAGAAAGTATTTGGGGAGACTACGACTCAAGAGTAACTGAAAAAGAGTCTGGACGTGACATCTGATTTAAGTGATTGTTCATATTTAGTCTCCCTTTCAAGAGCTACCACTGTCCAGTATTCAGAAGAGCTCCTTTGTGTTTTTAAATCATCGTTGCTAAAAGGCTCCTCAGGGTTTTTTCCATTGAACCTCTGGCCGCCGCCGTCCAACAGCCACAGTTCAAACATTTGCTCTAGTCTATGTAAAATTATAACACGTTTTTATTGAATCTTACTCAACATACCTTTTTTTAATTGGGTTGGAGCGTAACATCCGAGATTACGCCATTTATTTTACAACAAACGATGGTGTTTTTTATTAGTTAATGATGGTGGGTTTATGGCCGCGTGTTTGGGTAACCGTGCCATGAACCCTTCTGCACTGTTGTTTGTGTAATAAACCGTGACGCCGCAGAGATACGGACGACACGCCATAATCAGCTGGATTGCGTGTGGAATTGATTAGCGATAGGGCCTCAAGAGGTAGGGACAGCGACGTGAAGGTTCAGGCCTTAAATGTATCTGCGGTGGTTTGTGTTTGCCCCAGATGAGAGTGGTGTGTGCGCGCACCGCCCTGAACCTCCTGAGGAACCCGCAGACCTCGTACGCTCAGCTGGCCCTGAACATCTTCTTCGCGCTGCTGGTGGGACTCATCTACTTCCAGATGCCCCTGACGCTGCCCGAGGCCCTCCAGAACAGGTTGGCACACGGATCCTAGTCTATAAAGTCTCGGTGAGCGGCCGGTGATAAGATTTACGTCCATGCCGAAATAAGTAACCGATGGCAGCGTTCACCTTCAGGGTTGGTAGCCTTTATCAAGATGTTGCACCGCCCAACTTAGCGGCCATGTTTAGGTGGCCGCCCTGGCGCTGATAGTCTCGCTTTTGAACGTCTAACAAACGTGTTCACTGACTTAAGAGGTGGAGCCTTCTTCTTCCTCATCATCAACATGGTGTTCGGAAACCTGTCCGCGGTGGAGCTGTTCATCAACGAGCGGGCCATCTTCATGTGAGTCCGCCACGCTCGGAATGTTCCGGGCAGCACTCGCCGCGGCCCGTGGGAGGTCGTGTGGTCGCGTGACACTGAGTCGTTCTCCGTTTCTCGTTGCAGTCACGAGAACTCCAGTGGTTACTACCGCACCTCCGTTTACTTCCTGTCCAAGATCATTGCGGACCTCCTCCCGAACCGCATCATCCCCATCTTCGTCTTCTCAGCCATCGCCTACTTCATGATGGGTAATGTCCATGGAGCCAAAAATAGCGTTTGATCAATCAAAAGGACCTCGTCAAATCGTGATGGTGTGATTTCTAATCGTGATGGTGTGATTTCTAATCGTGATGGTGTGATTTCTACTCGTCTCTTTGTAGGTCTGAAGCCCGACTTCGTGGCCTTCATGTGCTTCGCTCTGAACATGTCCCTCGTCAGTCTGGCAGGAGTGGGTTTGGCATTCCTCGTATCGGCCAGCGTGTCCTCCTTCGCCATGGCCAACATCCTGGTCGCGCTGCCCTTCGTCTTCATGATGGTGAGAACGCTCGCTGCCTGGATAAGCACATGCATGTTGGGCCTCAAACCTTCTCACGCACATTCAATTAAATTCAATTTATTTACAACAGCAGTTCTCTCGGGGGGTGACAGTGAAAAACTGATTAAACAACGTTCAGGCTAGGAAAAACTATAAAACCTCTTTGGAAAAAGCATGGACGAGTTCAAGAGTGAAGGAGAGATCTGACTCTCACAGACGCGAGAGAGACAGTGGAGCTGGAGCCACTCAGGAGGAGAACCAGTTCTTCGGGAGGAGAACCAGTTCTTCAGGAGGAGAACCAGTTCTTCAGGAAGAGAACCAGTTCTTCAGGAGGAGAACCAGTTCTTCCAGGCAGATGAAGAACCGTTCATATGGAGTAGAGAGCGTTTCTCCAGGAGAGGATCTTCTGGGTCCACAGGTCATCGATGTGTCTGTTCCTAGGTTTATATTTCTCTATCTCACTGGCCTGACCATAAGACATTTCAAAGAGCGTTTTAAGTCTGGTCTTAAATGAAGAGACTGTGTCGGCCTCTTTAACATGGACAAGAGCTGATTCTATAACACAGGAGCTCTACCTCCTACTGTGCTTTTAGAGACTCTTGGGACCACCAGAAGGCTCTACCTCCTACTGTGCAATTTCTCTGCTCAGTTACATGTTGGACCTCAAGCCTTCTCACAACATCAAACCTTCTCACACACATGTTGGACCTCAGACCTTCTCACGCACATGTTGGACCTCAGACCTTCTCACGCACATGTTGGACCTCAGACCTTCTCACGCACATGTTGGGCCTCAGACCTTCTCACGCACATGTTGGGCCTCATACCTTCTCACGCACATGTTGGACCTCAGACCTTCTCACGCACATGTTGGACCTCAGACCTTCTCACGCATATGTTGGACCTCAGACCTTCTCACGCACAAGTTGGACCTCAGACCTTCTCACGCACATGTTGGACCTCAGACCTTCTCACGCACATGTTGGGCCTCATACCTTCTCACGCACATGTTGGACCTCATACCTTCTCACGCACATGTTGGACCTCAGACCTTCTCACGCACATGTTGGACCTCAGACCTTCTCACGCACATGTTGGACCTCAGACCTTCTCACGCACATGTTGGACCTCAGACCTTCTCACGCACATGTTGGACCTCAGACCTTCTCACGCACATGTTGGGCCTCAAACCTTCTCACACACATGTTGGACCTCAGACCTTCTCACGCACATGTTGGACCTCAGACCTTCTCACGCACATGTTGGGCCTCAAACCTTCTCACGCACGTGTTGGGCCTCAGACCTTCTCACGCACATGTTGGACCTCAGACCTTCTCACGCACGTGTTGGGCCTCAGACCTTCTCACGCACATGTTGGACCTCAGACCTTCTCACGCACATGTTGGACCTCAGACCTTCTCACGCACGTGTTGGACCTCAGACCTTCTCACGCATGTGTTGGGCCTCAGACCTTCTCACGCACATGTTGGACCTCATACCTTCTCACGCACATGTTGGACCTCAGACCTTCTCACGCACATGTTGGACCTCAGACCTTCTCACGCATATGTTGGACCTCAGACCTTCTCACGCACAAGTTGGACCTCAGACCTTCTCACGCACATGTTGGACCTCAGACCTTCTCACGCACATGTTGGGCCTCATACCTTCTCACGCACATGTTGGGCCTCATACCTTCTCACGCACATGTTGGACCTCAGACCTTCTCACGCACATGTTGGACCTCAGACCTTCTCACGCACATGTTGGACCTCAGACCTTCTCACGCACATGTTGGACCTCAGACCTTCTCACGCACATGTTGGACCTCAGACCTTCTCACGCACATGTTGGACCTCAGACCTTCTCACGCACATGTTGGGCCTCAAACCTTCTCACACACATGTTGGACCTCAGACCTTCTCACGCACATGTTGGACCTCAGACCTTCTCACGCACATGTTGGGCCTCAAACCTTCTCACGCACGTGTTGGACCTCAGACCTTCTCACGCACATGTTGGACCTCAGACCTTCTCACGCACGTGTTGGGCCTCAGACCTTCTCACGCACGTGTTGGACCTCAGACCTTCTCACGCACATGTTGGACCTCAGACCTTCTCACGCACATGTTGGGCCTCAAACCTTCTCACGCACGTGTTGGACCTCAGACCTTCTCACGCACATGTTGGACCTCAGACCTTCTCACGCACGTGTTGGGCCTCAGACCTTCTCACGCACATGTTGGACCTCAGACCTTCTCACGCACATGTTGGACCTCAGACCTTCTCACGCACGTGTTGGACCTCAGACCTTCTCACGCATGTGTTGGGCCTCAAACCCTCTCATACTCGTGTCTCTCCTCAGGTCTTTGGAGGTTACCTGGTCGATCTGAACTCCATGCTGAGCTGGCTCTCGTGGCTTAGGTGGATCAGTATCTTCAGTTATGGACTCGATGTAAGTAATACATTAAAGATCTCACACAAAAACAACAATTATGGCATTTTCTTCAATATTACAATGAGGTCTAGTTTTAATACTGTTTTATTTATTAGTATCTGAGTATTCATACTTTTGACACCCACAATACGTTCTAAGAATAAGTTATCCTGGACCTAGCTCCTTTGAATCTCTAGAATTCATTTAACAGTCATAAAGAGTCACAAAGCACCGCCCACAATAACGAGCATCAGAAGTGTGTAGAAAAGGATTAATTATGACTTTAATTAATTCATGTTTTGTCCTTCTAAGGCTGCCTTCATTAACGAGTTCACTGGACAGATCTTCTACAGCAACAACACCGGGTGAGAAGCACTTCCCCAAACACTGCCCCCTACAGTCTGTGCTTGACTGTGAACCCTGTGTGTGTGTGTGTGTGTGTCTGTGTGTGTGTGTGTGTGTCTGTGTGTGTGTGTGTGTGTGTGTGTGTGTCTGTGTGTGTACATGTGTGTGTGTGTCTGTGTGTGTGTGTGTGTGTGTGTGCGTGTGTGTGTGTGTCTGTGTGTGTGTCTGTGTCTGTGTGTGTACATGTGTGTGTGTGTGTGTGTGTGTACATGTGTGTGTGTGTGTGTGTGTCTGTGTGTGTGTGTGTGTGCGTGTGTGTGTGTGTCTGTGTGTGTGTGTGTGTGGTGTGTGTCTGTGTCTGTGTGTGTCTGTGTGTGTGTGTGTGTGTGTCTGTGTGTGTGTCTGTGTCTGTGTGTGTACATGTGTGTGTGTGTGTGTGTGTGTACATGTGTGTGTGTGTCTGTGTGTGTGTGTGTGTGTGTGTGCGTGTGTGTGTGTGTCTGTGTGTGTGTCTGTGTCTGTGTGTGTACATGTGTGTGTGTGTGTGTGTGTGTACATGTGTGTGTGTGTGTGTGTGTCTGTGTGTGTGTGTGTGTGCGTGTGTGTGTGTGTCTGTGTGTGTGTGTGTGTGGTGTGTGTCTGTGTCTGTGTGTGTCTGTGTGTGTGTGTGTGTGTGTCTGTGTCTGTGTGTGTACATGTGTGTGTGTGTGTGTGTACATGTGTGTGTGTGTGTGTGTGTGTGTGTCTGTGTGTGTGTGTGTGTGTGTGTACATGTGTGTGT
Organism: Eucyclogobius newberryi; assembly: GCF_026437365.1. Taxonomy (NCBI): domain Eukaryota; kingdom Metazoa; phylum Chordata; class Actinopteri; order Gobiiformes; family Gobiidae; genus Eucyclogobius; species Eucyclogobius newberryi. Next base: position 37,693,895 of record NW_027316056.1, on the reverse strand, counting down.
GTGTGTCTTTGTGTGTACATGTGTGTGTGCAGGATTCCAGGAGAGGTGTTCCTCAGGGCACAGGGCTTGGACCTCTCTCCTTGGGGTTACTGGCAGAACGAGGTGGCTCTGGTGGGCATCATCGTGGTCTGCATGGTCTTATCCTACATCCAACTGCGACGCATCAATCGCTGGAAATGAGACACTTCTGAGTTTGTTCTATTCTATTTGTGTTCGTGTCTGAATAAATGATGTAGTGTGTTTATCCTCGGCTACGTTTATTTACTTCAGTTTATGATGTAAATATATATGGACACAGCACACATGGCAAAATATTGTTTTAACCAACTTTAAGCCTATTTCCTGAAACAAACACTTATGTTTCACTGTTTTCTTGATGTATTCTTGTAAATGTCAATGTTTCGCGCGTGCTCTTGTGGGCGTGGCACGGGTGGAGAAGCTCTAAGAACCTCAAAACTCTTTAAGATCATGACAAGCCCGACACACGAACCACACGAGCGGGAAAGTGGTGCCTGAAGGTCGAAGGTTTAAGATAAGATAAGATAAGATAATCCTTTATTGTCCCACATGGGGATATTTCATTGATACAACACAGGTAGATACAGAGGCAGATACAGAGGAAAAGAACAGGTCACTTATAGGAAGTTTGAAAAACACTCTCAGTAGAAGATCTTCTATAAACAAAAACTCCCATAGACAAAACTTCCCATTTCCCAACAAGGGATGCAGGGGAAAAATTAGGATGTCCGCCGGGATAACGTGACGATCTCCGGGTTAGACGATGGTTCTCCGCAGTTTCATGAGTTCCTCGTTTGTGTAAACGCGCACGGCGGCGGTGGCCGGGGAGCGCGATGGGGCCGGGGGGGCTAGCTCGGGGCTAGCGCACATCACGACGACATGACGAAAACACTCAATAATCCAGCCAAACAAAAACAAAAAGCCATCAAAACAAGTTGAATTAAAGCGATTCCAGCGCGTGTCCCGATCGTACAACTTAAGTAGAAAAACATTTACAAAATACAAAAGATAAAGCACAATAAGTGTGAAAAAAGTGTGAGAAAAGTTTGATTCCTGCTCTGACCAAACGTGTCCAAATGAGCCTCAACTCTGTCAGTCGACCCCAGGGCAGCTGTGGCTACAGAAGGGGCCAGAGAAGAGTGTGGAGTGGATTCATTCGTCTGGTCCATGTCTAGTTCTGATTTACTACTTCTAATCCCAATTCTAATTCCTAATTCTAATGTATCAATCTCATCAAACAAAGTGCAAAGGTCTAGCGCACGTATGATGTCACTGTATGACACGTATGATGTCACTGTATGACACGTATGATGTCACTGTATGACACTTATGATGTCACTGTATGACACGTATGATGTCACTATGACACGTATGATGTCACTATGACACGTATGATGTCACTGTGACACGTATGATGTCACTATGACACGTATGATGTCACTATGACACATATGATGTCACTATGACGCACATGATGTCACTGTATGACACGTATGATGTCACTGTATGACACGTATGATGTCACTGTGACATGTATGATGTCACTGTATGACACGTATGATATCACTATGACACGTATGATATCACTATGACACGTATGATGTCACAAATACACGTATGATGTCACAAATACACGTATGATGTCACTATGACACGCATGATGTCACTATGACACGTATCATGTCACTATGACACGTATGATGTCACTATGACACGTATGATGTCACTATGACACATATGATGTCACTATGACGCACATGATGTCACTGTATGACACGTATGATGTCACTGTATGACACGTATGATGTCACTGTGACATGTATGATGTCACTGTATGACACGTATGATATCACTATGACACGTATGATATCACTATGACACGTATGATGTCACAAATACACGTATGATGTCACAAATACACGTATGATGTCACTATGACACGCATGATGTCACTATGACACGTATGATGTCACTATGACACGTATGATGTCACTATGACACGTATGATGTCACTATGACATGTATGATGTCACTATGACACATATGATGTCACTATGACGCACACGATGTCACTGTATGACACGTATGATGTCACTGTGACATGTGTGATGTCACTGTGACACATATGATGTCACTGTATGACACGTATGATGTCACTGTATGACACGTATGATGTCACTGTATGACACATATGATGTCACTGTATGACACGTATGATGTCACTGTTTGACACGTATGATGTCACTATGACACATATGATGTCACTGTATGACACATATGATGTCACTGTATGACACGTATTATGTCACTGTATGACACATATGATGTCACTGTATGACACGTATGATGTCACTATGACACGTATGATGTCACTATGACACGCATGATGTCACTATGACACGTATGATGTCACTATGACACATATGATGTCACTATGACGCACATGATGTCACTGTATGACACGTATGATGTCACTCTATGGCACGTATGATGTCACTGTTTGACACGTATGATGTCACTATGACACATATGATGTCACTGTATGACACATATGATGTCACTGTATGACACGTATTATGTCACTGTATGACACATATGATGTCACTGTATGACACGTATGATGTCACTGTTTGACACGTATGATGTCACTATGACACATATGATGTCACTGTATGACACATATGATGTCACTGTATGACACGTATTATGTCACTGTATGACACATATGATGTCACTGTATGACACGTATGATGTCACTATGACACGTATGATGTCACTATGACACGCATGATGTCACTATGACACGTATGATGTCACTATGACACATATGATGTCACTATGACGCACATGATGTCACTGTATGACACGTATGATGTCACTCTATGACACGTATGATGTCACTGTGACACGTATGATATCACTATGACACGTATGATGTCACAAATACACGTATGATGTCACTATGACACGCATGATGTCACTATGACACGTATCATGTCACTATGACACGTATGATGTCACTATGACACGTATGATGTCACTATGACACATATGATGTCACTATGACGCACATGATGTCACTGTATGACACGTATGATGTCACTGTATGACACGTATGATGTCACTGTGACATGTATGATGTCACTGTATGACACGTATGATATCACTATGACACGTATGATATCACTATGACACGTATGATGTCACAAATACACGTATGATGTCACTATGACACGCATGATGTCACTATGACACGTATGATGTCACTATGACACGTATGATGTCACTGTATGACACATATGATGTCACTGTATGACACGTATTATGTCACTGTATGACACATATGATGTCACTGTATGACACGTATGATGTCACTATGACACATATGATGTCACTATGACACGTATGTCACTATGACACGTATGATGTCACTGTGACACGCATGATGTCACTATGACACGTATGATGTCACTATGACACGCATGATGTCACTATGACAAGTATGATGTCACTGTATGACACGTATGTTGTTACTGTATGGCACGTATGATGTCACTGTTTGACACGTATGATGTCACTATGACACATATGTCACTGTATGACACATATGATGTCACTGTATGACACGTATTATGTCACTGTATGACACATATGATGTCACTGTATGACACGTATGATGTCACTATGACACGTATGATGTCACTATGACACGTATGTCACTATGACACGTATGATGTCACTGTGACACGCATGATGTCACTATGACACGTATGATGTCACTATGACAAGTATGATGTCACTATGACATGCATGATGTCACTATGACACGTATGATGTCACTATGACAAGTATGATGTCACTATGACACGTATGATGTCACTATGACACGCATGATGTCACTATGACACGTATGATGTCACTATGACAAGTATGATGTCACTATGACACATATGATGTCACTATGACGCGCATGATATCACTGTATGACACGTATGATGTCACTATGACACGTATGATGTCACTGTATGACACGTATGATGTCACTGTATGACATGTATGATGTCACTGTGACATGTATGATGTCACTGTGACATGTATGATGTCACTGTATGACACGTATGATATCACTATGACACGTATGATATCACTATGACACGTATGATGTCACTGTATGACACGTATGATGTCACTGTGACATGTATGATGTCACTGTATGACACGTATGATGTCACTGTGACATGTATGATGTCACTGTATGACGCATATGATGTCACAAATACACGTATGATGTCACTATGACACGCATGATGTCACTATGACACGCATGATGTCACTATGACACGTATGATGTCACTATGACACGTATGATGTCACTATGACACGTATGATGTCACTATGACGCACATGATGTCACTGTATGACATGTATGATGTCACTGTATGACACGTATGATGTCACTGTGACATGTATGATGTCACTGTATGACACGTATGATGTCACTGTATGAAACGTATGATGTCACTGTGACATGTATAAGATAAGATAAGATATTCCTTTATTGTCCCACATGGGGAAATTTCATTGGTGCAACGCAGGTAGATACAGAGGTAGATACAGAAGAACAGATCACTTATAGGAAGTCTGAAAAACACTTTCAGTAGAAGATCTCCTATAAATAAATAAAAACTCCCATAGACAAATAAATAAATACATAAATACCATTGCATGTGATCCCGACAGTAATTGCACATGAATATGTGTCACAACAGCACATAGATTGCACATGAATTTCACAGTAATTGCACATATGACAGAATTGCACATGGTTAGGTCAGTATTGCGAGTGTTCAGGACTAACAGTGTTTGTAATAAAGTCTGACAGCAGCAGAAGGAAAGACCTGCGAAACCTCTCTTTCACACAGCGAGGGTGGATCAGTCTCTCACTGAAGCTGCTCTCCAGAGCGGACAGAGTGTCCTACAGGGGACAGAGTGTCCTGCAGCGGACAGTGTCCTGCAGGGGACAGAGTGTCCTGCAGGGGGTGACACTCATGGTCCAGCATAGATGTGAATCTAGCCAGGACCCTCCTGTCCCCCACCTCCTGCACCGAGTCCAGAGCACAGCCCAGGACGGAGCTGGACTTCTTGATGACTCTGTCCAGCCTCTTCCTCTCCCTCTCTGTGATGTTGCTGCTCCAGCAGGCCACACTGTACAGGAGGGCTGATGCCACCACAGAGTCGTAGAAGGTCTTCAGGAGTGGCCCTGTCACTCCAAAAGACCTGAGTCTCCTCAGGAGGTAGAGCCGACTCTGGCTCTTCCTGTACAGTGCGTCTGTGTTATGAGTCCAGTCCAGTTTGTGGTTCAGATGAACACCCAGGTACTTGTATGAGTCCACTCTCTCAATGTCCCGTCCCTGGATGTTCACTGGTGAGGGGGCAGTGGGGTGGCGTCTGCGGAAATCCACCACCATCTCCTTGGTCTTCCCCGCGTTGATGAGGAGGTGGTTCCGCTGACACCAGTCCACAAAGTCCTGCGCCAGTCCTCTGTACTCCTCGTCATCGTCGTCCGTGATGAGTCCGATGATGGCAGAGACATCAGAGAACCTCTGCAGGACACAGCTGTCCGTGTCATGTCTGAAGTCTGCAGTGTAAAGGGTGAAGAGAAAGGGCGCGGGGACAGTGCCCTGGGGCGCCCCCACACTGCAGGTCCGAGTGTCAGACACACAGTTCCGGGCTCTCACAAACTGGGGTCGGTCTGTGAGACGGCACACCAGCCGTCTCCAGCTTGTCCCTCAGGAGCAGCGGCTGGATGGTGTTGAAGGCGCTGGAGAGATCAAAGAACAGAATCCTCACAGAGCTGCCAGGCTTTTCCAGGTGAGAGAAAGAGCGGTGCAGCAGGGAGATGACGGCGTCCTCCACTCCAATGCCAGACCGATATGCAAACTGCAGCGGGTCCATGGCTGAGCTCACGGTGGAGCGGAGGTGGTCCAGGACCAGCCGCTCCAGTGTCTTCATCAGGTGGGACGTGAGAGCCACTGGCCTGAAGCTGTTGAGGTCTTTGGGGCGCGGTGTCTTACCAGACAGGAGGTCTTCCAGACCTGTGGTACCACCCTCAGCTTCAGGCTCATGTTGAAGACATGCTCCATAACTCCACACAGTTCATCTGCGCAGGACTTAAGGAGCCTGGGGCTGATGCCATCAGGTCCTGCTGCCTTCCTCACTTTAATCCTCTTCAGCTCACTCCTCACCTGTGCTGCTGTGACAGTCAGTGGTTGGCAGGGGGACTGTGTGCTGGGGGGAAGGGTGAGTCCAGGCGAAGTGGGGAGCTGATGGAAGTTGGGACAGATCGTTCCTGGGTATGATGTCACTATGAGGCGTATGATGTCACTATGACACGTATGATGTCACTGTATGACACGTATGATGTCACTATGACACGTATGATGTCACTATGAGGCGTATGATGTCACTATGACACGTATGATATCACTGTATGACACGTATGATGTCACTATGACACGCATGATGTCACTATGACACGTATGATGTCACTATGACACGTATGATGTCACTGTATGACACGTATGATGTCACTATGACACGTATGATATCACTATGACACGTATGATGTCACTGTATGACACGTATGATGTCACTATGACACGTATGATGTCACTATGACACGTATGATGTCACTATGACACGTATGATGTCACTATGACACGCATGATGTCACTATGACACGCATGATGTCACTATGACGCGCATGATGTCACTATGACACGTATGATGTCACTATGACACGTATGATATCACTGTATGACACGTATGATGTCACTATGACACGTATGATGTCACTATGACACGTATGATGTCACTATGACACGCATGATGTCACTATGACGCGCATGATGTCACTATGACACGTATGATGTCACTATGACACGTATGATGTCACTATGACACGCATGATGTCACTATGACACGCATGATGTCACTATGACGCGCATGATGTCACTATGACACGTATGATGTCACTATGACACGTATGATGTCACTATGACGCGTATGATGTCACTATGACGCATATGATGTCACTATGACACGTATGATGTCACTATGACGCGCATGATGTCACTATGACACGTATGATGTCACTATGACACGTATGATGTCACTATGACAGGTATGATGTCACTATGACACGTATGATGTCACTATGACGCGCATGATGTCACTATGACGCGCATGATGTCACTATGACACGTATGATGTCACTATGACAGGTATGATGTCACTATGACAGGTATGATGTCACTATGACACGTATGATGTCACTATGACGCGCATGATGTCACTATGACGCGCATGATGTCACTATGACACGTATGATGTCACTATGACAGGTATGATGTCACTATGACAGGTATGATGTCACTATGACGCATATGATGTCACTATGACGCATATGATGTCACTATGACGCGTATGATGTCACTATGACGCGCATGATGTCACTATGAGGCGTATGATGTCACTATGACACGTATGATGTCACTATGATGCGTATGATGTCACTATGACGCGCATGATGTCACTATGACGCGTATGATGTCAATATGACGCGTATGATGTCAATATGAGGCGCATGATGTCACTATGACGCGTATGATGTCACTGTGAAACGCATGATGTCACTATGACGCGTATGATGTCACTATGAGGCGTATGATGTCACTATGACACGTATGATGTCACTATGATGCGTATGATGTCACTATGACGCGCATGATGTCACTATGACGCGTATGATGTCAATATGAGGCGCATGATGTCACTATGACGCGTATGATGTCACTGTGAAACGCATGATGTCACTATGACACGTATGATGTCACTATGACACGTAAGATGTCACTGACACGTATGATGTCAATATGAGGCGTATGATGTCACTATGAAGACAGGAAAACGATCAAATAACTTTATTTTTCCCCATTAAAAGTAGAAGTGGACAGGTCAGGGTCAGAGTGACTGAGGGGAGTAACAGCCCTCAGGACAAAGGTTTCCTTCATCCGCTGAAACTTAAGGTGCCATAAGATGGTTTTTGTCACATTTCGTAGTCTATCCTAAGTGTATCATTGATAATAATAAGTGTTGTGCAACACCCTTAACATAATAGTTAAGAAATATCACCCAGACCTTGGACCCCCTCACCAACCCAGAAATGCAGACGGCTTGGTTGGATATTCGCCCCCACCCTTGTTAAGAGCCATCTGGCTCCCCCGCCCAACCCATGACATAGCCCCACAGCAGTCAGCTCTGCGCTGCTCCTGGAGAGAGTGAGAAACGATAGCACTTCAGATCAACATTACTTTGAGCCTAAATAAAGTTGGTATTTATTCTACAGCGTGCGCAGAACAGATATATCCATATCAAATCAATTTATTTTTGTAAGGCCCATAATCACAACAGTTGCCTCTGAGGGCCACAGGGAGAAATGAATCAACGTCTGTGGTTGGCTGGCTGGCTGGCAGGCACACGGGACAGACGGACGGGACAGACGGGATCGACGGGACAGACGCTCTTATTTCCTGGTTTTTCGGTACCGGATAGAACTTCTCTCCGTTTATTTCCCAGGTTGCTGCATCAACTGCCACATAAACCTTCACCATTGTTATAATAGTAAAGAGTGCGATCTCATTAATGAAGTTTTGGGCCTCTTTGAGCCGTGTTTCCTCGTAAATCGACGCCTTCAGTTCGGAGATTGTAGTAAAGGAGATAGTCTGTAATATAGCTAAACACTGCTGGAATCAATCAAAAAAACACTGGTACATATATGAAGCACAAATAGCAATGTAAGAAGGTTAAAAGCTCTGAAGTCGATTTTGCATGTTATGGGACCTTTAAAGCCTGGACAACTCAGCTGACGCCCAGACGGAAGCCAGATGAATTCTGGGAACATTTGAGTGAAGAGAACAGAATAAAGTTCCTATTCTGAACTTTTTTGTATTGTACTTAAAATATAAGTACAGATAAACATACAAAATATATAAATAAAATCACAGTGACATTGTCCATTAGTTTGAAGCTCTACTCCTCCTCTTACTCCACGTCGTCGTACTTGTACCTCTCGTTCAGCAGAGATATCTTGAGGATGGAGCGCAGGTCGAGCTCAACGTCGCCGCCCTTCAGGCTCGCTCTGTGGGACGAGGCGCTCTTTGAGGGGACGTCCCGTCTGCTACATCATCAGAGCACGTATATCAAGTATACTAGTATATAGTATTTAACTCTACTTTTCAATCAGTGGGTGATGAAGTCCTCACGTTTGTTACATACAGGAAGTCAAGTTCAGATGAAGGGGAAACTGTTACTCAAGTTAAAAGTCACATTAAATATCCACTAAGTACCAGTTATAAAAATGTACTTTACAGTATCTGACACATATTTTGAAGGACTATTGATGTGTCAAATGTAGATCTTGATGAAGAAGTGTGTGAGTTTTGATCAAAGGAAGCTTAATGTATCTGTTTTTATCAAAACAGTCTTTAACTCAAGACGTTCAGTCAGGACGTCGAGCGCAGTGGAGAATAAAGTGATAACTGCTTTCAGACAGGAAAGTCAAAGTCAAAATGTACTTAAAGCGCCCCCTACAGGTCGGACAACTCATTGAACTAAATATATTTGGAATTTTTAAACATACATTTTTTTCACAGAATAGCACATTTAATCATTTCACTTCCTGTTTGTAATTGATGACATCACAGTAGGAAATTACCCAGCAAACACTGGGCCAAAACTCATCTAATTTCAAAAAAAAAAAAAAATAGAGAGCGACTTTATTTTGTTAAATTCATGTTTAGAGAGTGAAAAAAAAGTTGTTTCTTTGTGTAAATTCTGCATGAACTTGTGTGATGTCATTTTTCAACGTTTTCTCCACAAATACCTGCTCGATTGGTGTAAAACTATAATTCATATGTACAACAGGTACAAATACACCAAATAAAACAAATGTAAAACCTTTCATAGGACCTTTAAATGCATCTAAATATTACTTGTACTTTGTTATTTTCCTCCACTGACACATCCAAGACAAAAAACAGTTTAAAGCACAAATCTGAATCTGCGTGTTCGTCTTTGTCCTGGTGTGTGTGTATTTTTTTTTAATTTATAATATATATATAATATATATATATATATATATATATATATATATATATATATATATATATATATATATATATATATATATATATATATATATATATATATATATATATATATATATATATATATATATATATATATATATATATATATATATATATATATATATATATATATATATATATATATATATATATATATATATATATATATATATATATATATATATATATATATATATATATATATATATATATATATATATATATATATATATATATATATATATATATATATTTATTTATTTATTTATTTATTTAACATCTCTGCCTAACAATAGCACATGTCAACGTTTCTGACCCGTTTGCCTTGGCCTCCGCCGGCCCCCCACAGCCGGCTCGGTGGGGCCTCTCGCCGCTTCTCCTCTGCAGAAGGAGCACTGCCTCTGGGGTCAAGGTCAGGGTGAAGTGGGCCGCCTCCTCCTCCTCCTGGACCGTCATCCTGGACCTCAGCTCTGCCGCCTTCACACTGCCCTGGGACGGAGCGGCGGGTGCTGCTGCAGACAGATGTTAAAAGACGATGTTAAAGACGTTGTTTAAGACATTTAATCATAGGTTACGAAAAATTATAACGTGTCCCAGGGCTGATTAAAAAGAATCACTCGGACGAGCAATTAAGGTGCAATTTACAGCTTATTTTTATTAATTTATGTTTAATACTATAGATATTATATGTTCCACTGCATTTAAGGTCTCCATCTTCATAAGCAGACGACCACAAGCTACAGATCAGACCTGGAGAGACCTGAGTGTGGCCACAGTGGAACAAATCCAGGCAAAGCAATGCATTTGTATTTATCCATTTGTCACATGATGAACACATAAGTTTACATAAGACTGAGGGCTCATCCTTAAGGCCACACCACAAACTGTATTTTTATTTAGCTCAAACTAAGAGAAAAGCTTCTCTCCTGGTCAGATGGTGATAGAGGAAAATCACATTGATGAACATAAAATAATTTTTAATCTATTTTTATTTATTTTTATTTTTTTTCATTTATTTTATTATATTTATCAGAGATAAAAACAAGCGTGAATGAAGCTCGGCACAACTCCAGGTACGTTTATTGTCGAGTAAACAACATTATGTTGTGGTTACAATCTTGAAGCGGTGTAAATTAGGCTTCAAACAATAGCTGCTTGAACGCTGACTTCCTGGATTACAGCAAAATAACATGGTTTAAAGTTCAACGTGTGCCCTTTAAAAATAACTACAGTGGTTCTCTCACCTGCCCTCGCTGTGACGACGCCGCCGGCCTGTTTCGGCGCTCTCGGCTTGTCCCGCCTTTTCCCCTCGGCTCCTCCTTTAGCCGGCCCGCCGCACCTTTGTTTCTCCATCACCGAGCCCCCTCGGTCCTCCCTGCTCGCCGCATTCGCCGCCGACGCAGGCGAAATACTCTCCTTTCCCGTTAAACCCAAAACAGAGCGCGCTACGGGGACGGGAGGGATGAACGGCATCTTGGAAACGCAGAGTAAGACAAAGTAGGACAAAGTATAGCCAAGAAACTGTACACAAGTATGAGCATGGTTACTTCAAAAGAATATTGCTCAGGTATAAGTACTAAGAAATGACTCATGGGACAGTGTAAATGTAAAAACGCACACTAACAGCGCACTTCCTGGTTTTCCGAGTATAGAACGCTCGAGAATTATAATCAGAACGCATTTTGACACCGACTTCTTATACAACATATATGTACTGGAACCAAACCAATTGTGCTCAGCAAGTTGGAAAACTAAACCAATTAAAAACGGTTCACTATTTCTACATGTGGGAAACTTGAAACTGAGTGTTTAGTGAAGAGAAGAGAAGAGGAGGAAGCTCGTCAACAGGATTAACGAAACAAGCGTCAATTAAGTGAAACATGAGGTAAGTTTTTGAGGACAGATTTTTGGTGAACGCATCCAAAATGTAAAAAACAGATGGCACAGTCGTAAAAATGGTGATCCAAAAAAACTCACAGCAAGCATGCTCTCCTCAGCCCTCTCCCGCAATGAGCAGAGCTCCTTTTAAACCCTTAGCCCCTCCCCCTCCCCCGGGCAAACCAATTGAGGGGTTAAACACAAAAACTCCCAAAAATCATACTGTCCCTTTAACTTGAAATGAAGTTTACATAACCCTTCATATGTCCCAGACATGGGGGGGCAGCTCAGGCCAGGGGGGGGGAGCGCAGCTCAGGCCAGGGGGGGAGCGCAGCTCAGGCCAGGGGGGGAGCGCAGCTCAGGCCAGGGGGGGGGAGCGCAGCTCAGGCCAGGGGGGGGGAGCGCAGCTCAGGCCAGGGGGGGGGGAGCGCAGCTCAGGCCAGGGGGGGGGGGGGAGCGCAGCTCAGGCCAGGGGGGGGGGAGCGCAGCTCGAGCCACAGCAGGAGAGTTTTCAGAATCTACCTGCAACGAAAGAGAATAAGGTTGATTGCCATTTGTCAAACAAAAATTCACAGACATGAGACTTGTCCTGGTGATTTATGCGACACAAACAGCTGATGCATAGATAAAATATAAAGTTATGTAGTGCAATAAAAAGTGACAGTGCAGTGAGTGACAGGTGCTTAGGCAGTGTTCATGAGTCCAACAGCAGAGCGAAAGAAATCTTGCCTGAAGTCCACGATCATCTCCACGGTCTCCTGGGCGTTGAACTCCAGGTTGTTACCGCTGCACTTCCTGTAGACAGACTCATCCCTGTCCCAGATGAGCCTGATGTCATCCGCAAACTTTAGTTTTACGTAGTAAAGAGCAGGGCAGAAAGTACACGAGAGTGAGTGAGTGAGAGTATATTAATTTATCTTTGCCATTTAGGTTGATTATGAACTTACCTGGTCCTCAGATTGACGTAGTCCATTTAGCGGGGGGGGCGCAGCTCAGGCCCGAGGGGGGGGGGGGGGGGGGGCGCAGCTCAGGCCCGAGGGGGGGGGTCACAGCAGTCTAACCAGGGACTCCCAGACTTCCTTCTCTCCAGACACTTCTTCCAACTCCTCCGGGGGATCCCGAGGCGTTCCCAGGCCAGCCGAGAGTCCCTCCAGCGTGTCATGGGTCTTCCCCGGTGCAGAGTTTTTATTACTTGATGTCAGACTGCGAAGAATCAAAACTTAATTCTTTCTGCTCTGCCTGTTCAGTATTATTTGTGCCATGTCTTTGGTTTAAGGACAGAAGACAATGTTCAGTCAAATATGCTTCCGCTGAGTGATAATGTGTTTGACATTTTAAATTAGTGCAGAAGTTGTTTAACGGAGATAAAACGTAGAATAGAGACTGTTCACTGGATTTTCCCTGATGCGGAAAATCAGGAGCCCCCCAAGCCCCCCCCCACAGGCGTTTGCTGTGGGCAGTGAAAATCAATGTCGTTGCCTTTAAAGTAGCACACATCCTCAGGTGGACAGGTCGTCCTCAGGTGGACAGGTCGTCCTCAGGTGGACAGGTCGTCCTCAGGTGGACAGGTCGTCCTCAGGTGGACAGGTCCAGCTCGTCTGGAGTCACATGCTCTTCAGCAGCGTAAAGACAGATACTTCCAGATGACCTGAGCCTCGAGCGCGTTGGACCAAATCACGGCCAAATTAAAGCGCTCAAGACATTTCATTGCACACTTTTTGTTCCTGTTTAAACTAAAGTATTTGTAACAGACTTGTTTGGTCAAAGGAGAGTTTATTTTCATCCTTCAAGTTAATCTAGAGAAACTCACACCAAGTCTAACTCAAACTGAGTTTATAACGAGCTGCAACGACACTCTTCCATTTAGTGTCATTATTTAACCCATTTGAAATGAGGATGCAATGCACAGCACCTGGAGGAACCATAAAGTACAAAGAAAAGTACTCACCGCCACAGTACAGCTGTTTCCCGTCAGGGGTCAGGGGTCAGGGGTCAGGGGTCAGGGGTCAGGGGTCAGCCTTCACTTTTGAGCCTTTGCATCGTGTGGGGCCGAACACGAGGCTAAATATGAACGCGCCAGTGCATTGACCAATCAGAAACCGTCACGAGGTAGAACAGGTGCCTTTAATTGAACCTAATTATCAATTTTGTCCACGTGACAAAAGGAGCTTTGCACCGCTGCGCCCTCTTGTGGTCAAACAATGTAATGCATGTGAGATAAGTACAGTGTCAAAACTAATGATATTGAGAAAATAACACCAATACACAAACTATAAATGATCTACACAATAACACATAACAATAGATGTCACAAGGTTCTATTAAATATGGCCAAATGTGTAGGTTGAGCTCATTTATTAAGTAAACATGACTAAATGTGTAGGTTGAGCTCATTTATTAAGTAAACATGACCAAATGTGTAGGTTGAGCTCATTTATTAAGTAAACATGACTAAATGTGTAGGTTGAGCTCATTTATTAAGTAAACATGACTAAATGTGTAGGTTGAGCTCATTTATTAAGTAAACATGACCAAATGTGTAGGTTGAGCTCATTTATTAAGTAAACATGACCAAATGTGTAGGATGAGCTCATTTATTAAGTAAACATGACCAAATGTGTAGGATGAGCTCATTTATTAAGTAAACATGACCAAATGTGTAGGATGAGCTCATTTATTAAGTAAACATGACCAAATGTGTAGGATGAGCTTCTCTTGAGCAGATGGTTGTACCGCATTTATCCACTAGATGTCGCCTCTCCGCGCGCGTGAGCAGTTCTGCGTCGTCACCGCTAGAGGCCGCTCTGCTCCTGCTCCATTCCCCCCCTCCTCCTCCTCCTCCTCCAGCCCCGCACCCAGTCCCGCCATTGGTCACTCCCACCCGGGTGACTCCCACTGGGTGACGGCGCGCTGACCCGGCCCCTGCCACCCGCTCCATCACGGCCCGGCCCTTCGCTCACAACCGCGCTCCTCCAGCCCGTGGCCACTCGAACGCACCCGCAGACGGTGAACATGCTAAGCTAGCTGTCAGCCAGCCTTGGATGCGCGCTAGCGGATGCACCGGGTCGGACCCTGCTCCCGCCGCCCGCCGCCACATTCCCGGGCGGATTCGTGTCGACTGACCAGAGTCCGCGAATTCGTGTCCATCCCCCCCCCCTCCTCCCTCCGTGACCGCTCGCGAGCTCGGCGGCTAACGTTAGCAGAGCCCCGCGCGCGAGAGAGACGGCGGCGAAGAAGTAGCGCTAGCCCCGCTGCCGCCGCCTGACGGTGAGTTAGCATCGAGCTAGCGGGATGTCCCGGGGCTCGACGCGGAATTCCCGGGGACGAGCGCGACGGAAGAAACGGGAAAAAAAACGCCACACACGAAACCCGCGCGTCAACGGCACGAGTCGGTCCCGTAACCGCAACCGCGTCTACGGAACGTGTAGATGTCGCGTTGTAGCCGAAGACGGGCCTCGTTTCGCGCAAGTGTGCCGTGTGCTAGCGGGTGTCGCGGCGCCGTCACTGCTCGCCACACGGGACACGTTCCGCCGCCGCCGTTTATTACCGCAGTATTTTGTCTCTGTTTAGCTGTAGTTGACGTATAAATGACGACGAGACGCGCCGGTACGCGCGGAGACACTGCTGGCTAGCGCGGCACGAGCGGCGAAGCTTGCGTTTTAGCCTGGTTTTAATGTAATTTCGTGCTGTAATGTGACCGTGTGTTCAGGAATGCGACTATAGCAAATAGACGCGACGACGTGTGACGCGCGCGGGCTGCTGCGTCCCGCTTCCGGGTTTGTACGTCCTTGGGTTTTGTCGTAAACAGCGCCGGTTTGTCACGTACACGAGCCGCGGAGACAAAGTTCAGATGAATGGAGGCGCTGCAGTGGCTTCACGTGTGGTGTTTGTGAGTTTGCAGAGTTTGTGTGAGACAGAAGGACACAACCAGAGACAGAAGGATGTCCCTGCACCAGTTTCTGCTGGAGCCCATCACCTGCCACGCGTGGAACCGCGACAGGACACGTAAGACCCCGTAACACACAGAGACACGCACGCAGCAGAGACACGCACGCGGCAGAGACACGCACGCAGCAGAGACACGCACACGGCAGAGACACGAGACACGCACGCAGCAGAGACACGCACACGGCAGAGACACGAGACACGCACGCAGCAGAGACACGCACACGGCAGAGACACGCACACGGCAGAGACACGCACACGGCAGAGACACGCACACGGCAGAGACACGCACGCAGCAGAGACACGCACACGGCAGAGACACGCACACGGCAGAGACACGCACACGGCAGAGACACGCACGCAGCAGAGACACGCACACGGCAGAGACACGCACACGGCAGAGACACGCACACGGCAGAGACACGCACACGGCAGAGACACGCACTCGGCCGAGACACGAGACACGCACACGGCAGAGACACGCACACGGCAGAGACACGCACACGGCAGAGACACGCACGCAGCAGAGACACGCACACGGCAGAGACACGCACACGGCAGAGACACGCACACGGCAGAGACACGCACACGGCAGAGACACGCACTCGGCCGAGACACGAGACACGCACTCGGCCGACACGCACGCGGCAGAGACACGCACGCGGCAGAGACACGCACACGGCAGAGACACGCACACGGCAGAGACACGCACACGGCAGAGACACGCACACGGCAGAGACACGCACACGGCAGAGACACTAGACACGCACGCGGCCGAGACACGAGACACGCACGCGGCCGAGACACGAGACACGCACGCGGCCGAGACACGAGACACGCACGCGGCCGAGACACGAGACACGCACGCGGCCGAGACACGAGACACGCACGCGGCCGAGACACGAGACACGCACACGGCAGAGACACGCAGACAGAGAGACAGCTCTGTTTCACTGAGAGGACATCCACAGCAGTCGAGTCGTGTCTGTGGAAAGGGCGATGTCAGGAAATGTTCTAAGATGCTTGGGTGGCAGACGCCGTTCATGCTGAATATATATTTAAAAAAATATATAAATTTGCTGTATTTTCTAATTTATGTATTTATTTTTAATTTTAATTGCGGTTATTTTATTACTTAGTTTACGGATCTGCCGCACTTGGATGATTGATTTTCTACAATATAAATTATTCACAAATTCACTTGACAACTTAATTTTCTTTTTCGTAATTCTTATGATACTTTTCTGTCTTTCTCAGACGCAGTTATTGATCTTGATTCTTTGATCTTTGTCGAGATCGTTCCATAAATTCACTTTAATAAACGTCTCTTCCTTTTATAGTGTCGTGAATCCTGGTTTACGGGGACATTCGTGTCATTTGCTTCATACGTTACTTTGAGAACACTTCGGTCGACACTATCATGCATTTTTTTGTGATTTTAAGTTGAGCTCGATGTTATGTGCATTTTCTGCTGTTTATCGGCGTATTTTACGATTTGAATTGTTAATTATCTTCAATGACACGTTATAGACACAGATCCAGCTTGTTATTCGTCGCTGCGCCTGTAAACCGTGTGGGAAGGTGTTTCGCCGGCGAGGAAGCGGTCGAGCCCGTTTGTCGTGTGTAAAGAGTCTTTCCGCCTCTTTTGTCTCTTTCAGAAATCGCCATAAGTCCAAACAATCATGAAGTTCACATCTATAAGAAAAGCGGGAGCACGTGGGTGAAGACTCAGGAGCTGAAGGAGCACAACGGCCACATCACAGGTGAGTGCGCTGTTCTCGGGAGGCAACTTCCTGTTTGAGGACACTTTCCCCGTTGATAAACATTGCTAAGTTTAGTTTAGTCTTATTTTTTTCTAATTTTTTGCCTTTTTTACTTTTTTATTTGAACATTGAACGACAAAAAAACAAACACATGTCCATGTCACACTTGAATCTGAACTGTTCAACTAACTTCACACATTCAGGATATTCCATTTTCTATTGACAGAAATGAATGAATTATATATGACAAACCTTTTTTTATAGTTTTAATTGGATTATTCTGTCTGTAAATGAGCCTAAACTGTCACACAGGCGTTTAGATTAGGATTTGAAAACACCCCGTCCTAATAATTTTGTACGGGGGCCGACTACGCAAAAAAACGAGTAGCTTCGGCATTCCCTGGACCACGGCTCGGCAGCCAATCAGAGCCAGGCACACAAATTTCATCGACCAATCAGCGCGTAGCATGCAAATTTTCACTTGTAAACGGTAAACTGTAATGGCGGACTATTGTCAAACGCTTCCTGGCCCGATTTGATGATAATATTCCCTTTTTCCCCTAAGATTTATTAATAAAATGGCCGTCCCTGCACTCAAATGCCCGTCCACATTTTAAAATACCCCGTCCAAAATACAGGAAGACGGGTCTCTGTCTAAAAGCCTGCTGTCACAATTATGAACATGTAGTTGCACATTTTGAGTCCAGTCCAGGGGTGTCAAACTCATTTTGGGCCGGATTAAAATGTCTGGGGAGCCAGATTCAGCCCTCGGACCACTAGTTTGACACCTGTGTTTTAGTTCACCTTTGACCCTTTCCCGCAGGTATTGACTGGGCCCCCAAAAGCGACCGCATCGTGACGTGCGGCGCCGACCGGAACGCGTACGTGTGGTCACAGAAGGAGGGCGTATGGAAGCCCACGCTGGTCATTCTCAGGATCAACCGCGCCGCCACCTTCGTCAAGTGGTCGCCCATGGAGAACAAGTTCGCGGTGGGCAGCGGGGCGCGCCTCATCTCCGTCTGCTACTTCGAGTCGGAAAACGACTGGTGAGGCGATGACGCAGTGCATGATGGGAATGAGCGACCACATGGATTTACCGTTTGTTTTTGAGCTAAAGCTTCAGATGAGGCGTTTCCAGGGCAATACACATGATTCTATTTAAATAACTCGAGTTTAGAGATGTCCAGACTATGAGGTTATTCAATAATTGTAATGATTTATGTCACAATACGATCATAAAGGCTAAAAAATATATAATCGTGACAATTTTAGAATATTTTTTTTCTTGTTCAATTTGTAGAAAAGTACATTTTTCAACTAGATTAGGTATTTCTGTTGTTAAATTTAAAAAAAAAAGACTATTTTAGAAGCAAAGTCTTAACATAAATGTCAAGCGCTTTTTATTCTTCCATCTCATTGTTTATGTCAAATAGCACATTCAGATAAGTTTGAGTTCATAAAGCAGGTCACGTAATTAAAAAAAAAAACTAACAAATGTAGGATCTAATTGTTGTTTTTTGGTCGTGATGTATTATAATGTCAAGAATAATCGTACTATCGCGATGTTTATTCTTTCAGTACTTGTGACGTCCCAACTTTTGCATATTCCAGTATTTGCAGCTTTAGTCACGTCAGCCACGCCCGCTTTGCATCATTTTCCCTCCTCGTTTTCTTAACATGTTACTGCTCCTCGATGTGGCACCTGCTTCATGAAATCAAACTTTCCGAATGATTTAAGTGAACACAAACGGTGAGATAAAAAAGCACTTTACAGTTGTTTATATTTTTGAGGAAACGCTGCGCAGAAAGGACTTCATTTTGCTTCTAAAACGTCACATTTCTCTTTTTTTTTTTACTTAAAAAAAACCTGATTTAGTCTGGAAATGGTCACTTTTCAAAAAATGTATACAAAAAATTCTAAATTATTGTAAAATTGTCACTATTCTCTTGGTGTGATTCCCAGCTCTAATATTAATGTCATTGTTTGTTTGTAGTGGTTTCGTTAGCATTAGGGGCTGTTGGCTAATCTCAGCTCAGCTCAACTTTATGGCTGGCCACAAGGGTGTGTCTTAGGTCCCGTCTTATCTGGATTGAATTGTAACTTATTGTTTGACGAGTCTGCATTTTTTACACCGTCAGTACTAAAGATTTAGGCTGCACCTTTTTGTTTTTTGACGAGCGATATTTATCTTTAATTCTGTTTTAAAGTTCACAATTAAAACGCATCTTAAACGCTTGAGAGAACTGAAATTTGAACAGCAAAAAGCGAAATACTAGAATGTGTTTGTGGAGGTCTGTACTTCAGGGTTAGCAGCTTTCATAATTTAGCGAGACGGGATTAATAATGATAATGATGATGATCAAAATAATAAATAGTTAAAATACATTTAAAAAGTAAAGAAAACTATTTAAAAAGAAAAATAATATAATTTTAAAAAGTATTAAACTATAAAAAAAAAGATAATAAAAAATAATACCTTTTTAAAGTAAAGAAAACTTAAAAAAATCTTAAATAATAATGATAATAATAATAATAATGCTGTCTACGCAATTTGGCAATTTCCACCGTTCACATTGCGTTTTCGATTGGCGTGCGATACATCGTTCAGCTTCGCTCTAGACGCAGCATGTGAGCGTGTTCTCCCGGTGTTATATCATCCTGTTTTCAAACGTGGGCTCGTCCTCTGCCGGTGCCAGGTGGGTGAGCAAACACATCAAGAAGCCCATCCGCTCCACCATCCTGAGCCTGGACTGGCACCCCAACAACGTGCTGCTGGCGGCCGGCTCCTGCGACTTCAAATGCAGGTAGGCCGTGGTTTGTCCCGCCGCCGCACGCTAAAGCCAAGTGTGTGGGAGTGACCGTAGTCCGCCCCTCCCCCCCTTCCTCTTCACAGGGTGTTCTCGGCCTACATCAAGGAGGTGGAGGAGAAGCCCGGCCCGACGCCCTGGGGCAGCAAGATGCCGTTCGGGGCCGTGTTGGCGGAGTTCGGAGGAGCCGGTTCGTGTTTCCTTCCGCTGCACAGAACCTGTTTGTGCACGTGTGTCGCAAAGACTGAACCGTGTGTGTTCCCTTTCCAGGTGGAGGGGGCTGGGTCCACTCGGTGTCCTTCTCTGCCTCTGGGAACCGCCTGGCCTGGGTCAGCCACGACAGCACCGTCAATGTGGTGGAGAGCGCCAAGACCACCAGGTACGAGACCGGGCAATTCTGATTGTTTTTGTCATTTACAAAAGGTCTTTGAAACGTGAGTCAGGAACAGGTTTTCCGTTTGACCCACTAGTCCCACCCACTGGCTCCTTTGTGTCACCGCAGCATGACACAGAGACTGTCTGTGAGGTTCTAATGCACTTGTTTTTCTCATGAACAAGAGTCTCTTGTCAGGCAGTTGTTTCCCCATGAGTCCCATGAGTCAGTAACTGTTTAAGACACAACAAAATGCTTTATAAAATGCATACATTCATTATATATTAGTCTGTATTTCTTTGTTACTTCCATTGCCACGTCTCCCGTAGTTTCCACACTGCGCCTTAGAAACCATCTCAAGCTGTTCTTGTTCTTCCAGTACAACCTGTTTGTATCGTTTGAACTGTTGCGACCCGTAATGCGACTCTAATCTTTTGTGTTTTAGTCCTTCACAGTTGGAGACAGAGTTCCTTCCTCTGCTCGGCGTCATGTTCGTGTCTGAGAACAGCGTCGTGGCTGCGGTAAGATCAGGCCGCCTCCTCCCGCGTCGTCTCTATAGCGACGAGCCGCGGCCGAACGTGTAAATGTGTTTGTGTGGTCAGGGCCACGACTGCTGCCCCATGCTGTTCCGCGTGGACGACGGCGGCGCCCTCACGTTCGTGTCCAAGCTGGACCTCCCCAAGCAGAGCATCCAGAGGAACATCTCAGCCATGGAGCGCTTCAGGAACATGGACAAGAGGGCCACCACGGAGGACCGCAACACTGCGCTGGACACGCTGCACCAGAACAGCATCACGTAAGAACCAC
The DNA here is from genome assembly GCF_026437365.1 of Eucyclogobius newberryi. NCBI lineage: Eukaryota > Metazoa > Chordata > Actinopteri > Gobiiformes > Gobiidae > Eucyclogobius > Eucyclogobius newberryi. The sequence continues at coordinate 37,672,095 of NW_027316056.1, read as the reverse complement.
ACGCCGCACCAGAACAGCAACGCGTAAGAACCACACGCCGCACCAGAACAGCATCGCGTAAGAACCACACGCCGCACCAGAACAGCATCGCGTAAGAACCACACGCCGCACCAGAACAGCATCACGTAAGAACCACACGCCGCACCAGAACAGCATCACGTAAGAACCACACGCCGCACCAGAACAGCATCACGTAAGAACCACACGCCGCACCAGAACAGCATCACGTAAGAACCACACGCCGCACCAGAACAGCATCACGCAAGAACCACACGCCGCACCAGAACAGCATCGCGTAAGAACCACACGCCGCACCAGAACAGCATCACGTAAGAACCACACGCCGCACCAGAACAGCATCACGTAAGAACCACACGCCGCACCAGAACAGCATCACGTAAGAACCACACGCCGCACCAGAACAGCATCGCGTAAGAACCACACGCCGCACCAGAACAGCATCGCGTAAGAACCACACGCCGCACCAGAACAGCATCACGTAAGAACCACACGCCGCACCAGAACAGCATCGCGTAAGAACCACACGCCGCACCAGAACAGCATCGCGTAAGAACCACACGCCGCACCAGAACAGCATCACGTAAGAACCACACGCTGCACCAGAACAGCATCACGTAAGAACCACACGCTGCACCAGAACAGCATCACGTAAGAACCACACGCCGCACCAGAACAGCATCGCGTAAGAACCACACGCCGCACCAGAACAGCATCGCGTAAGAACCACACGCCGCACCAGAACCGCATCACGTAAGAACCACACGCCGCACCAGAACAGCATCACGTAAGAACCACACGCTGCACCAGAACAGCATCGCGTAAGAACCACACGCCGCACCAGAACAGCATCACGTAAGAACCACACGCTGCACCAGAACAGCATCGCGTAAGAACCACACGCCGCACCAGAACAGCATCGCGTAAGAACCACACGCCGCACCAGAACCGCATCACGTAAGAACCACACGCCGCACCAGAACAGCATCGCGTAAGAACCACACGCTGCACCAGAACCGCATCCCGTAAGAACCACACGCTGCACCAGAACAGCATCGCGTAAGAACCACACGCCGCACCAGAACAGCATCGCGTAAGAACCACACGCCGCACCAGAACAGCATCGCGTAAGAACCACACGCTGCACCAGAACCGCATCACGTAAGAACCACACGCCGCACCAGAACAGCATCACGTAAGAACCACACGCTGCACCAGAACAGCATCGCGTAAGAACCACACGCCGCACCAGAACAGCATCACGTAAGAACCACACGCTGCACCAGAACCGCATCACGTAAGAACCACACGCCGCACCAGAACAGCATCGCGTAAGAACCACACGCCGCACCAGAACCGCATCACGTAAGAACCACACGCCGCACCAGAACAGCATCGCGTAAGAACCACACGCTGCACCAGAACCGCATCCCGTAAGAACCACACGCTGCACCAGAACAGCATCGCGTAAGAACCACACGCTGCACCAGAACAGCATCGCGTAAGAACCACACGCCGCACCAGAACAGCATCGCGTAAGAACCACACGCCGCACCAGAACCGCATCACTTAAGAACCACACGCCGCACCAGAACAGCATCACGTAAGAACCACACGCCGCACCAGAACAGCATCGCGTAAGAACCACACGCCGCACCAGAACAGCATCGCGTAAGAACCACACGCCGCACCAGAACAGCATCGCGTAAGAACCACACGCCGCACCAGAACCGCATCACTTAAGAACCACACGCCGCACCAGAACAGCATCACGTAAGAACCACACGCCGCACCAGAACAGCATCGCGTAAGAACCACACGCCGCACCAGAACAGCATCACGTAAGAACCACACGCTGCACCAGAACCGCATCACGTAAGAACCACACGCCGCACCAGAACAGCATCACGTAAGAACCACACGCTGCACCAGAACAGCATCGCGTAAGAACCACACGCCGCACCAGAACCGCATCGCGTAAGAACCACACGCCGCACCAGAACAGCATCACGTAAGAACCACACGCCGCACCAGAACAGCATCGCGTAAGAACCACACGCTGCACCAGAACAGCATCGCGTAAGAACCACACGCCGCACCAGAACAGCATCACGTAAGAACCACACGCCGCACCAGAACAGCATCACGTAAGAACCACACGCCGCACCAGAACAGCATCACGTAAGAACCACACGCTACAGCATCACGTAAGAACCACACGCTACAGCATCACGTAAGAACCACACGCCGCACCAGAACAGCATCACGTAAGAGCCACACGCCGCACCAGAACAGCATCACGTAAGAGCCACACGCCGCACCAGAACAGCATCACGTAAGAACCACACGCCGCACCAGAACAGCATCACGTAAGAACCACACGCCGCACCAGAACAGCATCCCGTAAGAACCACACGCTGCACCAGAACCGCATCGCGTAAGAACCACACGCTACAGCATCACGTAAGAACCACACGCTACAGCATCACGTAAGAGCCACACGCCGCACCAGAACAGCATCACGTAAGAACCACACGCTACAGCATCGCGTAAGAACCACACGCCGCACCAGAACAGCATCACGTAAGAGCCACACGCTGCACCAGAACAGCATCACGTAAGAGCCACACGCCGCACCAGAACCGCATCACGTAAGAACCACACGCTGCACCAGAACAGCATCACGTAAGAGCCACACGCCGCACCAGAACAGCATCGCGTAAGAACCACACGCCGCACCAGAACAGCATCGCGTAAGAACCACACGCCGCACCAGAACAGCATCGCGTAAGAACCACACGCCGCACCAGAACAGCATCACGTAAGAGCCACACGCCGCACCAGAACAGCATCACGTAAGAGCCACACGCTGCACCAGAACAGCATCGCGTAAGAACCACACGCCGCACCAGAACAGCATCACGTAAGAGCCACACGCCGCACCAGAACCGCATCACGTAAGAGCCACACGCCGCACCAGAACAGCATCACGTAAGAGCCACACGCTGCACCAGAACAGCGTCACGTAAGAACCACACGCCGCACCAGAACAGCATCACGTAAGAACCACACGCCGCACCACAACAGCATCCCGTGCGTTTAAAAATGGTAATAACTCTAGAGATGCAAAATACTAGGATGAAGTGAATCTATTATAGCAACTAATGGATTATTGTGATTGTCGACCAATTTAGTAGAAAAATTGTTTTATGAACTACTGTTTGTACAGATAAAACATTCGTCCCTTTGTTTGAATGCGCACCCTCTTCCTGTTTTCAAGAGGCCGCCTCCCATCAAACCTGGTGCGTGAGCTACAGTCCCGCTCCTACAGTTTGTTTATTAGCATCGGATCATCTCTCGTCTCTGTAGAGTTCCGTCTCTTCTGAGCTCGAACAGTCTTTCTCTGTGTCATGTTCGATCAACCACGCATGTGCAGCCAGGGAAACGTGCTGCTATGGGAACGAGGTTGCAGGTGTGCAGCAGCACGCAGGGAATGACTGACAAGTGGGAGAACTACTCGGCTGTCCACGCCACCAGGAAATGAGACTCTGATTGCGCCCCAAATATCCTACTATTCCTTTAAGACTTGGCACTGATTACACCAGAATGAAGAAAAAGCTGCTTCTTCTTATTTTTTTTATTCTTATTCGTCTTTATTTTCTTTCTTTGTCGTCTTCTTTTTATGACACTTTTTTAAAAATCTAAAATGTACAGGCCTTAAGCACAAAAGCATCTTCTACACAACAAAACAAATGAGATCCTCTACACACCAATAACAAATGGATTTAGTGTCCCGTGGGGCGTGCCTCGTTCCACAGCTGACACACGGGTGATGGCTTTTATGACTCTGACTCGATGTGTTTGTCCGGTTTCTCCACAGCCAAGTGTCTATCTACGAGGGAGACAAAAGGGATTGTCGCAAGTTCTGCACCACAGGCATCGACGGAGCGATGACTATTTGGGACTTTAAAGTGCGTATTTAAAACATCTGTTTAATGAAGACACTGTTGAGTTTGTCAATGTAAGATGAAAACAACAAAACGTATCTATTACTAGAAAATCAAGAGCGATCAAATCCAAGTCCCTAATACCAACTATAGAGCAAAGTAAAAAGGTCAATTATATGATTTTAATAACCAAAAAACCTGATTTTAGCTGACCGAGTGACCGTTTATTCAATGGGAACAAAATATTTCTCTTTAGACGTTTTGCAAATTCTGTGTATTTTTTAAGCACAACTAATCCAAGTCGAGTCTCGTGATGATGTTTATTGGTCCTGTATAATTGCGATTACAGATAATAATCGTGACATCCCGGCCGGCAGCTTGACCCCGACGCGGTTTGTACGAATACATGCGTTCGCACATCCGGGCAATTCCCAGTACTTCCAGGAACTTGTACGGTAGCAACCGAGTCCGCCATTTTGAAAGGGGCACGCTCGTACCCGACAACCGCACGTCTACTACATACGAGTGAAAACGCCAGGGCTTTCAATCGAGTACTCGTAGATCGCTGGCCGTTCCAAATCGGGCCGGTCAGTCGGGCGATCCTTCCATAAACCATGTGGCGTTCTGTAAGGACACTGCTCTGTTGTCTGACCAAGGAATGAGAGCTTTGTCGTGTGCCTTAGTTTGCCGTTATTGTCTAGAGAATGAAAGTATTCGTAGCTCGTTATGCCGTCGAAAAAGGATGCAGTCGTGGTAGTACAATAATGTGCCGTCTGCGGTTGCTAGTATATCGCGTTCCTCTTTCAAAATGGCCGCCCGGGTTGCTGCGAGGGAAGTCCCGGATGTATGACGTCACCGCGAACGCACGCACACGGCTCTCCTGTATTCGTAAAAATCCGCGCTTTCGAATTGCTCGGTTCCTCTCCGGGTCTCGGTGTCCGCATTGGGCACGACGCGCAGGAACTCTCGCCGTTCGCGTTTTCGCGCTCGTCGTCGTGGTTGAGCGGCGAGCGACAGAGCAGCTCTTCTAGATTGAAATGAATGGATCGCGCTCTGTTCCACGTCTGAACTTCTGCATCTTTTCTTCCTCCCGCAGAGTCTAGAAGCTTCAATCCAGGGCCTCCGCATCATGTGAAGAAGAGAATGAATGAAACACTAGACGCTGCACCTCCTTCCTCCCCTCCCCTCTTTCTCCTCCCTCCATCCTTCATCCCTCCATCCCTCCGGCTAGTAACACACACACACAAAGCACTCTTCAGAACTCAAAACGCCCGCTCAAGCACGAAACGCGACACTGCTCCAACAACCCTGCAATATTAGGCTCGTCTCCACGGCAAATTTGAACAGAATTATTAAAGATTTTTATGCCTACAATAGTATACAAAAAAAAATAAAAAATCTAGTATATTTTCTATTTCAAGTTATAATAAAGTTTTAATTTTCTTTCGATCCTCCTGTAAAAAAAAAAAAAAACGATACAAGGAGCAAATGCTAAGTCTGAACATATTTATTGCTGTTATGGAATTGAGCAGTGATTTGATGCATTGTGTGACACGCCCATCCCATAATACACACCTCACATCGCCACCACCCGACTGACACCGTGTGAAGTCACTCTTTTTGTTTTATATATTAATATTTTAAATGAAGGCTAACTGAAGTGGGAGCGGTCCCATTAAAACGTGATGTGATTTTTTTTTTTTTTTTTTTTTTTTTTTAATGTCCGCTAACCTCCCGTATCGAAAAAAAACACTAAAGGTGCGTTTTTTGTTGTTATTCCCTCAAAACGACAAAGAAGTAACCGAGTCGCGTCGCGGCGAAAGGAGTCGCCCGCGAAGCTCCCGAGACGCTAACGAGAGAAGTACGGGAACGGGAGGCTTTTGTTTGTAACTGACCGTGAGGTGGACGTGAATAAAGACAAATGCATTTACAGAACACTATCCTCGCGCCTGTCGTCTTTCTTTATGCGGTTTAATCGTATTTGATCATTTTGTGTGATTGGAATGTGTGGAAAGAAAGAATGAAGCTCCAACGCCATCTATAGGTCGATGTAAAGAATGGGCTCTGGTTAATGATAAGACCGTACGCTCCTGAGGGACGGTCTGCTGTGATTGGTCATTTGAGGTGATTCAGGAAATGTGTATAATTTAATATTTCCATCGTACGACATAAAACTGATCCATCTCAATGAAGAATGTTCAGAAGTAAGTTTGAGAACTGATCACCTTCTCATCAGAGGGCGCTGTAGTCTCTGTTTGTCCTTGGCTATGGCTCCGGCGTACCACACGGTGATGGAGGAGAGGTCCTGTGTGATGGACGAGAGGTCCTGGGTGAGGGGAGGGGAGGGGAGGACCTGGGTGATGGAGGGGAGGACCTGGGTGATGGAGGGGAGGACCTGGGTGATGGAGGGGAGGACCTGGGTGATGGAGGAGGTGACCTGGGTGATGGAGGAGAGGACCTGGGTGATGGAGGAGGTGACCTGGGTAATGGAGGAGGTCCTGTGTGATGGAGGAGAAGACCTGGGTGATGGAGGAGGTCCTGGGTGATGGAAGAGGTCCTGGGTGATGGAAGAGGTCCTGGGTGATGGACGAGGTGTCCTGGGTGATGGACGAGGTGTCTTGGGTGATGGAGGAGAGGACCTGGGTGATGGAGGAGGTCCTGTGTGATGGAGGAGGTCCTGTGTGATGGAGGAGGTGTCCTGGGTGATGGACGAGGTGTCCTGGGTGATGGAGGAGAGGACCTGGGTGATGGAGCAGAGGTCCTGGGTGATGGAGCAGAGGTCCTGGGTGAGGGGAGGAGAGGTCCTGGGTGAGGGGAGGAGAGGTCCTGGGTGAGGGGAGGAGAGGTCCTGGGTGAGGGGAGGGGAGGACCTGGGTGATGGAGGGGAGGACCTGGGTGATGGAGGGGAGGACCTGGGTGATGGAGGAGGTGTCCTGGGTGATGGACGAGGTCTTGTGTGATGGACGAGAGGACCTGGGTGATGGAGGAGGTCCTGTGTGATGGAGGAGGTTCTGTGTGATGGAGGAGGTCCTGTGTGATGGAGGAGGTCCTGTGTGATGGACGAGGTGTCCTGGGTGATGGAGGAGAGGACCTGGGTGATGGAGCAGAGGACCTGGGTGATGGAGCAGAGGACCTGGGTGATGGAGCAGAGGACCTGGGTGATGGAGCAGAGGACCTGTGATGGAGGAGTTGTCCTGGGTGATGGACGAGGTGTCCTGGGTGATGGAGGAGAGGACCTGGGTGATGGAGGAGGTGACCTGGGTAATGGAGGAGGTCCTGTGTGATGGAGGAGAAGACCTGGGTGATGGAGGAGGTCCTGGGTGATGGAAGAGGTCCTGGGTGATGGAAGAGGTCCTGGGTGATGGACGAGGTGTCCTGGGTGATGGACGAGGTGTCCTGGGTGATGGAGGAGAGGACCTGGGTGATGGAGGAGAGGACCTGGGTGATGGAGCAGAGGACCTGGGTGATGGAGCAGAGGTCCTGGGTGATGGAGCAGAGGACCTGGGTGATGGAGCAGAGGACCTGGGTGATGGAGCAGAGGTCCTGGGTGATGGAGGGCTCGGTCTTCCTGAAGATGTGAGACCTGTTCTACACCGGCGATGTTCAAATCTCAGCTAAAAACAGATAAACTTGCCTTAATTACATAAGGTTGGTCTAAATAAAGAAACCAAACACAACATTTACACACAGCACAAGAATCATCTTTGTTATAAACACATGGATATTCAATAGTATTTATTCCTCCTGTTTATAGTTTAACAAATTCATGACATTTGGGATTTTAACAGTGGCAAATTACATGACGATCAATGATAAGTAATACAATGTTCCGTTAGAGCTCAAATCCCAAATAAAATATGAGACTTGCATCAAACTTATTGTTGACACGTCCTAAATCCCAGACTGCCGCTAGCTTAGCGCTGCACAGTCGGAGCATCAACGGAGAAGCTACTTTCAGTTGACATTTTACTGTGTAAAGGTAATTTTGAGCTAAACAAACGCTCCATGGACAAAAGTAAAACACATTATCAGTCGTGCTGCTCGTAATTCTGCCAGAGCTTTTGAATACATGTTGCATAACCTCTATATCCACTTCATTTTCCAGAGGGTCAGATATTTCAGAGGGTTTTGCATCGTGGCCGAAATAAAGAACATCTCAATTTAAGTTTCCACACCAGGACAAGTTCGGGTTCTTTTACAACGGTGTAATTCTATAAGTACATTCACGTTATACAAGGAACAGAATATAGCATATAACAAATACAATTATATACTATATCTCAATTTACCTCTGACGGCCCAGGCCGCTGGGCTGGAGCTGCACATCACGACACTTTTGGGTTGCATAAAATATCCCCCGCTTTATTTCAATAAATCCAGGTTTTAAAATGAAATAACTGATAAGATGTTTGTTCTTTGCTAAAATTGCCCGTCCAAAACTGAACCAGAATTAAACTATTGAACAAAGTATTCGTTTTTAATATTGGGACGATGGGTTGTCGCTTGGAGGGCCAGATTTGGCCCCTGGGCCTCATGTTGAATGGCTTTGCTCTAGACCAGGGCCGGCAATTATTTTCCTCCGAGGAACATGTTAGAATCAGGCAAGAAGCGGAGCTTTTCTGTCAAATATAGGCTTTTTAATCTATTATTCAGGACACGAGGTCAGACACAGGGTCAGACACAGGGTCACACGAGGTCAGACACAGGGTCACACGAGGTCAGACACAGGGTCAGACACAGGGTCACACGAGGTCAGACACAGGGTCACACGAGGTCAGACACAGGGTCAGACACAGGGTCACACGAGGTCAGACACAGGGTCACACGAGGTCAGACACAGGGTCAGACACGAGGTCAGACACGAGGTCACATGAGGTCAGACACAGGGTCACACGAGGTCAGACACGAGGTCACACGAGGTCAGACACAAGGTCACACGAGGTCAGACGAGGTCACACGAGGTCAGACACAAGGTCACACGAGGTCACACGAGGTCAGACACAGGGTCACACGAGGTCACACGAGGTCAGACACAAGGTCAGACACAAGGTCAGCCACGAGGTCAGACACGGTCAGACACGAGGTCAGACATGAGGTCAGACACAGGGTCAGACACGAGGTCAGACACGAGGTCAAACACGAGGTCAGACACAGGGTCAGACACGAGGTCAAACACGAGGTCAGACACGAGGTCAGACATGAGGTCAGACACAGGGTCAGACACGAGGTCAGACACGAGGTCAGACACAGGGTCAGACACGAGGTCAGACACGAGGTCAGACACAGGGTCAGACACGAGGTCAGACACGAGGTCACACGAGGTCAGACACAGGGTCACACGAGGTCAGACACAGGGTCACACGAGGTCAGACACAGGGTCAGACACGAGGTCAGACACAAGGTCACACGAGGTCAGACACAGGGTCAGACACGAGGTCAGACACGAGGTCAGACACAGGGTCAGACACGAGGTCAGACACGAGGTCACATGAGGTCAGACACAGGGTCACACGAGGTCAGACACGAGGTCACACGAGGTCAGACACAAGGTCAGACGAGGTCACACGAGGTCAGACACAAGGTCACACGAGGTCACACGAGGTCAGACACAGGGTCACACGAGGTCACACGAGGTCAGACACAAGGTCAGACACAAGGTCAGCCACGAGGTCAGACACGGTCAGACACGAGGTCAGACATGAGGTCAGACACAGGGTCAGACACGAGGTCAGACACGAGGTCAAACACGAGGTCAGACACAGGGTCAGACACGAGGTCAAACACGAGGTCAGACACGAGGTCAGACATGAGGTCAGACACAGGGTCAGACACGAGGTCAGACACGAGGTCAAACACGAGGTCAGACACGAGGTCAGACACAGGGTCAGACACGAGGTCAGACACGAGGTCAGACACGAGGTCAGACACAGGGTCAGACACGAGGTCAAACACAGGGTCAGACACGAGGTCAAACACGAGGTCAAACACAGGGTCAGACTCGAGGTCAAACACAGGGTCAGACACGAGGTCAAACACGACTGGAAGGTTTTGAGAGCCACGGTCGCCAGAGTCGACCAACAACTCCTTTAGTCGACCACAGACTCTGGAACTCACGAGTCGCCGAAACGATGGGTTCAAATGAGGTCAGCAGCAGGTCTGTCCTCCCCCAGAGAAGAGGGGAGAGCGCCCTCCCTCAGCCCTGACTCCTTCTCGCTCCCTCAGCCCTGACTCCTTCTCGCTCCCTCAGCCCTGACTCCTTCTCGCTCCCTCAGCCCTGACTCCTTCTCGCTCCCTCAGCCCTGACTCCTTCTCCCTCCCTCAGCCCTGACTCCTTCTCGCTCCCTCAGCCCTGACTCCTTCTCGCTCCCTCAGCCCTGACTCCTTCTCGCTCCCTCAGCCCTGACTCCTTCTCGCTCCCTCAGCCCTGACTCCTTCTCGCTCCCTCAGCCCTGACTCCTTCTCGCTCCCTCAGCCCTGACTCCTTCTCGCTCCCTCAGCCCTGACTCCTTCTCCCTCCCTCAGCCCTGACTCCTTCTCGCTCCCTCAGCCCTGACTCCTTCTCCCTCCCTCAGCCCTGACTCCTTCTCGCTCCCTCAGCCCTGACTCCTTCTCGCTCCCTCAGCCCTGACTCCTTCTCGCTCCCTCAGCCCTGACTCCTTCTCCCTCCCTCAGCCCTGACTCCTTCTCGCTCCCTCAGCCCTGACTCCTTCTCGCTCCCTCAGCCCTGACTCCTTCTCGCTCCCTCAGCCCTGACTCCTTCTCGCTCCCTCAGCCCTGACTCCTTCTCGCTCCCTCAGCCCTGACTCCTTCTCGCTCCCTCAGCCCTGACTCCTTCTCCCTCCCTCAGCCCTGACTCCTTCTCGCTCCCTCAGCCCTGACTCCTTCTCCCTCCCTCAGCCCTGACTCCTTCTCGCTCCCTCAGCCCTGACTCCTTCTCGCTCCCTCAGCCCTGACTCCTTCTCCCTCCCTCACCCCTGACTCCTTCTCGCTCCCTCAGCCCTGACTCCTTGTCGCTCCCTCAGCCCTGACTCCTTCTCGCTCCCTCAGCCCTGACTCCTTGTCGCTCCCTCAGCCCTGACTCCTTCTCGCTCCCTCAGCCCTGACTCCTTGTCGCTCCCTCAGCCCTGACTCCTTCTCTCTCCCTCAGCCCTGACTCCTTCTCGCTCCCTCACCCCTGACTCCCTCTCCCTCCCTCTACCCCTCCCTCCTCCCTCGTGCACTTCCCCTTCTCCCCTCCCCCTCAGCCCCTCCCTCCCTCTCAGCCCCTCCCTCAGCCCCTCCCTCCTCCCTCCCTCAGCCCCTCCCTCCTCCCTCCCTCCTCCCTCCCTCAGCCCCTCCCTCCTCCCTCGCTCTGCCCCTCCCTCAGCCCCTCCCTCCTCCCTCCCTCAGCCCCTCCCTCTGCCCCTCGCTCCCTCCTCCCTCAGCCCCTCCCTCCCTCCTCCCTCAGCCCCTCCCTCCTCCCTCGTGCACTTCCTCTTCTCTTCTCTCACATTCACAGTTCGCGTTCGCGTTGACTGGCCAGAGTCCGCGAGCTTCTTTCTTCCTTCACATTCCAACACTTCCTCTCTTCCTTTCGTCCTTCCTCTGGACCAGTCCGTCCTCGTGTCGGCTCCTCGTCCTCCCGGTGCTCGCGCTCCATCCCCCGGGGCCAGGGTGAGTCTCCTCGCGAGGATCTTTGACGTCTAGAACCCAGAGAAAAGGACGTGAAACAGTCGCGAGCTCTTCCACGTCAAACGGGTTTATTTTGGAGGTTTGTCGGTTGCGTTTGAAGTTTGAATGAATCTGGAATTAATTAAATGTCTGTCGGATGACTTTATGTGCACTTAAAATCCACTTACGCACTTTGTATTGCATTTAGGGCAGAGGAAATGGGACATAGTTGTGTTCTGAGGAAGGATACTTTGTAGGAAGCGGATTCTGAGTTGATTTAAACGTCTTGTAAGAACATTTAGGTAGAAGTTTGTACCATAGAACCTAAATAAAAACAATGCATATTTATCAAGGAAATGAGTACAACTTAAGTGCACTTCTAAGCACGCGTCCTTACAACATGTTTTAGATTTGAAGTGTACTTCCTTTAACTCTTCTGCTTCTCTTTTTTCTTTTTCTCTTTTGACGTGACAGTTATCTTTCCACTTCCTGGTTGCATTCCGCGCTCTGATTGGCCATGGCCTACCACAGCTTCCTCCTGGAGCCAATCAGCTGCCACGCGTGGAACAAAGACTGGAGCCGTGAGTAGCGTCTGTGAAAAGGAGGAACAGTTTCAAACAGTTACAATACTGTACTTTGCATTGTTTTTTTGTACAGTTTCCTTTTACTTTTTTATGAATTATGAACAGATTCACACTTTTATTCTGTTACAATGTCAGAATATACCTGTGATTTAAACAAAAACCTAATCTAACATGCTCAAATCCAGCATGCCAGACTGAACAGAGTTTAAAATAGAGTTTAAAATAGAGTTTAAAATAGAGTTTAAAATAGAGTTTAAAATAGAGTTTGAAATAGAGTTTAAAATAGAGTTTGAAATAGAGTTTGAAATAGAGTTTGAAATAGTTTGAAATAGAGTTTGAAATAGAGTTTGAAATAGAGTTTGAAATAGAGCTTGAAATAGAGTTTGAAATAGAGTTTGAAATAGAGTTTGAAATAGAGCTTGAAATAGAGCTTGAAATAGAGTTAAAGGAGTTGATAAAGTATATTATGTTGATGTTTTTATTGTGCAGAAAAGGGCGATTATTGTTTGGATCTGTCGACTGGTCAAAGTATTTCTGTTGCACATAGTTTTTCTAAATATACATTCTCGACCAGATAAAGGTTGAAATGTGGCGATTGAAAGCTTCTAGACAGAGAATAATTACAAATAAAGTGTATTTTTAACAGTTTATAATTCACCATTTTAACTAATTAACTTGATTAATAATGAAATGATTTTAATCTTTGTGATAAGACGTCTTTTGGCGTGTTTTCTTTTGAGTCTGTATAAACCAGTATGATGATCAAAATGCATTTACCATAACTTAAATATATAATTCTGATTAATCGTTGCAATCTTATATTAAAAAAGAGCCAGGGTTTCTCAGGAGAGTGGCTGCTTTTCTGCCCAGAGACAGCAGGGGGCGACGGTGAACACTTCAAACGTCCCGGAAGTACATATTTAACCATCACAGGGGCTTACAAAGACGTTAAATATGTTGGATTGTTAAAGCGCCACCTACAGGCCGACGACTCATTGAACTAAAATGCAGTTAAGACAAATATATTTCAAATTTTTTCAGTTGTAATTTCACTTCCTGTTTGTAATTGATGACGTCACACTCGGAAATTACTCGGCAAACACTGGACCAAAACTCATCTAATGTCACCATTATTTTGATTTGACAAATAGAAATATATGAGAGCCACTTTATTTTGTTGCATTCATGTTTAGAGAGTCAAAAAAGTTGTTTCTTTTGTGTAATTTATGCATAAACTTTGACTGGAATGAGTGTTCCTGGTGTGATGTCACTTCCTCATTTTCTACAGATTTTTCAGCGTTTTCTCCACAAATACCTGCTCGATCGATGTAAAACTATCATTTATATGTGCAACAGGTATAAATAAACCAAATAAAGTCATAATTAAAACATCGTAAAACCTATTGTACGTCACTTTAAGCTTTATTTATCCAGTTAAATCATTTTAGATAAAACATTGTAACAGAAAAAACTTTTTATGGAGCAAAAAACGGCACAAGTTTCAGTTATGAGAAGGAAAAACAAGTCCAATCTGCATAATACGTCTCCTTTAATAAGTATGAGTATAAAGTATAATATTATTCATGCAGAGTAAAATATAGTATCAAATAAAGAAAGATTTGCACTTTTAACATATGTAGTACTCCATAAAGTAAAGAAATGCTGATGCCAGAAGAAGCAGAAGTGTTGTTGCTTCTGATTGGCTGGCAGCAGGTGAAGCGAGGCATTTCCTGTTTCCTGTTCCTCTCGCGCTGCAGCCGCCGCAGACCAAAGCCATATTTGGTCGTCTTCTTCTTTTGGGTTTCGCAGAAAAGCGGACGTGACTAAGTTTCACCGGAGCCAGGTCCAGGAACCGAACGTCTGAATATATCCGAGTTTTGAGCGCTTAATGCTACAGTTTCACTTTTTTACAGTATTTTTGTGTGTGTTTTGTGTACTTTTTTAATTTTTTTTAATATTATTATTTTTTTATTTAAGGAAAAAGGGGAGCAACGCATATTAATGAACATTCAAACAAATCTAAATCAGCCAGATTAAGGCCTTTACTAACATGATGTATTGTAAGATGTAAATGTACTTCAAATTCGTCCAGACATTTACTTGAGTAGTAGTTTCTCTTTTAGACCACTGGTTTGTACTTCTACTTTAAGGACATAAAGTTTTACCTGTTCTATGATAGTTTTACCTTCTCATTTACCCTCTGAAAGCTATTTTTAGGATAGAAATCATGGCTGTTCCTTTCTAGATAACATAGATAAATAAGGTTTTTCTGATATTTATGATTCAATGTGTGTTTTATTGTTCATTTAATTAAAAAAATCTTTATAGGAATTGTCCTTTTTCACTGCGGTTCTGTCAGTGGTATAAAGTTGTCGATTTGTAATATTTTCTATTTTCACTTAATATTAATATTCCAAGAGCTCAGGGAAGTCTCTTGTTAATAGTAAATATATTTTAAAACTCTGTCTTTATTCTCTTGTTTCTGCAGAAATCGCTCTGTGTCCGAACAACCATGAAGTTCACATTTACAAGAAGGACGGAGCAAAGTGGAGCAAAGCACACGAGCTGAAGGAGCACAACGGGCAGGTGACAGGTGAGGTGATGACACGCCCCCGATGACACGCCCCTGCTGAAGTCATGCGTCCTCCCTCTGGTTACTATGACTACTAACACTGTTCACAAGGAGGTGGCATGACTTCAGAAGGGCCACACGTGGTATGGGTGGATCCCTCATTATCATACAGGAGGGCATGGCCACACCCATCAAAGAAAATTACAATCTGGCGTTCAAAGAGGAATTAATTTAGAGTTGTTTTTGTTTTTTGTGTGCATCTTTTACATAGGTGCAGTATTCTTTTTAAAGAAAAATTAAAAAAAAATAGATTTAATGTTTAAATATTACAGTTTGTGAAAAGAGACAATACAGCCATTTAACAGACCGTAATCTCCTGACCAAATCTTGATAAACATATTTTAAATTTGGCTGAAAATAAAAAGCAATTTTTTAGGTTTATATTTTTACTTCCTGTTAGTAATCAATGACATCACATGAAATATATACCCATTAAACACTGGATTAAAACTCATCAAATGTCACAAAAATATATATGAGCAACTTTATTTTGGATGAATTAATGTTTAGAAGGTCAAAAACGTTGAGTGTCCCTGGTGTGATGTCACTTCCTGTCATTTTAAACAGATTTTTCACCACAAACAGCCACTCGGATTATACGTACGACAGATTTAAATACACCAAATAAAGTCAAAATCTGAAAATCATAAAGACCTGTCACACGCCCTTTAAGTCACATGTTTGACTCCTCTTCCTCTTCCTCCTCCTCTTCCTCCCGCTGTGAGTAACTCCACAAGCGACCAAAGCCTTTTCCAGTATTTTGCGTTTTTCTCCTTCCGATGTCGTTTTGTTTCGTCCGTCCTCTGAAAACACCGGGTTCTGTTCGTCGTTCTTTGTTGACTCTCGCGTTCCGTCTCCCCGCCCCGCCCGCCGCAGGTATCGACTGGGCCCCGGACAGTAACCGCATCGTGACCTGCGGCGCCGACCGCAACGCCTACGTGTGGACGCTCAAGGACGGCGCCTGGAAGCCCACGCTAGTCATCCTCCGCATCAACCGCGCCGCCCGCTGCGTGAAGTGGGCCCCGCGCGAGAACAAGTTTGCGGTGGGCAGCGGCTCGCGGCTCATCTCCATCTGCTACTTTGAACAGGAGAACGATTGGTGAGGTTCTTTCTCCGGCGCCATGGCAGCGTGGCCGAGCTAGTGCGGGCGATAAAACGTGTTCCTAGTCGTGTTTTTGATATAATACAGACTCCGGAACATATTCGGAAAGACTTTTATATCATAGGCGGTGCCGTTGTTGAATCAAAATGTAAAAAAAATGATAAACTGTCTGATTTTTGTCCATAATCCACTTTATCCATTAATATTCTCCGTCTAGAAACCTTCAGTCACCATAAATCAACATGTATTTGGCTGATGAAGGTAGTAAAAAGTCTAAATGTCTAAAAGAAATATCAGTTTGACTCGTCACTAATAGTCGCAGCCATAGGTTACACCATAAGCAGTTATTTGCACAAACCCCAGACCGTTAGCATTAGCAGCTGTTCGCTTCACACTTTCAGCAGCTTGTGTTCTTTCACTCAACGCAAAGGAAATGACAAATTGCCGCAGTACTTTCCGTGCATTCACGTATATTATTTTACCTTGCAAAGCTGTCCAATCGTCTTTATTATAACGTGGAAGGTGCCGTGTGTCGACGCCCGCAGGTGGGTGTGCAAGCACATCAAGAAGCCCATCCGCTCCACCATCCTGAGCCTGGACTGGCACCCCAACAACGTGCTGCTGGCGGCCGGCTCCTGCGACTTCAAGTGCAGGTAGGGAAACGTGCCAGAGCCGGTTCAAACGACACATGGGTCATGTTTCTGAGGGTTAAAGCTCGAAACGGTACTCGAGTTGTGTTTAGCGTCATTCACACTTGGGCAAGGCAAGTTTATTTGTAGAGCACATTTCATACACGCGGCAATTCAAAGTGCTTCACAACAGGAAAAATACATTCAAATCACAAAGAAATTACAGAAATCGCAGACATAGCGTTCCAGACACTTCCTGAAAAAAGAAAAGCAGAAGAGTTGGCAAACGTTAGTTAAAGGAAGTACACTAGAGTCCAAAAGCACACTTTAAATCTAAAACATGTTGTAAGGACGCGTGCTTAGAAGTGCACTTAAGTTTTCCTCATTTCCTTGATAAATGTGCATTGTTTTTATTTAGGTTAGATGGTACAAACTTCTACCTAATTGTTCTTACAAGACGTTTAAATCAACTCAGAATCCGCTTCCTACAAAGTATCCTTGCTCAGAACACAACTATGTCCCATTTCCTCTGCTCTAAATGCAATACAAAGTGCACATAAAGTCATCATACAGACATTGCCAGCATGACAGGCGTCTCCGGGATGGACACGTCACCTTTTTAGATTGATTCTTTCCCATATCAGCGCGCTATCTGCATCCGCACCTAGCAAGTCCTCTCCCCTCCGAGCCTCAAAAAACACTTGGTTTCCACAGTTCCCAGTTTTGTGACATCACGGGTCTGTAAATCGTCGCCAGGCTCGATCCGAGTATTTCTGCTAAATCCTGTTCGTTAAAACTGCACGATGGCATTAGCGCGTCAACGGCAAGCTAGGTTTGTTTATCTCCCCTTTGTAATCCCCTCTGCTGCCAGTAGATGGAGTTCTGACAGTTACTAATGAGAGAACGCCTCAAAAAAGCAAAAGTGCCACAATTGTTATCAGTAAAGTCAACACGTTTTTTTAGTCCTGGATCGCAATACTTTAAGAGCTTTAAGTATTTACCGATTCATCTTTAGAACTGTTAAAGAGTTCAATTAGTGATTTTGATATAGAATTGTGCAGCTCTTTGGTCAAATGTCCGATCAATATCTTATTTTTTTCTTGTGAATTTTGTGGATATAATTTTATTTCCTCATAGTTGGGACTTAAACCTTTTGTTGTTGTGCGTCGCTGCTCTTGCTAATCCACTCATTTAGTTTTAGCGATGTTTTTCATCGCTCGATACGGTTTCTTACGACTTTGGCGCTTGTCGTTACCAACTAATAAAGTGCAAACAAACATTCTGAGACGTAAAGAGCCTCGGATGGATTGGTCTAACTCTATATCCCGACCGATGTTTGATCACGTATAAGCTCAACGGGGGTTGACGTCTCTCTAATCTTGAATACAAACGGTTCCGAGCACTACCTTGACGCGCTCCTGACACACCCGCCCGCCCCTCCTCTTCGCAGGGTGTTCTCAGCCTACATCAAGGAGGTGGAGGAGAAGCCCGGCCCGACGCCCTGGGGCAGCAAGATGCCGTTCGGGGAGGTGCTCTTCGAGTCGGGGGGCTCGGCAGCGGCGTCCCAGCCCGACGGAGGAGCGGCGGGAGGCGGGGGCTGGGTGCACTCCGTCTGCTTCTCCCACTCCGGAAACAAACTGGCCTGGACCTCCCACGACTCCACCGTGTCCGTGGCCGAAGGGGGCAAAAGCGGCACGTAAGGGACCACAAAGCTGCACAGTGCCCACCAAAACACTGAAAAGTCCTGTATTATGAAGGTGTACTCG
Source organism: Eucyclogobius newberryi (assembly GCF_026437365.1). Classification (NCBI taxonomy): domain Eukaryota; kingdom Metazoa; phylum Chordata; class Actinopteri; order Gobiiformes; family Gobiidae; genus Eucyclogobius; species Eucyclogobius newberryi. The sequence continues at coordinate 37,653,767 of NW_027316056.1, read as the reverse complement.
GTTCTGTTATGAAAAAGTACAAGTACGTGTGCAAGAAAGTTACCGTATGAAATGCGGTTGCAAGTGTGAAAAGAACAAATAATATCACATAAGTCGCTCCGGAGTATAAGTATAAGTCGCACCCCGGTCAAAAGTATGAAAAAAGGTGCCACTTGAAGTCCAGAAAATGCGGTACTCGTAAGTCAAAGTGTCAAAGAAATCGACTTAAAGCATTGTGTGTTTTCCCCCAAAGAGTTGATGATAAAAAAAGCACTTTGTATTAAAACTGAGCCCGTTGTGTGAGGTCTGCAGCTAAGAATAACGTTTTTACCGGTATTTTCTCATCAAGCCGGCAGTGAGAGCCACAATCCGCGCTCTGATTGGCCGTGCTTGGGTGGTTCACGGCGGCTTCACTTTGCTGTCTGTTAAAGTCTGTTCTAAAGCCGCGTACGCATCCAAAGGTGAACGCTCGAGGATATTAATGCACCGAAGGTTTCGTTAGAGCAAATGAAGAGTTGGACACATTTAAATACCTACTTCCGGTGCAGGAAAGGTTGAGTAAAGGATTCGAAGTGCCCGTTTAAAAATGTACTTCAAGAATAAACAGTTACACATTTTGAGAAATTTGTGATTTCGATACAGAATTGTTCAGCTCTTTGGTCAAAAATCTGATGATTTTCTTATTTTTTCATGTGAACTTTGTGGATATAATTTTATTTCCTTGTATTTGGGACTTAACTTACACGTTCAACCTTAAATCTCTGTTGTTGTGCGTCGCTGCTCTTGCTAATCCACTAATTTAGTTTTAGCTACGTTTTTCATCTCTCGATACAGTTTAAAACTTTGGCGCTTGTCGTTACAAACTAATAAACTGCAAAACAAACATTCTGAGACGCAAAGAGCCTTGGATGGATTTGTCTAACTCTATTTCCCGATCGTTTGATCCCGTACAGTTTTGTGCATTGAAACCTCATGTTCCGTCTGTTTCTTTTGTGACCGGTGCCGTGTGTGTTTTCCCAGCGTGAACAGCCTGAGCTCGGAGAGCCTCCCTCTGCTGTGCGTCACCTTCATCACGGAGAACAGCCTTGTGGCCGCCGTACGTAACTGCACTCATGACTTCACTTGTAGATTCAAAATGTGGGGTCCATTCTTTTAGGAGTAAATGTGGACTTTAGGAGTTATATTATGCTAGCTGTATTTTAAGGCCAGGTCAACAAAGTCCACTCAAATGTGACTCGACTTGAATCAATCGCGCTTAAAATACACACAATTTGCCCGAAAACGTCTTTTAAAAGAGAAAAAAAATTTAAGTTTTCACAGACCACGCCCCCCACTACGACGAGTTGACAACTCCTGACTCCTCTCCCGGACCTCCTTCCTCCTCTCCTGGACCTCCCTCTTCCTCTCCTGGACCTCCCTCTTCCTCTCCTGGACCTCCCTCTTCCTCTCCTGGACTTCCTGCTTCCTCTCCTGGACTTCCTGCTTCCTCTCTTGGACCTCCTGCTTCCTCTCCTGGATTTCCTGCTTCCTCTCCTGGACCTCCTGCTTCCTCTCCTGGACCTCCTGCTTCCTCTCCTGGACCTCCTGCTTCCTCTCCTGGACCTCCTACCTCCTGCCTCCTCACCTGGTTCTCCTGACTCCTCACCATAACCTCCTACCGCCTCTCCTGGACCTCCTGCCTTCTCACCTGGAAGTGACTCAACTCTAATCAATCACGCTTAAAACACACACAATTTGCCCGGAAACATCTTTAAAAGAGGGAAAAATATTAAAAGTTTTCACCCACGCCAGGCCACGCCCCCCACTATGATGACGTGACAACTGCGTCCTTATTGTGATTTCACTCATGTTGAAGCCCCATCTGTCGTCCGCCCTCAGGGACACGACTGCTACCCCGTGCTGTTCGTGTACGACGGGGCCAAGGGCAGCCTGGCGTTCGGGGGCAAGCTGGACGTGCCCAAGCAGGCGGCGCAGAAGGGCATCAGCGCCAGGGAACGCTTCCAGAACCTGGACCGCAGAGCGTCGGAGAGCCAGGCCAGCGACAAGGAGCTCAGCAGCCTGCACAAGAACAGCATCAGGTGCGACGCCGATGCTCCGCGCGGGCAAAACGCCGGCGTCCAGAACTCGATTCAAGCCAATTATCTCACAATCTTGATCTGATGTTTCAGCCAAATCTCGGTGCTGGACGGAGGGCGGGCCCAGTGCTCCAGGTTCTGCACCACGGGCATGGACGGTGGCATGGCCGTGTGGGACGTCAAGGTATGGCCCCCGATCGACGTGCTAGCAGCGTGACGTTTGTCAGAGGGACCGCTGCCGTAGCAATTAACAATTCATAACTGAATATTGTGGGTTTTTTTAATGGTGAGAAAAGATGAAGCTGAAACACGTCCATAAAATGTTTAATGTGTGGGGAAAAAAAGAAGCTATTTCACAGTTCTTGGGCAGGACGCTACAATGGAAACACGTTTTAACTTACGGTGACTTTACGTTGCTAGATTACTTTTTAACTTTTTTTTACTTGTAATGCGACCATAATCTCCAAATCCAAACCCGCTTTATTTATGTAGCACATTTTATAAACAAAAGAGCTGCACAAATACGAAATAAAAGGCATAATAAGTGCTCAATGTGATCTCACTAGTCCTAAAACAATAAAACCAAATATAGCAGCAAGCGGCAATGATCAGCCCTCGCCACGCCGCCGCAAGAGGAGCAATTGTCCTTTTATTACGCCTACTGCTGAATCTGTGACGCTGTCACATCTTCTCCCCTTTGTTTTACCATCAAAAAGCTATTTTATTTTGAATTCTTGGCAAAATGTGCCAAGAGCCCGCGACTTTTACCCTTGAAGATGAGTCTCTAACGCCCGAGGAGGATTTCGTGAAAGTATAAAGTATAAACATGTTCTGGCAATTTCCCCATTGGAATAACATGGGAGGTTTCGGTCATCGTTACGGCAAAGCCATAACAATTATGACATGGCTCTCATTGACTTTTTTTGATGGGGATGCTAAAATTGAGTTTTGTGTCAAATTTCGTAAAATTTCGCGTCAAATTTCGTAAAATTTCGCTAAACTAAACATTTAACCTCCATATAACATGGCAGAAATGTTAAATTTGGGAAATTTCTGAAATTCTAGCTAAAGACCGTGACAGGGTCAATGTAGGCCAACGCCCTGGGAGGAGTCCGCAAAAGTACGACGTTTGTAAAAACTCCTGAGTCATGCTTAGCCATTTTTGAACCAATATGGCCGACATTTGGTTGGGTGGACGGCGTTGCCGTAATATTTTTTACTTCTCTTGTCACCATCTACCTCTGCGCCAAATTTCATGATTCTACGATCAGATTTTTTTTGGGTCATTTCCCATCTCTCAATGCATTGTTGGTACATTTGGGGGCGCTGACGCGCCAATTTTTTTAGTTTTAGAAAAGGGAAATAGCCAGAATGTAGAGAGGCACGATTTTTAGAGGTGTGAACATTTTTGTGACTTTTCGTCAATGTTCACTGGGTGAAAAATAGGGGGGTTGGTCCCGAGAAGGAAGAAAGAAAGAATAATATTCCGATGCGAAAACAATGTTTCCCATTTTTCAAATATCATAAACTATACATTTTCGGAAAGCGCTCGCGCTTTCCTACCTCATGGTGTGGGTCCCTGGTCACTGACGGGTACTTTTGTTAATTTTGAGTGGGCTCCGCCCACTTTGTGTTTTTGGCCCTCTAAACAGTAATAATGTTCATTTTTTGCATTACATGCTTATATGCACGGAACATGCAAGAGATGGGGAACATATTCGTGAGCTACTTAGCGCAAATGAGTGCTTTTTATTCTGTATTATGTAAAGCGCTCGCACGGCCTTACGGAACTAATAGGCCTCTCGCCAGCTTGTGGCCTAACCAAGGCAAGTCAAAGCAATGTCATAAAACCCAAAAATGACAATGGTATAAGTAAATCAAAGTAAATAAAATAAAATAAATACTAACATTCATCACAATACCGTTACTTTTGCATTCAGAACCGAGATGACTTTACACACGCGTCATTGTGCTAATAGTCTTTTTTTTATCTCTTCTAGACTCTGGAGAATTCCATGAAGAACCTGAAGATCGTCTGAGCTGGAGTTTGCTCTTGTGCCTTATGCTTTAGCTGGAATGTGTGAAGGAGCAGACCTCAGACTGAAGGAGCAGACCTCAGACTGAAGGAGCAGACCTCAGACTGAAGGAGCAGACCTCAGACTGAAGGAGCAGACCTCAGACTGAAGGAGCAGACCTCAGACTGAAGGAGCAGACCTCAGACTGAAGGAGCAGACCTCAGACTGAAGGAGCAGACCTCAGACTGAAGGAGCAGACCTCAGACTGAAGGAGCAGACCTCAGACTGAAGGAGCAGACCTCAGACTGAAGGAGCAGACCTCAGACTGAAGGAGCAGACCTCAGACTGAAGGAGTGCGCTCAGGTCTCCACATGGTACTTATAACCGCTGTATGAATCATGAAATTGCTTATGCTGGTCATAAACGGTCTTTGAATAAAGAATGCTGTTATACAAACACTGTGGTTCTTCTCGCACGCTTCACGAGGCTTCACGAGGCTTCACGAGGCTTCTCGACGCTTCTCGACGCTGCCTTCCTCGTCATTAAAGGAGGTTCAAGTCTAGAATACAAACAAGAGCGACTAACGAGCTCGTTCAGCTTCTTCCACTTGATTTACATCTGAAAAACATGCATGAAAAAGTAGAAACGCCATGATCAGCATTAAAAAGCTGCCTTCTCTTGTTTGTTTGTTTGTTTGTCGGCTCTTAAAGCGCCCCCTGCAGGTCAGACCACTCATTGAACTAAAATGCAGTTATGTTTTATATATTTAAAATGTAATTGACATCACACTAGGAAATTACCCAGCAAACACTGGGCCAAACTCTTACAATTAGATAAATGAGAGCAGATGTGTTTAGTTGAATTATATCTTGATGTCAAAAAAGTATTTTCTTCATTTTATACACATTTTTCAACGTTTTCTCCACAAATACCTGCTCGATTGGTGTAAAACTATAATTTATATGTACAACAGGCACAAATACACCAAATAAAGTCAAAATTAGGAAATCGTAAAACCTGTCACTTTACCTTTATTTATCCAGCTAAATCTGTTTAGACAAAAACATCGTAAGAAAAACTTTATGGAGCAAAAAACCCTCATAAAACAGCTCACAAAGTTTCCGTTATGAGAAGGAAAAACAAGTCCAATGTGCATAATATGTCTCCTTATTATACTTATTATACTTATATCAGCCATGTAGAGTAAAATATAGTGTCATAATAAAGAAAGATTTGCGTATGAGGCACCACTAGCACTGTAAGAAGGTTCAAAGCTCTGAAAGGTCCATTTTGCATGATATGGGACCTTTAAGAACGTGTAATTCCACCTGGAGACACTTAGCATCGTGTTCCAAAATACTACTATTACTACTACTGATCCTTTACCATGAGTATTTATCTTTTACCATGAATACTTTTGTACATCACTTAGTTTTTGTATTTCGTTGCGTTCCACCACTGCTTTTTAGCATCACCTGGCGGCCACACTGTCCTGCAGATCTCACACACACACACACACACACACACACACACCCACACACACCCACACACACCCACACACACACACACACCCACACACACGACACACACAGACACACACACACACACACACACACACGACACACACAGACACACACACACACACACCCACACACACGACACACACAGACACACACACACGACACACACACAGACACACACACACACACACACACACACCCACACACACGACACACACACACACACCCACACACACGACACACACAGACACACACACACACACACACCCACACACACACACACACACCCACACACACCCACACACACGACACACACAGACACACACACACACACACACACGACACACACAGACACACACACACACACACACCCACACACACGACACACACAGACACACACACACACACGACACACACAGACACACACACACACACGACACACACAGACACACACACACACACACACACACACGACAGACACACACACACACAGACACACACACACACACACACAGACACACACACAGACACCCACACACACACACCCACACACACACACACACACACACACACACAGACACACACAGACACACACACACACACACGACACACACACAAACACGACACACACACACACACACGACACACACACACACACGACACACACACGACACACACAGACACACACGACACACACACACACACGACACACACACAGACACACACACGACACACACAGACACACACACACACACACGACACACACACAGACACACACACACGACACACACACACAGACACACACACAGACACACACACACACACACACACACAGACACACACAGACACACACACAGACACACACACACGACACACACAGACACACACACAGACACACACACGACACACACAGACACACACAGACACACACACGACACACACACACAGACACACACACACACACACACACACACAGACACACACAGACACACACACAGACACACACACACACACACACACACACACACACACACACACACACACACACACAGACACACACACAGACACACACACACGACACACACAGACACACACACAGACACACACACAGACACACACACAGACACACACACAGACACACACACAGACACACACACAGACACACACACAGACAGACACACACACAGACACACACACAGACACACACACAGACAGACACACACACAGACAGACACACACACACGTCACACGCACACGTCACACGCACGCGCTGGAGGAGGAACACGGTGGAGCGGGAGGAGCTCCGGAGCCTGAACCATCAGAAGCAGCAGCAGCGGCGGCCGCGTGTCCCGAGCCCAGCGTCACCAGCAGCTCCCGCCCGCGCCTCTCTCTGCGCCCGGCGTCACGAGCGGATTTCGGCACAACAAGGAGGCGACGCCGGCAGAGGAGGAGGAAGAAGAAGAGGAAGAAGAAGAGGAGGAAGAAGAAGAAGAGGAGGAGGAAGAAGAAGAGGAGGAAGAAGAGGAGAGGAGGAGGAGGCGTGTTTGTTTGGGCTGAAACGTCCCATCGCTCCATCTCCATCTGTGGGAACTCCGGGGCTGCAGCCGAATACTGTCCCTCTGCCTGCCGTCTCCTCTCCCGGACCTCCTGCCTCCTGACCCACACCTCCTGCTTCCTCTCCCAGACCTCCTGCCTCCTGACCCACACCTCCTGCTTCCTCTCCCAGACCTCCTGCCTCCTGACCCACACCTCCTGCCTCCTGGCCCACACCTCCTGCTTCCTCTCCTGGACCTCCTGACCTAGACCTCCTGCCTCCTCACCTGGTTCTCCTACCTCCTCTACTGCACCTCCTGCTTCCTCTCCTGCATCTCCTGCTTCCTCTCCTGCACCTCCTGCCTCCTCACTTGGACCTCCTGCCTCCTCACCTCCTCACTTGGACCTCCTGCCTCCTCACTTGGACCTCCTGCCTCCTCACTTGGACCTCCTGCCTCCTCACCTCCTCACTTGGACCTCCTGCCTCCTAACTTGGACCTCCTGCCTCCTCACTTGGACCTCCTGCCTCCTCACTTGGACCTCCTGCCTCCTCACTTGGACCTCCTGCCTCCTAACTTGGACCTCCTGCCTCCTCACTTGGACCTCCTGCCTCCTCACTTGGACCTCCTGCCTCCTCACCTCCTAACTTGGACCTCCTGCCTCCTAACTTGGACCTCCTGCCTCCTCACTTGGACCTCCTGCCTCCTCACTTGGACCTCCTGCCTCCTCACCTCCTAACTTGGACCTCCTGCCTCCTCACTTGGACCTCCTGCCTCCTCACTTGGACCTGTTGCCGCTCGACACTAAATGAATCTTGTAAGGTAAGAACACGGCTTGTTAGCGCCTCATATTTGTCATGGGTTTAAAGTAGAACGTGAAAATCGAGAGAATTATGAAAAATGTCGACTATTTTGCAGGAAATAGTGGTAAAAGTGTGACGAGCTGCTCAGTGAGGCGGGACATACAGGGGCGAGCGTGATAAATGTAGTTTTTTAGGTTAAAACTGCTACAAAACCGTATGATTTAGCCACTTATCGCACATAAACATTACATATAAGACACATTTATTCTGTCCAAACGCTGCAGTGCAATCGTCATAATTACAATTGTACATAATAATGTTGTTTTAATAGTGGTTTATCTGGATTTTTACTGGATGTTTTTATTCTCCTGCTGTTCTTCACTTCCCATTCAAAAGACATAATATTTGGTTTTAAATCACCATGGCAACGGTCCGAAATAGATCACATTATATTAGAACTCAGAAAAAGAGGATGCACTCATCTCCACCCACTGTAGTCGTACGTCTTCTGTAGTCGTACGTCTTCTGTAGTCGCACGTCTTCTGTAGTCGTACGTCTTCTGTAGTCGTACGTCTTCTGTAGTCGTACGTCTTCTGTAGTCGCACGTCTTCTGTAGTCGTACGTCTTCTGTAGTCGTACGTCTTCTGTTGTGTACGTCTTCTGTAGTCGTACGTCTTCAGTAGTCGTACGTCTTCTGTAGTTGTACGTCTTCTGTAGTCGTACGTCTTCTGTAGTCGCACGTCTTCTGTAGTCGCACGTCTTCTGTAGTCGTACGTCTTCTGTAGTCGTACGTCTTCTGTAGTCGTACGTCTTCTGTAGTCGTACGTCTTTTGTAGTTGTACGTCTTCTGTAGTTGTACGTTTTTGTAGTCGCACGTCTTCTGTAGTCGTACGTCTTCTGTAGTCGCACGTCTTCTGTAGTCGCACGTCTTCTGTAGTTGTACGTCTTCTGTAGTCGTACGTCTTCTGTAGTTGTACGTCTTCTGTAGTCGCACGTCTTCTGTAGTTGTACGTCTTCTGTAGTCGTACGTCTTCTGTAGTTGTACGTCTTCTGTAGTCGTACGTCTGTTGTTGTACGTCTTCTGTAGTTGTACGTCTTCTGTAGTCGTACGTCTTCTGTAGTCGTACGTCTTCTGTAGTCGTACATCTTCTGTAGTCGTACGTTTTTGTAGTTGTACGTCTTCTGTAGTTGTACGTCTTCTGTAGTTGTACGTTTTTGTAGTCGCACGTCTTCTGTAGTCGTACGTCTTCTGTAGTCGCACGTCTTCTGTAGTCGCACGTCTTCTGTAGTTGTACGTCTTCTGTAGTCGTACGTCTTCTGTAGTCGCACGTCTTCTGTAGTTGTACGTCTTCTGTAGTCGTACGTCTTCTGTAGTCGTACGTCTTCTGTAGTCGTACGTCTTCTGTAGTCGCACGTCTTCTGTAGTCGTACGTCTTCTGTAGTCGTACGTCTTCTGTTGTGTACGTCTTCTGTAGTTGTACGTCTTCTGTAGTCGTACGTCTTCAGTAGTCGTACGTCTTCTGTAGTTGTACGTCTTCTGTAGTCGTACGTCTTCTGTAGTCGCACGTCTTCTGTAGTCGCACGTCTTCTGTAGTCGTACGTCTTCTGTAGTCGTACGTCTTTTGTAGTTGTACGTCTTCTGTAGTTGTACGTTTTTGTAGTCGCACGTCTTCTGTAGTCGTACGTCTTCTGTAGTCGCACGTCTTCTGTAGTCGCACGTCTTCTGTAGTTGTACGTCTTCTGTAGTCGTACGTCTTCTGTAGTTGTACGTCTTCTGTAGTCGCACGTCTTCTGTAGTTGTACGTCTTCTGTAGTCGTACGTCTTCTGTAGTTGTACGTCTTCTGTATTCGTACGTCTTCTGTAGTCGTACGTCTTCTGTAGTCGTACGTCTTTTGTAGTTGTACGTCTTCTGTAGTTGTACGTTTTTGTAGTCGTACGTCTTCTGTAGTCGTACGTCTTCTGTAGTCGCACGTCTTCTGTAGTTGTACGTCTTCTGTAGTCGTACGTTTTTGTAGTCGTACGTCTTCTGTAGTCGTACGTCTTCTGTAGTTGTACGTCTTCTGTAGTTGTACGTCTTCTGTAGTCGTACGTCTTCTGTAGTTGTACGTCTTCTGTAGTCGCACGTCTTCTGTAGTCGTACGTCTTCTGTAGTCGTACGTCTTCTGTAGTCGTACGTCTTCTGTAGTCGCACGTCTTCTGTAGTCGTACGTCTTCTGTAGTCGTACGTCTTCTGTTGTGTACGTCTTCTGTAGTCGTACGTCTTCAGTAGTCGTACGTCTTCTGTAGTTGTACGTCTTCTGTAGTCGTACGTCTTCTGTAGTCGCACGTCTTCTGTAGTCGCACGTCTTCTGTAGTCGTACGTCTTCTGTAGTCGTACGTCTTCTGTAGTCGTACGTCTTCTGTAGTCGTACGTCTTTTGTAGTTGTACGTCTTCTGTAGTTGTACGTTTTTGTAGTCGCACGTCTTCTGTAGTCGTACGTCTTCTGTAGTCGCACGTCTTCTGTAGTCGCACGTCTTCTGTAGTTGTACGTCTTCTGTAGTCGTACGTCTTCTGTAGTTGTACGTCTTCTGTAGTCGCACGTCTTCTGTAGTTGTACGTCTTCTGTAGTCGTACGTCTTCTGTAGTTGTACGTCTTCTGTAGTCGTACGTCTGTTGTTGTACGTCTTCTGTAGTTGTACGTCTTCTGTAGTCGTACGTCTTCTGTAGTCGTACGTCTTCTGTAGTCGTACATCTTCTGTAGTCGTACGTTTTTGTAGTTGTACGTCTTCTGTAGTTGTACGTCTTCTGTAGTTGTACGTTTTTGTAGTCGCACGTCTTCTGTAGTCGTACGTCTTCTGTAGTCGCACGTCTTCTGTAGTCGCACGTCTTCTGTAGTTGTACGTCTTCTGTAGTCGTACGTCTTCTGTAGTCGCACGTCTTCTGTAGTTGTACGTCTTCTGTAGTCGTACGTCTTCTGTAGTCGTACGTCTTCTGTAGTCGTACGTCTTCTGTAGTCGCACGTCTTCTGTAGTCGTACGTCTTCTGTAGTCGTACGTCTTCTGTTGTGTACGTCTTCTGTAGTTGTACGTCTTCTGTAGTCGTACGTCTTCAGTAGTCGTACGTCTTCTGTAGTTGTACGTCTTCTGTAGTCGTACGTCTTCTGTAGTCGCACGTCTTCTGTAGTCGCACGTCTTCTGTAGTCGTACGTCTTCTGTAGTCGTACGTCTTTTGTAGTTGTACGTCTTCTGTAGTTGTACGTTTTTGTAGTCGCACGTCTTCTGTAGTCGTACGTCTTCTGTAGTCGCACGTCTTCTGTAGTCGCACGTCTTCTGTAGTTGTACGTCTTCTGTAGTCGTACGTCTTCTGTAGTTGTACGTCTTCTGTAGTCGCACGTCTTCTGTAGTTGTACGTCTTCTGTAGTCGTACGTCTTCTGTAGTTGTACGTCTTCTGTATTCGTACGTCTTCTGTAGTCGTACGTCTTCTGTAGTCGTACGTCTTTTGTAGTTGTACGTCTTCTGTAGTTGTACGTTTTTGTAGTCGTACGTCTTCTGTAGTCGTACGTCTTCTGTAGTCGCACGTCTTCTGTAGTTGTACGTCTTCTGTAGTCGTACGTTTTTGTAGTCGTACGTCTTCTGTAGTCGTACGTCTTCTGTAGTTGTACGTCTTCTGTAGTTGTACGTCTTCTGTAGTCGTACGTCTTCTGTAGTTGTACGTCTTCTGTAGTCGCACGTCTTCTGTAGTCGTACGTCTTCTGTAGTCGTACGTTTTTTTGTAGTCGTACGTCTTCTGTAGTCGTACGTCTTCTGTAGTTGTAACTTCTTCTGTAGTTGTACGTCTTCTGTAGTTGTACGTCTTCTGTAGTCGTACATCTTTTGTAGTTGTACGTCTTCTGTAGCTGTACGTCTTCTGTAGTTGTACGTCTTCTGTAGTCGTACGTCTTCTGTTGTTGTACGTCTTTTGTAGTTGTACGTCTTTTGTAGTTGTACGTCTTCTGTAGTTGTACGTCTTCTGTAGTTGTACGTCTTCTGTAGTCGTACATCTTTTGTAGTTGTACGTCTTCTGTAGTCGTACGTCTTCTGTAGCTGTACGTCTTCTGTAGTTGTACGTCTTTTGTAGTCGTACGTCTTTTGTAGTCGTACGTCTTTTGTAGTTGTACGTCTTTTGTAGTCGTACGTCTTTTGTAGTTGTACGTCTTCTGTAGTTGTACGTCTTTTGTAGTCGTACGTCTTCAGTAGTCGTACGTCTTTTGTAGTTGTACGTCTTCTGTAGTTGTACGTCTTCTGTAGTCGTACGTCTTCTGTAGTTGTACGTCTTCTGTAGTCGTACGTCTTCTGTAGTCGTACGTCTTTTGTAGTTGTACGTCTTCTGTAGTTGTACGTTTTTGTAGTTGTACGTCTTCTGTAGTTGTACGTCTTTTGTAGTTGTACGTCTTCTGTAGTTGTACGTCTTCTGTAGTCGTACGTCTTCTGTAGTCGCACGTCTTCTGTAGTCGTACGTCTTTTGTAGTTGTACGTCTTCTGTAGTTGTACGTCTTCTATAGTTGTACGTCTTCTATAGTTGTACGTCTTCTATAGTTGTACGTCTTCTGTAGTCGTACGTCTTCTGTAGTCGTACGTCTTTTGTAGTTGTACGTCTTCTGTAGTTGTACGTTTTTGTAGTTGTACGTCTTCTGTAGTTGTACGTCTTCTGTTGTACGTCTTCTATAGTTGTACGTCTTCTATAGTTGTACGTCTTCTGTAGTCGTACGTCTTCTGTAGTTGTACGTCTTCAAAGTAAGTGTTTTACTTTATACCGTAAAAAAAATAAAAATAAATGGGTCAAAAGAATAAAGTCTAAAGTCCTGTTTTTGATATAAAATATAAGAGTTTTTTCTACACGAAGTGGGCGGGACCAGACGGCTCGTCTTTCCACAGTTTTAGACGTGTAATAACTAACAAAAGTCTCACAATAAGATCAGATTACAGGCTCCGGTCCTGAGCTCTTGTGGTCCGGGCACTTGGCTCTGAATCATGATGAGATCATAGAGATACTTTAGAGTTTAGAGTCCTTTGGCCAGCAACATGACTCGTCTCCTTCTAGTCATCCACGCTCTTCAGCCCCAATGAACACAGTCTTATAACTGAGGTTTAATCGTCTTTATATCAAGTCCTGACCAAACCAGGACCGAACCAAGACCGAACCAGGACAAAACCAGGACAAAACCAGGACCAAACCAGGACAAAACCAGGACGGAACCAGGCCAGAACCAGGACAAAACCAGGATGGAACCAGGCCAGAACCAGGACAAAACCAGGATGGAACCAGGACAGAACCAGGACAAAACCAGGACCGAACCAGGACAAAACCAAGACCAAACCAGGACAAAACCAGGACCAAACCAGGACAAAACCAGGACAAAACCAAGACCAAACCAGGACAAAACCAGGACTGAACCAGGACCAAACCAGGACCGAACCAGAACATAACCAGGACAGAACCAGGACAAAACCAAGACCAAACCAGGACAAAACCAGGACGGAACCAGGACCGAACCAGGACAAAACCAAGACCAAACCAGGACAAAACTAGGACCAAACAAGGACAAAACCAGGACAAAACCAGGACAAAACCAAGACCAAACCAGGACCGAACCAGGACCGAACCACGACCGAACCAAGAGAAAACCGGGGCCGAACCAGGGCTGAACCACGACCGAACATAGAGGGAACCAGGACCGAACCAGGAGCCGATACAAGCCTGAATGAGATCAGGACCAGGACCAGACCAGGAGTCGTCTCGTCCTGTGTCTCTTCCACAGATGACAACAATGTGATTATGTAACATCCCACAAAGGCCCCTCTCTGCGTGAGTCATAATGAGGCTGCTAATGTGGGCCGCTAATGTGGGCCGCTTATGAAACACGACAGGGCCTTTTCATGTCCTTCTACATAGGCCCAGCACCGGACCTTTCAGGCGTTCAGTCCTCGACCACAGAGCATCAGAACAACTAGAGCAAGAGGAAAGACGGAGGAGAGGAGGTGTTTTCCAGCCTGAAAAAAAAGAAAGAAAAGAAGGCACGACATTCCCCGCTCTGAGGTTTCCATGCCGACGGTGACATCAGCCGAGGGGGTAGGGGTTGTTTGGGTGTCTTGCGTTTTATATGGTGTTTAGGTTTAGAGCTGTTTTAGCCCTGGTTTAGTCCTGGTTTAGCTCTGGTTTAGTCCGGGTTTAGTCTTGGTTTAGCTCTGGTTTAGCCCTGGTTTAGTCCTGGTTTAGCTCTGGTTTAGTCCGGGTTTAGTCTTGGTTTAGCTCTGGTTTAGCCCTGGTTTAGTCCTGGTTTAGAGCTGGTTTAGTCCTGGTTTAGCCCTAGTTTAGTCCTGGTTTAGCCCTGGTTTAGTCCTGGTTTAGCTCTGGTTTAGCCCTTGTTTAGCCCTGGTTTAGACCTGATTTAGCCCTGGTTTAGTCCTGGTGTAGTCCTGGTTTAGTCCTGGTTTAGTCCTAGTTTAGTCCTGGTTTAGCTCTGGTTTAGCCCTTGTTCAGCCTTGGTTTAGATCTGGTTTAGCCCTGGTTTAGTCTTGGTTTAGACCCGGTTTAGCCCTGGTTTAGACCTGGTTTAGCCCTGGTTTAGCCCTAGTTTAGCCCTGGTTTAGCCCTGGTTTAGCCCTAGTTTAGCCCTGGTTTAGCCCTGGTTTAGCCCTGGTTTTGCCCTGGTTTAGCTCTGGTTTAGCCGTTTTTTAGCCCTGGTTTTGCCCTGGTTTAGCTCTGGTTTAGCCATTGTTTAGCCCTGGTTTAGCCCTGAGTTCCAGACCAGTTAAATCAATAGTGCTGAGCGCCATATATGCTGTACTAATAAGTGGGTTGTGATGAAAGATGGGAGCGCGACAGACCTGACGTGGTTGCCAGGTGCTCGGCTGCTGTTGCTAAGTGACGGCTACCATGACGACGGGATGAAGCATGATTAGCAGAGGAGTCGGGAGCGGGCGGGCGGCAGGAGGGAGGTAAACAAAACATGTGCAGAAATGTGGATGAGAGTGAAAACACGGTGCGTCTGGTTCACGTCACGTTCTTCTCACGACCTGAAAACGGCTCCATCTTTCTTTGCTTTTCACTCGGCATCAAATCATCTTTTACGGCTTATTATCTCTTCTCATTTTAGTACGAGTCTGGCCTTTTTCAGCTCCCATAACGACACACATACTTTGCGCTGGTATCGGTTGGAGCTTGGAATCTCGGGGTTCTTCCACGATTCGATACGACGGGCGATACGCAGCTCACGATTCCATAATATCACGCAATTGATATTCTGCAATATATGTCACTGTTTTTGTGGAACCAAATGCAGCATTGCTTTGTTAAACCTGCACCAACTTAACGTGAAACAGTTTAAATCATGAAAACAGTGACAGTATCGTACATATGAGTGGACAGGGCTATTTCAGCGCTCCAAACAGGAAGTGACATCCGGCTCCTTCAGCTCTGGTTTTGTCCTAGTGTAGTCCTGGTTTAGTCCTGGTTTAGTCCTGGTTTAGTCCTGGTTTAGTCCTGGTTTAGTTCTGGTTTAGTCCTGGTTTAGTTCTGGTTTAGTCCTGGTTTAGTCCTGGTTTAGTCCTGGTTTAGTTCTGGTTTAGTCCTGGTTTAGTCCTGGTTTAGTCCTGGTTTAGTCCTGGTTTAGTTCTGGTTTAGTCCTGGTTTAGTCCTGGTTTAGTCCTGGTTTAGTTCTGGTTTAGTCCTGGTTTAGTCCTGGTTTAGTCCTGGTTTAGTTCTGGTTTAGTCCTGGTTTAGTCCTGGTTTAGTCCTGGTTTAGTCCTGGTTTAGTTCTGGTTTAGTTCTGGTTTAGTTCTGGTTTAGTTCTGGTTTTGTCCTGGTTTAGTCCTGGTTTAGTCCTGGTTTAGTTCTGGTTTAGTTCTGGTTTAGTTCTGGTTTAGTTCTGGTTTAGTCCTGGTTTAGTTCTGGTTTAGTCCTGGTTTAGTCCTGGTTTAGTCCTGGTTTAGTCCTGGTTTAGTTCTGGTTTAGTTCTGGTTTAGTTCTGGTTTAGTCCTGGTTTAGTTCTGGTTTAGTCCTGGTTTAGTCCTGGTTTAGTTCTGGTTTAGTCCTGGTTTAGTCCTGGTTTAGTCCTGGTTTAGTTCTGGTTTAGTTCTGGTTTAGTCCTGGTTTAGTCCTGGTTTAGTTCTGGTTTAGTCCTGGTTTAGTCCTGGTTTAGTTCTGGTTTAGTTCTGGTTTTGTCCTGGTTTAGTTCTGGTTTAGTCCTGGTTTAGTCCTGGTTTAGTCCTGGTTTAGTTCTGGTTTAGTCCTGGTTTAGTCCTGGTTTAGTCCTGGTTTAGTTCTGGTTTAGTCCTGGTTTAGTCCTGGTTTAGTCCTGGTTTAGTCCTGGTTTAGTTCTGGTTTAGTCCTGGTTTAGTCCTGGTTTAGTTCTGGTTTAGTCCTAGTGTAGTCCTGGTTTAGTTCTGGTTTAGTCCTGGTGTAGTCCTGGTTTAGTCCTGGTTTAGTCCTGGTTTAGTCCTGGTTTAGTTCTGGTTTAGTCCTGGTTTAGTCCCGGTTTAGTCCTGGTTTAGTTCTGGTTTAGTCCTGGTTTAGTCCTGGTATTGCCCTGTTTTAGCCC
The DNA here is from genome assembly GCF_026437365.1 of Eucyclogobius newberryi. NCBI lineage: Eukaryota > Metazoa > Chordata > Actinopteri > Gobiiformes > Gobiidae > Eucyclogobius > Eucyclogobius newberryi. Next base: position 37,637,283 of record NW_027316056.1, on the reverse strand, counting down.
TGGTTTAGTCCTGGTTTAGTCCTGGTATTGCCCTGTTTTAGCCCTGTTTTAGCCCTGGTTTAGTCCTGGTTTAGTTCTGGTTTAGTCCTGGTTTAGTCCTGGTTTAGTCCTGGTTTAGACCTGGTTTAGACCTGGTTTAGTCCTGGTATTGCCCTGTTTTAGCCCTGTTTTAGCCCTGGTTTAGTCCTGGTTTAGTTCTGGTTTAGTCCTGGTTTAGTCCTGGTTTAGTCCTGGTTTAGACCTGGTTTAGACCTGGTTTAGTCCTGGTATTGCCCTGTTTTAGCCCTGTTTTAGCCCTGGTTTAGTCCTGGTTTAGTTCTGGTTTAGTCCTGGTTTAGTCCTGGTTTAGTCCTGGTATTGCCCTGTTTTAGCCCTGTTTTAGCCCTGCTTTAGTCCTGGTTTAGTTCTGGTTTAGTCCTGGTTTAGCCCTGGTTTAGTCCTGGTTTAGTTCTGGTTTAGTTCTGGTTTAGTCCTGGTATTGCCCTGTTTTAGCCCTGTTTTAGCCCTGGTTTAGTCCTGGTTTAGTTCTGGTTTAGTTCTGGTTTAGTCCTGGTTTAGTCCTGGTATTGCCCTGTTTTAGCCCTGTTTTAGCCCTGGTTTAGTCCTGGTTTAGTTCTGGTTTAGTCCTGGTTTAGTCCTGGTTTAGTCCTGGTTTAGACCTGGTTTAGACCTGGTTTAGACCTGGTATTGCCCTGTTTTAGCCCTGTTTTAGCCGAACTGTGGTAAGTGTCTGGTATGTTAACGTAACATATGAACAGTTATTCAGATAACTATAGCATAAAGAACATGCTAACAAGTTTACCAAAGCATCAGTTTTACCCCAAATCACTAAATCCATTGATTGACAAGAGCGCCCTCTTGTGGTTGTAAGAGTGAAAATAATAACTCAAAACTATGAAAAAAGGTGTGACTTATAGTCCGGAAATTACGGCAAGTCCAAATTATTTCAGTAAACTCCCTTGGGTTTATATCACTATTTGACGAAACAAGAATCAAGAAATTGAAAATATAACAGAACTAACTGACGTCAGGTTGTGCCAGGAAGAAGTTCTCGAAAGACAGAACGCAACGCGATACAGGAACTAAGATTGTAAAATGAGGCGAGATCTTGGTCGTCCATCTTCTGCCGCTCGTCCGGGGTCAAAGTTCGGCCGCTCGTGCAGGAAATGGACGAGGGAGAAGCCACTTTGGCCCCGGATAAATTCTATTACAGTGACAATAATGCACGTTTGATTAGATCTACAGTCGGATAACGAGACTTGTAACTGTAAAAGGCAAAGTCAGATTAGAGATGTCTAGTAATTTAATAACATGTAATAACATGTAATGAAATGTAATAAAATGTCAAATCGAGAGGGCTGAGAATATAAAAGTCACGTCCGGGACAAGAAAGAAGTGTGTTTTTTACATTTACTGATTTAGTCCAAGTGTAGCTCTGGTTCAGTGCGGTTGAGACGATGTTTAGATCTTATTTTGAAAGGGTGGAGTTCTGGTTTGGACTTGGTTTTGTCCCAGGTTCAGTTTTAGTCTTCTTTTAGACCTTGTAGTGGTCCGTGTTAGTCCGAGACCGTGTGTGGTTTAGGGTTCAGTTTGTTTGATATTTTACTTCTGCTGAGGACTTGGTTTGGTCCTGTTCTGGTCCTTGTATAGCGTTGCCATGGTTACTGTGAACGCACCCTTAGTTTAGACCTTACTTTGAACTTGTGGCGTCGTAGTTTAGTCCTGGTTTTGTTTTAGTCTTCTTTATTTGGCTCTGGTTTGTCCTGGTTTAGCTCTGGTCTGGATTAGCCCTCAGTTTAGACCAGGCCTTTTCAACTCACGGCCCACGGGCCAGATCAGGCCCACCAAACGATCGATTCCGGCCCTTAACCCGTCTTCCAAGTATATATATATTTTTAATGGTTCAGTTTTTGTTTATTTCTGCTTTAGACCTGGTTTAGAGCTGGTTTAATTCAGGGTTAGTTCTGGTTTAATCAGTTTGATTCTGGGATAGTCCTGGCGAGTGCTGGTATTAGTTCAGTCCAAGGTTAAATTATGATTCAGTCCTGGATTGGCAATTGTGCAAAACCTTTTGTACTTTATTTTTCACACAAATGGAATATAGCAGTTATATTATTATTGAAAGTGGTGGAACAAAAACTGTCCCTCAGAATGATTTAGTTGCCCTGGTTTCCACTGACCCTGTGGAGTTTAGAACTGGTTTAGTCCTCTTCGGCCCATTTTACAGTCAACTTACAGTTACAGTTTTTACAGTTTTTTTGATTGTTCATATATTTTTCATTAATTATGATCTATCATTATTTTTCAGTGTTCATACATACATTTAAAGTAAACAGCATCGCCCTCATGTTTACAATGATACATTTTTACAATTATTCAATTTAACAGTTTTACCCCCCTCCAAAAAAATAAATGCATAACAAAATAAAATGATGATAAAAATAATAATGAAATAAAAAATAAAATAACAATAATAAAAATAATAAAATAAATATAATAATAAAATCAGAAATAAATCATAGTAATAATGAATAATACAGATTGTTACTGTTTTAAACATATGTAAAACAGAAATTGTTCATTTTAAAGTCTTTGCAGTGGTCCACTTGTGACCTCTGAACTCTAATCATTCACCGCCGTGACTTTACAAGCGCTTTCCACAACTTTCAAATAAAGCTAACAACAACTAGCATGCTAACAGCGCACTTCCTGTCAAATCAAACGCACTGTAAAAAGATACAGACGGCGCACTGTGGTCAAACAGATTGGACTTTACTACGTGGAAAACTCGTCCTCGGCTTGTCTTGGTTTAGTCCTGGTTTAGTCCTGGTTTAGTCCTGGTTTAGTCCGCGTGTTTGTTTGGTACGTTTCAAGTTTCTTCTTTGCCGACGTATGAATCACGAATGTGTGTTGCATTTTTGCTGTTTCCTGCAGGTTTATGAACAACCGCGTTCCTCCCCACAAGCGATACCAGCCCACCGAGTACGAGCATGCTGCCAACTGTGCCACCCACGCGGTAACCACACCCTCTCCTCATCATCCGTTCACTCAAAGTTGTGTTTTTGGGGCGGGGCTAGGGGGTAGGTGAGACCGAGTACGAGCATGCTGCCAACTGTGCCACCCACGCGGTAACCACACCCTCTCCTCATCATCCGTTCACTCAAAGTTGTGTTTTTGGGGCGGGGCTAGGGGGTAGGTGAGACCGAGTACGAGCATGCTGCCAACTGTGCCACCCACGCGGTAACCACACCCTCTCCTCATCATCCGTTCACTCAAAGTTGTGTTTTTGATTGATTCCTCCTGCATGAAAATCCCTGTTCTCACCTACCCCCTAGCCCCGCCCACATCCCCCTGAACTTTGCTGTGATTTTTTGAAAAGTTCAGACTCCGAGTGACACACGTCGAGTTCTAAAATGCCCCGTGGACACTTAAACGACAATAAAACCGTGTAAAAGATGATCTGCAATTGAAGAGGCGGGGCTTATCACAGTGAAGAGGTGGGGCTTATCACAGTGAAGAGGTGGGGCTTATCACTGTGAAGAGGTGGGGCTTATCACTGTGAAGAGGTGGGGCTTATCACAGTGAAGAGGTGGGGCTTATCACAGTGAAGAGGTGGGGCTTATCACTGTGAAGAGGTGGGGCTTATCACTGTGAAGAGGTGGGGCTTATCACTGTGAAGAGGTGGGGCTTATCACTGTGAAGAGGTGGGGCTTATCACTGTGAAGAGGTGGGGCTTATCACAGTGAAGAGGTGGGGCTTATCACTGTGAAGAGGTGGGGCTTATCACTGTGAAGAGGTGGGGCTTATCACTGTGAAGAGGTGGGGCTTATCACTGTGAAGAGGTGGGGCTTATCACTGTGAAGAGGCGGGGATTAGCAGTTCTGCCGTTTCTATTATTAGGTCGTTTTAGATCTGGTTTACAACAAAATGTAAAAAAATGATCGACTTATGTTATAGTTCAACACAAATTACCTGAAAAAAAAGTAAACAATGCCTTTTAAAATAATATAAATAAGTATACATCATAACTAGTAGACAACAGTTTTCTTTAACTATATATTCATATTCTTAATCCGTTGTATTTTGAGGCGAATACTGCGCTAACCGTTACGCGTGTTTTTAAAGTTTAATTTTACTATTTTTATTTTTTATTAGAACATAGTACAACAACAACAACAACACAAAACCCCCCACAAAAAAACCCTGAAAGAACGAGCTGGACCAGAGAGAACATAAGGGAAGTAAAGGAGTAAAAGTAGAAAATAAGGGCGTGGCACCAAAGAAAAAAGGAAAGAAAAAGAAGAATTAGAGCATTTAAGTCCAAAATAACCGTCCCATTTGTCCTTTTTTTCTGTTTTTTTCTTCTATTTTTGATGTGAGTCCAGTTATTTGTTCCATTGTGCTTATGTCTGTTATTATATTAGTCCCGTCCTTAATCGTTGGGCCGGTTTGAGCCGTCGTCTTCTTCTTCCCAGCTGCCAAAAGTATCCATCCACTGTGTCCATGTGTTTTCAGGCCCAAGCACTTTATTCTGAAATTGAGTGTTGAGCTTTGTTTATTTCCGTCCAGTATTTTTGTACATGACACGCCACTGTTTCTCCAGCCCCTCCCATGGCCCCTCCCATGGCCCCTCCCATGGCCCCTCCCATGGCCCCTCCCCGCGAATATTATGTTGTCATGTTCCTTCTCTGCGTTTCGTAACGGATTCGCCCGTTTCGCTTCAGTTGTGGATAATCCCGAGTCTCCTGGGCAGCTCGGTGCTCCACTTCCTGTCCGATGGCCAATGGGAGCGCGTCTCGGCCTGGCTGTACGGCGCCGGCCTCAGCTCGCTCTTCATCATCTCCACGCTGTTCCACACCGTGTCGTGGAAGAAGAGCCACCTCCGGTGAGCGCTCCGCCACACGCTCTGACACGCCACACGCTCTGACACGCCACACGCTCTGACACACGCCACACGCTCTGACACGCCACACGCTCTGACACACGCCACACGCTCTGACACACGCCACACGCTCTGACACGCCACACGCTCTGACACGCCACACGCTCTGACACACCACACGCTCTGACACACGCCACACGCTCTGACACGCCACACGCTCTGACACACGCCACACGCTCTGACACACGCCACACGCTCTGACACGCCACACGCTCTGACACGCCACACGCTCTGACACGCCACACGCTCTGACACACGCCACACGCTCTGACACACGCCACACGCTCTGACACGCCACACGCTCTGACACGCCACACGCTCTGACACACGCCACACGCTCTGACACGCCACACGCTCTGACACGCCACACGCTCTGACACACGCCACACGCTCTGACACACGCCACACGCTCTGACACACGCCACACGCTCTGACACGCCACACGCTCTGACACGCCACACGCTCTGACACACGCCACACGCTCTGACACGCCACACGCTCTGACACGCCACACGCTCTGACACACGCCACACGCTCTGACACACGCCACACGCTCTGACACACGCCACACGCTCTGACACGCCACACGCTCTGACACGCCACACGCTCTGACACACGCCACACGCTCTGACACGCCACACGCTCTGACACGCCACACGCTCTGACACGCCACACGCTCTGACACGCCACACGCTCTGACACACGCTCTGACACGCCACACGCTCTAACACGCCACACGCTCTGACACGCCACACGCTCTGACACGCCACACGCTCTGACACACCACACGCTCTGACACGCCACACGCTCTGACACACCACACGCTCTGACACGCCACACGCTCTGACACGCCACACGCTCTGACACGCCACACGCTCTGACACACGCCACACGCTCTGACACGCCACACGCTCTGACACGCCACACGCTCTGACACACGCCACACGCTCTGACACACGCCACACGCTCTGACACGCCACACGCTCTGACACGCCACACGCTCTGACACACGCCACACGCTCTGACACGCCACACGCTCTGACACGCCACACGCTCTGACACACGCCACACGCTCTGACACACGCCACACGCTCTGACACGCCACACGCTCTGACACGCCACACGCTCTGACACACGCCACACGCTCTGACACGCCACACGCTCTGACACGCCACACGCTCTGACACACGCCACACGCTCTGACACACGCCACACGCTCTGACACACGCCACACGCTCTGACACGCCACACGCTCTGACACGCCACACGCTCTGACACACGCCACACGCTCTGACACGCCACACGCTCTGACACGCCACACGCTCTGACACGCCACACGCTCTGACACGCCACACGCTCTGACACACGCTCTGACACGCCACACGCTCTAACACGCCACACGCTCTGACACGCCACACGCTCTGACACGCCACACGCTCTGACACACCACACGCTCTGACACGCCACACGCTCTGACACACCACACGCTCTGACACGCCACACGCTCTGACACGCCACACGCTCTGACACGCCACACGCTCTGACACACGCCACACGCTCTGACACGCCACACGCTCTGACACGCCACACGCTCTGACACACGCCACACGCTCTGACACACGCCACACGCTCTGACACGCCACACGCTCTGACACACGCCACACGCTCTGACACGCCACACGCTCTGACACGCCACACGCTCTGACACACGCCACACGCTCTGACACACGCCACACGCTCTGACACGCCACACGCTCTGACACGCCACACGCTCTGACACACGCCACACGCTCTGACACGCCACACGCTCTGACACGCCACACGCTCTGACACACGCCACACGCTCTGACACACGCCACACGCTCTGACACGCCACACGCTCTGACACGCCACACGCTCTGACACACGCCACACGCTCTGACACGCCACACGCTCTGACACGCCACACGCTCTGACACACGCCACACGCTCTGACACACGCCACACGCTCTGACACACGCCACACGCTCTGACACGCCACACGCTCTGACACGCCACACGCTCTGACACACGCCACACGCTCTGACACGCCACACGCTCTGACACGCCACACGCTCTGACACGCCACACGCTCTGACACGCCACACGCTCTGACACACGCTCTGACACGCCACACGCTCTAACACGCCACACGCTCTGACACGCCACACGCTCTGACACGCCACACGCTCTGACACACCACACGCTCTGACACGCCACACGCTCTGACACACCACACGCTCTGACACGCCACACGCTCTGACACGCCACACGCTCTGACACGCCACACGCTCTGACACACGCCACACGCTCTGACACGCCACACGCTCTGACACGCCACACGCTCTGACACACGCCACACGCTCTGACACACGCCACACGCTCTGACACGCCACACGCTCTGACACGCCACACGCTCTGACACACGCCACACGCTCTGACACGCCACACGCTCTGACACGCCACACGCTCTGACACACGCCACACGCTCTGACACACGCCACACGCTCTGACACGCCACACGCTCTGACACGCCACACGCTCTGACACACGCCACACGCTCTGACACGCCACACGCTCTGACACGCCACACGCTCTGACACACGCCACACGCTCTGACACACGCCACACGCTCTGACACACGCCACACGCTCTGACACGCCACACGCTCTGACACGCCACACGCTCTGACACACGCCACACGCTCTGACACGCCACACGCTCTGACACGCCACACGCTCTGACACGCCACACGCTCTGACACGCCACACGCTCTGACACACGCTCTGACACGCCACACGCTCTAACACGCCACACGCTCTGACACGCCACACGCTCTGACACGCCACACGCTCTGACACACCACACGCTCTGACACGCCACACGCTCTGACACACCACACGCTCTGACACGCCACACGCTCTGACACGCCACACGCTCTGACACGCCACACGCTCTGACACACGCCACACGCTCTGACACGCCACACGCTCTGACACGCCACACGCTCTGACACACCACACGCTCTGACACGCCACACGCTCTGACACACCACACGCTCTGACACACGCCACACGCTCTGACACGCCACACGCTCTGACACGCCACACGCTCTGACACACGCCACACGCCACACGCTCTGACACGCCACACGCTCTGACACACGCCACACGCTCTGACACGCCACACGCTCTGACACGCCACACGCTCTGACACGCCACACGCTCTGACACACGCTCTGACACGCCACACGCTCTAACACGCCACACGCTCTGACACGCCACACGCTCTGACACACGCCACACGCTCTGACACGCCACACGCTCTGACACGCCACACGCTCTGACACGCCACACGCTCTGACACACGCCACACGCTCTGACACGCCACACGCTCTGACACACGCTCTGACACGCCACACGCTCTGACACACGCTCTGACACGCCACACGCTCTGACACGCCACACGCTCTGACACGCCACACGCTCTGACACGCCACACGCTCTGACACGCCACACGCTCTGACACACGCTCTGACACGCCACACGCTCTGACACGCCACACGCTCTGACACACGCTCTGACACGCCACACGCTCTGACACACGCTCTGACACGCCACACGCTCTGACACACGCTCTGACACGCCACACGCTCTGACACACGCTCTGACACGCCACACGCTCTGACACGCCACACGCTCTGACACGCCACACGCTCTGACACACGCCACACGCTCTGACACACCACACGCTCTGACACACGCCACACGCCACACGCTCTGACACGCCACACGCTCTGACACACGCCACACGCTCTGA
>NW_027316056.1:37608504-37623504 GCF_026437365.1 Eucyclogobius newberryi | reverse complement strand
GACAAATACCACAGTGACAAATACTACAATGACAAATACTACAGTGACAAATACTACAGTGACAAATACTACAGTGACAAATACTACAATGACAAATACTACAGTGACAAATACTACAGTGACAAATACTACAATGACAAATACTACAATGACAAATACTACAGTGACAAATACTACAGTGACAAATACTACAATGACAAATACTACAGTGACAAATACTACAATGACGAATACTACAGTGACAAATACTACAGTGACAAATACTACAGTGACAAATACTACAGTGACAAATACTACAGTGACAAATACTACAATGACAAATACTACAATGACAAATACTACAGCGACAAATACTACAATGACAAATACTACAATGACAAATACTACAATGACAAATACTACAGTGACAAATACTACAATGACAAATACTACAATGACAAATACTACAATGACAAATACTACAGTGACAAATACTACAGTGACAAATACTACAATGACAAATACTACAATGACAAATACTACAATGACAAATACTACAATGACAAATACTACAATGACAAATACTACAATGACAAATACTACAGTGACAAATACTACAATGACAAATACTACAATGACAAATACTACAGTGACAAATACTACAGTGACAAATACTACAATGACAAATACTACAATGACAAATACTACAATGACAAATACTACAATGACAAATACTACAATGACAAATACTACAATGACAAATACTACAGTGACAAATACTACAATGACAAATACTACAATGACAAATACTACAGTGACAAATACTACAATGACAAATACTACAATGACAAATACTACAATGACAAATACTACAGTGACAAATACTACAGTGACAAATACTACAGTGACAAATACTACAGTGACAAATACTACAATGACAAATACTACAATGACAAATACTACAATGACAAATACTACAATGACAAATACTACAATGACAAATACTACAGTGACAAATACTACAGTGACAAATACTACAATGACAAATACTACAATGACAAATACTACAATGACAAATACTACAATGACAAATACTACAATGACAAATACTACAGTGACAAATACTACAGTGACAAATACTACAGTGACAAATACTACAATGACAAATACTACAGTGACAAATACTACAGTGACAAATACTACAGTGACAAATACTACAGTGACAAATACTACAATGACAAATACTACAATGACAAATACTACAGTGACAAATACTACAGTGACAAATACTACAATGACAAATACTACAGTGACAAATACTACAATGACAAATACTACAATGACAAATACTACAGTGACAAATACTACAGTGACAAATACTACAATGACAAATACTACAATGACAAATACTACAATGACAAATACTACAATGACAAATACTACAGTGACAAATACTACAATGACAAATACTACAGTGACAAATACTACAGTGACAAATACTACAGTGACAAATACTACAGTGACAAATACTACAGTGACAAATACTACAATGACAAATACTACAATGACAAATACTACAATGACAAATACTACAATGACAAATACTACAATGACAAATACTACAGTGACAAATACTACAATGACAAATACTACAGTGACAAATACTACAGTGACAAATACTACAATGACAAATACTACAGTGACAAATACTACAGTGACAAATACTACAGTGACAAATACTACAGTGACAAATACTACAGTGACAAATACTACAGTGACAAATACTACAATGACAAATACTACAGTGACAAATACTACAGTGACAAATACTACAATGACAAATACTACAATGACAAATACTACAGTGACAAATACTACAGTGACAAATACTACAGTGACAAATACTACAGTGACAAATACTACAATGACAAATACTACAATGACAAATACTACAGTGACAAATACTACAATGACAAATACTACAATGACAAATACTACAATGACAAATACTACAGTGACAAATACTACAATGACAAATACTACAGTGACAAATACTACAGTGACAAATACTACAGTGACAAATACTACAGTGACAAATACTACAGTGACAAATACTACAATGACAAATACTACAGTGACAAATACTACAATGACAAATACTACTAGCTGACTCCTGAAACAAAATCCCTCTGTGATGTCATCAATATGCGACGTTGCAGGGACAATTTTTTTAATCATGAATATTATTGTCAAACTGGGGGGAAATATGCAACAAATCGGTAAAAAAAAATCTTAAATATGATCATGTGAAACATTAACAAACAAAACAAAACAAAATACAAAATAAAACTCTCCTAAATACAAAATAAAAACATTTAGGTCGTTTTTTGGGCCGTGTATTGAACAAAAAGTACTTAAATTAGCTTCTAAAATCGTCACAATGATTATTGTTTGGTTGCTATGGTGATATCGTGACCCGAATAATCACATTCATCGATTAACCCGACAGTAGAATGTGTGGTCCGGGGAGCGGAGGTTTATATTAGAATAAAATAATCAAGTGTAGTAAGCGTTACCTGTGGTCACTGTCGCTGACCCTCGGCGTGTGGCGTGTGTGTGAGTGTAGTAAGCGTTACCTGTGGTCACTGTCGCTGACCCTCGGCGTGTGGCGTGTGTGTGAGTGTAGTAAGCGTTTCCTGTGGTCACTGTCGCTGACCCTCGGCGTGTGGCGTGTGTGTGAGTGTAGTAAGCGTTTCCTGTGGTCACTGTCGCTGACCCTCGGCGTGTGGCGTGTGTGTGAGTGTAGTAAGCGTTTCCTGTGGTCACTGTCGCTGACCCTCGGCGTGTGGCGTGTGTGTGAGTGTAGTAAGCGTTACCTGTGGTCACTGTCGCTGACCCTCGGCGTGTGGCGTGTGTGTGAGTGTAGTAAGCGTTACATGTGGTCACTGTCGCTGACCCTCGGCGTGTGGCGTGTGTGTGAGTGTAGTAAGCGTTACATGTGGTCACTGTCACTGACCCTCGGCGTGTGTGTGAGTGTAGTAAGCGTTACCTGTGGTCACTGTCGCTGACCCTCGGCGTGTGGCGTGTGTGTGAGTGTAGTAAGCGTTACCTGTGGTCACTGTCGCTGACCCTCGGCGTGTGGCGTGTGTGTGAGTGTAGTAAGCGTTTCCTGTGGTCACTGTCACTGACCCTCGGCGTGTGTGTGAGTGTAGTAAGCGTTACCTGTGGTCACTGTCACTGACCCTCGGCGTGTGGCGTGTGTGTGAGTGTAGTAAGCGTTACCTGTGGTCACTGTCGCTGACCCTCGGCGTGTGTCTGAGTGTCGTAAGCATTACCTGTGGTCACTGTCACTGACCCTCGGTGTGTGGCGTCCGCAGCCGGAGCAGTCGGGCCTGTACGAGCTGCTGATGGGCGGAGCCTGCTACTGCCTGGGCATGGTCTTCTTCAAGAGCGACGGCATCGTCCCGTTCGCCCACGCCATCTGGCACCTCTTCGTCGCCATGGGAGCCGCCGTGCACTACTACGCCATATGGAAGTACCTGTACGCCCCGCCGGCCAATCGGGTGCAGACGTCCAGATGACATCACCGCTGACCAGGAAGTGACCCAGTGTTGAAGGGGGAGGCTAGCGATGGACGTGCTAATGCTACGCGATCGCGATGCTATTGACGTCTCGTGTGGGTTTGGGGCATTTTGTGTGGTCAGTTTGAGGGTTTCAACCAACTCCTATATTATTATACTTTATTTATGTATTTATCTATGTATTTATGTATGTTTTTCTTTATTTATTTTCAACAGTCTAATGAGTAAAAATGGCAGAGCAATTAGGCAAAAATATGGCCATATGTTTGCCATTATTTTATTATATTATTTTTCATGTTTTTTTTAATGATTTATTTATAAGCGAAGAGTCAATTTGTAAACGTCACTTCGACTTGTGGGCCGTATTGTGAATTTTAAACTCTATATATATCGTATCGGCAACAGCAGCAAACAAAATTCAAGTAAAAATTGATTAAACGTGTCGATCTAATAAGAACATTTAAAATGTGTTTAAGTTTAAAGCCCGACCACGTAACCGTTTGGCCCAAAAATGTATTTAAACATGTTTTTTTATTTTTTTTTATTTTGGATGTTCTTGTTGCACTTTAAGATGTTTAAAGCGTGCAACCGTAGAGTGAGCGTCCGTACAGAGAGCGTCCGTACAGAGAGCGTCCGTACAGTGAGCGTCCGTACAGAGAGCGTCCGTACAGTGAGCGTCCGTACAGTGAGCGTCCGTACAGTGAGCGTCCGTACAGAGAGCGTCCGTACAGAGAGCGTCCGTACAGTGAGCGTCCTTACAGAGAGCGTCCGTACAGTGAGCGTCCGTACAGAGAGCGTCCGTACAGTGAGCGTCCGTACAGTGAGCGTCCGTACAGTGAGCGTCCGTACAGAGAGCGTCCGTACAGAGAGCGTCCGTACAGTGAGCGTCCGTACAGTGAGCGTCCGTACAGTGAGCGTCCTTACAGAGAGCGTCCGTACAGTGAGCGTCCGTACAGAGAGCGTCCGTACAGTGAGCGTCCGTACAGTGAGCGTCCGTACAGAGAGCGTCCGTACAGAGAGCGTCCGTACAGTGAGCGTCCGTACAGTGAGCGTCCGTACAGAGAGCGTCCGTACAGTGAGCGTCCTTACAGAGAGCGTCCGTACAGTGAGCGTCCGTACAGAGAGCGTCCGTACAGAGAGCGTCCGTACAGAGAGCGTCCGTACAGTGAGCGTCCGTACAGAGAGCGTCCGTACAGTGAGCGTCCGTACAGTGAGCGTCCGTACAGTGAGCGTCCGTACAGAGAGCGTCCGTACAGTGAGCGTCCGTACAGTGAGCGTCCGTACAGTGAGCGTCCGTACAGAGAGCGTCCGTACAGAGAGCGTCCGTACAGAGAGCGTCCGTACAGTGAGCGTCCGTACAGTGAGCGTCCGTACAGAGAGCGTCCGTACAGTGAGCGTCCGTACAGTGAGCGTCCGTACAGTGAGCGTCCGTACAGAGAGCGTCCGTACAGAGAGCGTCCGTACAGTGAGCGTCCGTACAGTGAGCGTCCGTACAGTGAGCGTCCGTACAGTGAGCGTCCGTACAGAGAGCGTCCGTACAGTGAGCGTCCGTACAGTGAGCGTCCGTACAGAGAGCGTCCGTACAGAGAGCGTCCGTACAGTGAGCGTCCGTACAGTGAGCGTCCGTACAGTGAGCGTCCTTACAGAGAGCGTCCGTACAGTGAGCGTCCGTACAGAGAGCGTCCGTACAGTGAGCGTCCGTACAGTGAGCGTCCGTACAGAGAGCGTCCGTACAGAGAGCGTCCGTACAGTGAGCGTCCGTACAGTGAGCGTCCGTACAGAGAGCGTCCGTACAGTGAGCGTCCTTACAGAGAGCGTCCGTACAGTGAGCGTCCGTACAGAGAGCGTCCGTACAGAGAGCGTCCGTACAGAGAGCGTCCGTACAGTGAGCGTCCGTACAGAGAGCGTCCGTACAGTGAGCGTCCGTACAGAGAGCGTCCGTACAGAGAGCGTCCGTACAGTGAGCGTCCGTACAGAGAGCGTCCGTACAGAGAGCGTCCGTACAGTGAGCGTCCGTACAGTGAGCGTCCGTACAGTGAGCGTCCGTACAGTGAGCGTCCGTACAGTGAGCGTCCGTACAGAGAGCGTCCGTACAGAGAGCGTCCGTACAGTGAGCGTCCGTACAGGGAGCGGGCTTGCATCTCCATAAACCTGACTCGTACTTCATAGACACTAAATTTGCTCTCGCTGCTTGTTGCTCAAACTCAATCATGTTTAAAAAAGTTTAAAATTACATATAGTGCTGAGTTAAAAAAACAGAATCCCTCTGTGATGTCATCAGTGTGCGACGTGCGGTTGAAAATGCAGAGACAGTTTACGCTTAACTAACGCACTTTTCTGACAGTTTAAGCCATCGTTCGACAAAATAAGGTGTCGTGTGGTATTATTGTTTGTAAAATTATAAGTATTGTATCATTTATATGGATTTTGGCTCTTGTTTACAGTCTGGTTGCTTGGTAACAGCTGTGGCATTACCTCTGCTCTTCATGTCCAACCAGGAAGTAGTTATAAACTTTACAAATTCGTCAAACTGAGGACAAACGGGCAAAATGTTCGGGAAAATCTGGACTATAGAATAAAGCTAGTTAGCCTTTAGCTTAGATTTACACACTAATTATCACGTAAAATAAGAGACTTGGGTCAGCACCAGCCCAAACGCTCTGGATTTTTCATTACTCGCCTTTTTTGCCGGCTAATGCTAACGGCTAATGCTAACGGCTGTTGTAACACGTGATCGCCAGCAGGAGCATTGTGTTTCCATAGAAAGCTTCCTTCGGCTTTAATACTCCACATTATGGCACAAACTTGGAGAATGTTCGGTTTTAACGTTCTATTGGTGTAGAATCGTGTCGCTCCTGGAAAGTTACGCGGCGTTGCTTTAATTCAGACTTTACAGTTAAACAAAGGGAACGTGATTATACTGAAGATTTGACCATTCAACATTTTGCCCGTTTTTTCTCCATTTTGGCGACGTCCTGGTTTGACGCGTCCAGCAGATATGACATAGGCAGAGGCGATTCCACAACTGTTACTTAGCAACCAGACTGTAAACAAGAGCCAGAATCTATTCAAATCAGACAATGGTTATGATTTGACAAGTAAATACACCTTTTATTTTGTGAAATATTTGTCTAAAAAGGTGTAAGTCGCGCGTGAACGTGACGTAACGGCGCTTTTTGATGACATCACGGCGGTGGCGGTATTCTCTCCCAACTTCCTGTCATTTTCAACTGTTATTTGTCATGTTGTTCGATGAAAAAACATAATTACCAAAAGTCGCTTATTTATATTTGTATTTTTACGGTGAATCCTTCAAACTAGATCCAACTAAAACACGAAAATGACCCACTCCATGACCCAAGATGTCTTATGGTCTATTTCAGTATTTGTTTTCACTTCAGCTGGTGATGGCGTAACACAAAGAACACGATTCAAACACTGGGACATTTTGATTTAATGTGATAATTATGATTATGGTGATGTTGTCGCTGCTCATAATGTTAATACTTCAGGGGACAGTTATCAACAAATACATGTTATTACACATTATTACACATTATTACATATGATCGTGGCGCATATTCACTATATTACAGACTATTGTGCCAGATAAATCTGTTTACAATCAATCATTATTCATATTTACCGCTTTAGACGTCGCGCACAGAGTTATATTTATTGCTGTCGTCAAAGTTTTATATTTATTTTTCATATATCTAAAAGTACAAGTGGAGGATTACTTTAGTACGCTTTTCTCCGTGAGTTTTGCTAAATATGACGATTGTCGCGTTTGTTCTTTTGATTCTTAAACGTTTCTGGTGGAGGATCGTCGCCCCGGGACTCGTTGTTGACTATTAAACGAATCGTGTTTTAAGATTTGGAATCGTTACCCGGATGACAGACTCTAAAACACACGTGAAAAGACGACTAAACTGTGTTATTTAGTCAAAAATGTCACAAATAAATTCATAATCTTTATTAAATATGTCACGTTTCAACATTTATTTGGTCATTTTATTGTATTTTTAAAATTCTCAACGTACAATAAACACAATTGTGACGGTTCGAAGACTAAAATAATCATTAGCTGTAGCGCTATTTGCCTCGAATGTCCCGCAGCATGGCATTAAGCTGATCGATCTCCATAGTAACCTGTAACACCCGAGTCGCAGGTCGGATCTGCGGAGACGGTCTCTCTGTTCGCGGTAAGAATGTGTGTTTTTTACGAGGTATTTTTGAACAATAAAAACTTGTGATGACCCGCGTAATGCCGTGCGGTGGGACATTCCGGGGCGTGGCCGTGACATCGCCGTGGAGACGAGCCGGGCGACTGACCCACCACCAGAAACAAGATAGAAAATGCACCTTTACAACGCTGTACAGACAATGTTTTACGCTTAAGACCTGTGCTGTTTCCACGGTGGACGTACTTAAATACTTGTGTACTTAAGTACTTCTCGTTTGCCGTGTGGTCGACGCCATCACCTTTGTGACCAGATCCAACACTGCCATTGACCACATGAACGTGTGATGTAACCGAGTTTCTCCGGCGGCGTCTCGGGCGCGGCTAATGCGCTAACGGCGTCTCGGGCGCGGCTAAAGCGCTAACGACGCCCGCGAATCCAAAGTTGATGTTTACAAGTGTTTATTTACAACGGCTTGAAAACTAACGTGTGTTCGCCAGCCGGGAAATATGAATTATAAGGAGATATTCAGAAGCGAGTAATAACGTTTGGCTAGCTCCATCTTAAAGGAGCGGGGGCTAAACGGATCTTTAGCTTCTCCAAAATGTGAAAAACTAAATTATTTTAAAGCATTTGCAGCGCTCTGAACTCTCCTAAAACCTTCTGGGCGTTTAATTATTCACCGAGATGAGTTTATAAGCGCTTTTCACAACTTTTTTAGAGACCAAAGCGGAGTTTTGCCATCATGCTAACAAACATTAGCATGCTAACATCGCACTTCCTGGTTTTTGAAGGATAAAACGCTTCATAATTCGATGCAGACAGCACACAGCAGTCTCATTTTGACCGGAAGAGCTGATTTTACAATATTCATCTGTACTAAACAGATTTGACTCAACACGTGGACAAAAATTTTACCTAAATCAAGTAGAAAAATGAAGCTAATCCCTTTAAAATTTGAGGAAAAATCGTTTCCATTTGTAGATTTAGTTTCAAAGCTACTCGCATGAATAAAGTCAAATCAGTTTAGTCCACACATATATTGTAAAATGAGACCGCTTTGTGCTGCCTGCATCACAGTATATCATGTGCGTGGTTAGCATGCTAATGTTTGTTAGCTTTACTGTGACCGTAAACTGAGCTCTGGCCTCTGAAAGTTGTGAAAAGCACTTAAACTCGTCTCTGTGAATAATTAAGAGGCTCAAAATAGCGTACATTAAGTGAGAAAGAGTATAGACCACAACAAACAGCTTAAACAGAGCTAGTGAACGGTTAGCATGCAAATGTTTGTTAGCTTTACCGTGATCACGAACTGAGATCTGGCCTCTGAAAGTCGTGAAAAGCACTTAAACTCGTCTCCGTGAATAATTAAGAGGCTCAGAAAGTGTGTGGACCTCGGCAAACAGCTTAAACATGAGCTAGTTCTGTTTTTAAGACCGTAAACATTGGCTCCAGCGCCTTTAGCTAAATAAACTCACACTTACGATCGCACAGACAGAACGTACGCCACAAAAAACCTCCAGTTCGTTTCTGTCTCAGTCAAATTTAAGCTATTTACTGATTTAAATACTCCGACTACGACGTCATTGAGACCGAAGCCAGTGCCGTGTTTGAAGTGATCGTCCTGTAGTCACCGTGACGACGACCGCCAGAGAAAAGTGCCACATTTTCTATTAAAACAAAGCACTTAAATCTATTTTTCCCCCCATTTGTACGACTAAAACGATCTGTTCTTTTGCCCGTTGTTGGCACAGGACGTTTACACTGCCCACCACTGCCACGTCGCCCCTTTAACGGTGCCACGCCCCTTTAACGGCGCCACGCTCTCGAAGACGTTCAGCGTTATCGCGTTTCGTTCTGTCATTTACAAATAGTTTCCGCGTCGTCGTGGAAACGTTCGAGACGCAGTTTGACACGTGTTGAAAGAACTGCACCGGCTCCAACTGAAGAATTTTACGAATTTTATACGTTTTATTGCTTGTTTTTCTGTACTTTTTTTTTTTACTTTTACTTTTTTCTTTTTTTTTTTTCTTTTTTTTTATTAAAATCGAATTAATTTAAAAAAAATCTGTTTATTTGGTATGCAAACTGTACTTATTATGTATTTATGAGAAATATCACAGTGACATATTTTAGTTCTACAAATATTACGACACTAAAATTGTGATGATGAATTTTTCTTATTTTTTTGTATTTTTTTTATTAAAGAAAAACACATAAAATCGAATTAATTCAATTTTTTTTCCTGTTTATTTGGTGTGCAAACTGTACTTATCATGTATTGAAAAGAAATATCGCAGTGACATATTTTAGTTCTACAAATATTACGACACTAAAATTGTGATGATGATTTTTTCTTATTTTTTGTGTTTTTTTTATTAAAGAAAAACACATAAAAATCAAATTAATTCAATTTTTTTCCTGTTTATTTGGTGTGCAAACTGTACTTATCATGTATTGAAAAGAAATATCGCAGTGACATATTTTAGTTCTACAAATATTACGACACTAAAATTGTGATTTTTCTTCTTTTTTTTTTTAGCAATGCATTATCTATTTTTCATTTGATTCTAAAATTAAATATACTTGTACTTCTTGTTGATTGTTTGTGTACATTTAAATTGGTGCTTGTAAATCTGTAAATATTCCGTTTGTGGTTTGATTTTTTTGTGGAATTCCGTGGACCAAAAACGTTGTATTTTCCCTATTTATTGATTTTCATTGTTTTTTTTATAGATTTTTCTTGTTTTTTCCCTGTCGCACCTGGAGCCAGTTCTCGTGCATCTTTTCTACACGTTCTATAACAGTATTCTTCTTCTTCTTCTCATGTGTCCTGGAGGTCTCGTGCCTGTGGTGCTCGTGCTGTGATAAGCTCATGCCGACAGTACTTTTCTATGGTTAAAGGAATAATAAAAGCCTTTTCACGCTCGTTTGTCCCGACTCTTTCATCGCACAAGTCCATTGTGTCGTATATTGGGCCGTTTTCTGTTTTTGAACGAGATATTCAAACTTATGGACCACAAACGTACGACATTGACTTGATTTGTTCGTCTCCTCGTCACGTGTTTGAGGCGGAAATGTCACGACTTCAAATGTAGAATAAACATCACGATTTGATGATTATTCACAACCAAAACGACAATAAAATCCCACATTTTCTTTCCTTCTTGTCTTCTGATCACATGAACCGCTCCTCAGCATGTTTATCAAATCAAACTTTATGAATGATTAATCTGACATAAACACTGAGACAAAAAAGTACATTTAAATTGACTTTTTTGAGGAAATTCTGAGCAGAAAGGATTTAATTTTGCTGCTAAAATTGTCAAATTTATTAAATTTAAAAAAAGACTTAATTTAGTTCAGAAAGTGTCACATCAGTTGTATTTTAAAAGACGTATTTTTTCTTCTAAAATTGTCACGATTATCATTTTTAAACAGTTTTATTGTGATCTAAATAACATTTACTGCAATCTGACAGTTTTAAGAAAGTATTATTTAAAAATTGTATTTGAGCTTCACAAAACAGTTACATTTGTGGTAAAGTACGTGATATATTTCGATAAAATGAACAACTATTGTGGAGCATTTCTGTTTTTTTTTGTCTAATTTTTTGTCTAAAAACAGTCAAAATGTGTCACTGCGTCTGCTATTTTGGAACAAATCATGTCAAATATATCATTTACATCAGTTACTTTTACTTTTTCAGGACACTGTACTTCTTGAAGTAACTTTCTGACACTACAGATTTACTCCTACTTGAGTAATATTTGATTGAAGTAACAGTCTCTTACTTGAGTAACAGTTTTGCTTTTCCACTTCCTCCTGTGAGACAAAAGCTCAGCTTTTTCACATATTATTATATTTTTGTGTCTAAATTACCAGATTTTGTGCTTTATTTAACATTTGTCCTACGATTACATAAACTCAAAATTATAAATCAGATGTTATTTAAAGACAGTTACTCTTAAAGTTACTTTTACTTGAGCAGTATTTTCCCCAAATGCTTTTTTTACTCTTATGTAATATCTTGGACCACTACTTTATAGTTTAGTAATATTATTTTGGTTTAGTCCCTGTTTTAGTCCTGATTTAGTCCTGGTTTAGTCCTAGTTCAGTCCTGGTTCAGTCCTGGTTTAGGCTTGGTTTAGTCCCTGTTTTAGTCCTGGTTTAGTCCTGGTTTAGTCCTGGTTCAGTCCTGGTTCAGTCCGCAGTTTAATTATGTATTTATTCACAAAATCCATGTCAATTAAGCTGATAATCAGTCTTTTACGTTCAGACGGCGCAGCTGCAGTACCGCCCGTGACCAGCAGCCGGAGACATTTCCCCGCGTCGCCCTCAGACAGCAGCAGGTGCGCCGAAGGTGAACGAACCAGCTTCGGCTCTTTCCGCCGCCGCCGTGTGTGTGCCTGAGTGCGCGTGAGTGCGCGTGTGTGCGTGGGAATGCGGTGGCTGCTGCTGACGGTGCTGCCGAAGCCCGAAGGCGGTAGGTAGGGCACGGCACGGCGCGGCGCGGCACGGCGCGGCACGGCACGGCGCGGCACACAAGGAAACCGGAGCCGTCTGACCGAGATAACGAGCGATGTGGGTCAGGCTCTCGGACGGAGCGCGGCAGCTGGGTGTTTCCCCCCG
Organism: Eucyclogobius newberryi; assembly: GCF_026437365.1. Classification (NCBI taxonomy): domain Eukaryota; kingdom Metazoa; phylum Chordata; class Actinopteri; order Gobiiformes; family Gobiidae; genus Eucyclogobius; species Eucyclogobius newberryi. The sequence continues at coordinate 37,611,128 of NW_027316056.1, read as the reverse complement.
GTACCGGAGCGTTCCCCGGGCATGAGCGCGCGCCAGGATTCCCCATCATCCTCCTCATCCTCAGCAGCAGCAGAAGGAGAAGAAGAAGACGCGCCATGGAGCAACGCAGTGCAGGCAGCGTGAGTGGGGCCATGGTGGGGGCCATGGTGGGGCCCCCCGGGACTGGGCTCGTCACTGACTCGAACTTTCCTCCAGCGACGCACTAAATGCCTGATGATTATGATTATGATTCATGCGTGTTTATTGTTTCGCGGTGATTGTGGCCGCGCGTGGGTCTGACGCGGCGGGAATGACGTGTTTCTGCGCGTGTTTGACGTGAAACGTGTTTTTGACGCGGGTTTTGGAGCCGACACGTCCCGGACCCGGAGGGGACGATCCGCGGGCTCGAGGTAACGGTGCAGCGCGGATTAATATCATGGGAATGTTCGGCCGTCTTTTGTTGCTACGGCGGTTGCTATGGACAACCGCACGAGCCCGGAGAAGTGGTAAACAGCGCGCGCCGCTGGTCCTGTTCTGGTTTAGTCCTGGTTTAGTCCTGTTTTAGTCCTGGTTTAGACCTGGTTTAGTCCTGGTTTAGTCCTGGTTTAGACCTGGTTTAGTCCTGGTTTAGTCCTGGTTTAGTCCTGGTTTAGACCTGGTTTAGTCCTGGTTTAGTCCTGGTTTAGTCCTGGTTTAGACCTGGTTTAGTCCTGTTTTAGTCCTGGATTAGACCTGGTTTAGTCCTGGTTTAGTCCTGGTTTAGTCCTGGTTTAGTCCTGGTTTAGTCCTGGTTTAGTCCTGGTTTAGTCCTGGTTTAGACCTGGTTTAGACCTGGTTTAGTCCTGGTTTAGACCTGGTTTAGTCCTGGTTTAGTCCTAGTGTAGTCCTGGTTTAGTCCTGTTTTAGTCCTGGTTTAGACCTGGTTTAGTCCTGGTTTAGTCCTGGTTTAGACCTGGTTTAGTCCTGGTTTAGTCCTGGTTTAGTCCTGTTTTAGTCCTGGTTTAGACCTGGTTTAGTCCTGGTTTAGTCCTGGTTTAGTCTTGGTTTAGTCTTGGTTTAGTCTTGGTTTAGTCCTGGTTTAGTCCTGGTTTAGTCCTGGTTTAGACCTGGTCTAGACCTGGTTTAGACCTGGTCTAGACCTGGTTTAGTCCTGGTTTAGACCTGGTTTAGTCCTGGTTTAGTCCTGGTTTAGTCCTGTTTTAGTCCTGGTTTAGACCTGGTTTAGTCCTGGTTTAGTCCTAGTTTAGTCTTGGTTTAGTCTTGGTTTAGTCTTGGTTTAGTCCTGGTTTAGTCCTGGTTTAGTCCTGGTTTAGACCTGGTCTAGACCTGGTTTAGTCCTGGTTTAGTCCTGGTTTAGTCTTGGTTTAATCCTGGTTTAGTCCTGGTTTAGGCCTGGTTTAGTCTTGGTTTAGTCCTGGTTTAGTCCTGGTTTAGTCTTGGTTTAGTCTTGGTTTAGTCCTGGTTCAATCCTGGTTTAGTCCTGGTTTAGTCCTGGTTTAGACCTGGTTTACCCCTGTTTTAGTCCTGGTTTAGTCTTGGTTTAATCCTGGTTTAGTCCTGGTTTAGTCCTGGTTTAGTCTTGGTTTAGTCCTGGTTTAGTCCTGGTTTAGTCTTGGTTTAGTCTTGGTTTAGTCCTGGTTCAATCCTGGTTTAGTCCTGGTTTAATCCTGGTTTAGTCCTGGTTTAGTCTTGGTTTAGTCCTGGTTTAGTCTTGGTTTAGTCCTGGTTCAATCCTGGTTTAGACCTGGTTTACCCCTGTTTTAGTCCTGGTTTAGTCCTGGTTTAGTCCTGGTTTAGTCCTCTTCTTTCCACAGTTAAGTTTGGACGTTTTACGAGACATAAATTGATCTATTTTCTCTTTTTTCAAAGTCCAAATAAATTAAAATATTAAAATAAAAACATTTTGAAAAACAGACAAAAAAACTTAAAAAAATATATATATATCTTAAGTTCATCCTGTGACTCGTACCTCGCGACCCCCACTTTGGGAACCGCTGCTGGAGCCAACCAAAACAGACCCCAAAAAAACAACCAAAACAGACCCCAAAAAAACAACCAAAACAGACCCCAAAAAAACAACCAAAACAGACCCCAAAAAAACAACCAAAACAGACCCCAAAAAAACAACCAAAACAGACCCCAAAAAAACAACCAAAACAGACCCCAAAAAAACAACCAAAACAGACCCCAAAAAAACAACCAAAACAGACCCCAAAAAAACAACCAAAACAGACCCCAAAAAAACAACCAAAACAGACCCCAAAAAAACAACCAAAACAGACCCCAAAAAAACAACCAAAACAGACCCCGAAAAACAACCAAAACAGACCCCCAAAAACAACCAAAACAGACCCCAAAAACCCAAAGTAGATTATCCGGTTAATCTATAATTGTGATTATTCAACTCATAATAAAATCATAAGAGCCAAGAATAAATAATCGTGACAATTTCAGCAGCAGAATTAAAGTATATTTTAGTGTAAATTTACTGCCCAAAAACAGAGCTAAATGTAAAGAAGTATAATTTATCTGTCGTTTAGTCACAGTCTCAATAACAATCGCGAATAATCGTTAAATTGTGATGTTTTTTTCACAATAATCGAAACACTAACATTTGATATTGTGACGTCCCTAATCTCTATAAA
>NW_027316056.1:37536004-37606004 GCF_026437365.1 Eucyclogobius newberryi | reverse complement strand
TTCTTGACTGTGCAGTGCGGCGGGTGACAGAGCCCTGAGCCCCGGCCCGCGCTCCCCCCCTGGTCGGCCCCCAGTGAACCCCACGACCACGGCCTCGCCATGTTCTACGGCTCCTCGTCGGGGGCCAGCATGTCCCTGCCTTCTAAGAGCCGCCTCAAGAGACAGAGCAGGACCTTCACGCAGGTACGAGGGCGCTAACGTGGCTAACGTCCTGCTCAATCACATCAGAGCGCCATCAAACACACAGGCCACTACACGGGCCACTACACGAGCCACTACACGGTCACTACACGGTCACTACACGGTCACTACACGGGCCACTACACGAGCCACTACACGGGCCACTACACGGGCCACTACACAAGCCACTACACAAGCCACTACACGGGCCACTACACGGGCCACTACACGGTCACTACACGGGCCACTACACGAGCCACTACACGGGCCACTACACGGGCCACTACACGAGCCACTACACGGTCACTACACGGTCACTACACGGGCCACTACATGAGCCACTACACGGGCCACTACACGGGCCACTACACGGTCACTACACGGTCACTACACGGGCCACTACACGAGCCACTACACGGGCCACTACACGGGCCACTACACGAGCCACTACACGGTCACTACACGGTCACTACACGGGCCACTACACGAGCCACTACACGGGCCACTACACGGTCACTACACGGTCACTACACGGGCCACTACACGAGCCACTACACGGGCCACTATACGAGCCACTACACGGTCACTACACGGTCACTACACGGGCCACTACACGAGCCACTACACGGGCCACTACACGAGCCACTACACGGTCACTACACGGTCACTACACGGGCCACTACACGAGCCACTACACGGTCACTACACGGTCACTACACGGGCCACTACACGAGCCACTACACGGTCACTACACGGTCACTACACGGTCACTAAACGGTCACTACACGGTCACTACACGGTCACTACACGGGCCACTACACGAGCCACTACACGGTCACTACACGGTCACTACACGGTCACTAAACGGTCACTACACGGTCACTACACGGTCACTACACGGTCACTACACGGTCACTAAACGGTCACTACACGGTCACTACACGGTCACTACACCGGCCACTACACCGGCCACTACACGGGCCAGTACACGAGCCACTACACGAGCCACTACACGGTCACTACACGGTCACTACACCGGCCACTACACGGGCCAGTACACGAGCCACTACACGAGCCACTACACGGTCACTACACGGTCACTACACCGGCCACTACACCGGCCACTACACCGGCCACTACACGGGCCACTACACGGTCACTACACGGTCACTACACCGGCCACTACACCGGCCACTACACGGGCCACTACACGGTCACTACACGGTCACTACACGGGCCACTACACGGGCCACTACATGGCCACTACACGGGCCACTACACGGGCCACTACATGGGCCACTACACGGGCCACTACACGGTCACTACACGGGCCACTACACGGGCCACTACACAAGCCACTACACGGGCCACTACACGGGCCACTACACGGTCACTACACGGGCCACTACACAAGCCACTGCACGGGTCACTACACGGGCCACTACACGAGCCACTAAACGGTCACTACACGGGCCACTGCACGGGCCACTGCACGAGCCACTACACGGGCCACTACACGGGCCACTACACGGGCCACTGCACGAGCCACTACACGGGCCACTACACGGGCCACTACACGGGCCACTACACAAGCCACTACACGAGCCACTACACGGGCCACTACACGCGGTCACGGTGAGAGCGGCAGGTGGGGCTGACTGTTGTCCTCGGTTACAGTTTTGTAATAATGAATGATGAAAACTCTGGTTTAAAAACGAGGAGGAGCCTGAAGAAAAGCTCATAATCAGAAGCTCTTAATATAAAGGTGACACGCCCATTTTCATTGAGTTATTTAAAAGGACATAAGTGTGAAGTGAGATTTTTTTTCTAAAACTCTTAAACTGATCAGGTGTTTAGTATAGACTTTACTTATACTTATACTTATACTTATACTTATACTTATACTTATATACTCGTAACCAAAGAAAGTGTTCAGGCTTCATTTACACGTACACGTGCCCCGTGTGTGACCCTGTGTGTGACCCTCCCTGTGTGTGACCCTCCCTGTGTGTGACCCTCCCTGTGTGTGACCCTCCCTGTGTGTGACCCTCCCTGTGTGTGACCCTGTGTGTGACCCTCCCTGTGTGTGACCCTCCCTGTGTGTGACCCTGTGTGTGACCCTCCCTGTGTGTGACCCTCCCTGTGTGTGACCCTCCCTGTGTGTGACCCTGTGTGTGACCCTCCCTGTGTGTGACCCTGCCTGTGTGTGACCCTCCCTGTGTGTGACCCTCCCTGTGTGTGACCCTCCCTGTGTGTGACCCTCCCTGTGTGTGACCCTCCCTGTGTGTGACCCTCCCTGTGTGTGACCCTGTGTGTGACCCTCCCTGTGTGTGACCCTGCCTGTGTGTGACCCTCCCTGTGTGTGACCCTCCCTGTGTGTGACCCTCCCTGTGTGTGACCCTGTGTGTGACCCTTCCTGTGTGTGACCCTGTGTGTGACCCTCCCTGTGTGTGACCCTCCCTGTGTGTGACCCTCCCTGTGTGTGACCCTCCCTGTGTGTGACCCTGTGTGTGACCCTCCCTGTGTGTGACCCTCCCTGTGTGTGACCCTCCCTGTGTGTGACCCTCCCTGTGTGTGACCCTGTGTGTGACCCTCCCTGTGTGTGACCCTCCCTGTGTGTGACCCTCCCTGTGTGTGACCCTCCCTGTGTGTGACCCTGTGTGTGACCCTCCCTGTGTGTGACCCTCCCTGTGTGTGACCCTCCCTGTGTGTGACCCTCCCTGTGTGTGACCCTGTGTGTGACCCTCCCTGTGTGTGACCCTGCCTGTGTGTGACCCTGTGTGTGACCCTCCCTGTGTGTGACCCTGCCTGTGTGTGACCCTCCCTGTGTGTGACCCTGTGTGTGACCCTCCCTGTGTGTGACCCTGCCTGTGTGTGACCCTCCCTGTGTGTGACCCTGCCTGTGTGTGACCCTCCCTGTGTGTGACCCTCCCTGTGTGTGACCCTGCCTGTGTGTGACCCTGTGTGTGACCCTCCCTGTGTGTGACCCTCCCTGTGTGTGACCCTCCCTGTGTGTGACCCTGTGTGTGACCCTGTGTGTGACCTTGTGTGACCTTGTGTGACCCTGTGTGACCTTGTGTGACCCTGTGTGACCCTGTGTGACCCTGTGACAGGTGCTGTACCGCACCCTGAGTTACCGGGACCGCGTGCCCACAGAGGTGGGCACAAACACCAGGGACAGAGACCGGCGCTGCACAGAGGAGCTCCCCGAGCGACCCACTGATGACCCCGCAGAGCTGTCCACTCAGAGCTCCGCCCCCGGGGTTCTCAAGATATTTGGGGACGAGATCTGTGCAGGGGCCAACTACAAGAGCGTCCTGGCCACGCCCCACTCCAGCGCGCAGGAGCTGGTGAAAGAGGCTCTGGAGCGCTACTCCCTCAACAAGGAGGCGGCGCACTGCTACGTGCTGTGTGACGTGATTGGACGCCTGGAGGTGGGCGGAGGCGTGAGCGGCCTCACCTGGAGGACGGAATGTTTACGCGCTTTGGGGGACAACGAGAAGCCTCTGCTCCTGCAGGAGCTGTGGAAGCCCAGAGAGGGCCACGCCCGACGCTTTGAGCTCAGGAGGAGAGCCGAGGTAGAAGAGCTCAACGCCAAGGACAAGGACACCATCACTGCAGGTGAGGACAAACACGCCCAGGTAACGCTGAGATACACGCCCAGGTAACGCTGAAATACAGGCTCAGGTAACGCTGAGATACACGCTCAGGTAACGCTGAGATACACGCTCAGGTAACGCTGAGATACACGCTCAGGTAACGCTGAGATACAGGCTCAGGTAACGCTGAGATACACGCACACATAGCACTGAGCTAGCACTGAGCTAGTACTCACTCAAGTAGTATCTATGTTCCTCCTTTTCTATAAACGGGGGAACTACTGGTTCAGGTTCCACAGCTTCAAAAGTTGTATAAATGTAGCATAAATGTCTGGTTTTACAGCATAAAATATAGCAACATATGAGCCTAACCCAGGTTTCGGGGAACTGAGGGCTGACCCCGTACTGAGCTAGTACTCAAGTAGTACTGAGCTAGTACTCAAGTAGTACTGAGCTAGTACTCAAGTAGTACTGAGGTAGTACTCAAGTAGTACTGAGCTAGTACTCAAGTAGTACTGAGGTAGTACTCAAGTAGTACTGAGCTAGTACTGAGCTAACTCTGCGCTAGCACTGTGTTAGTACTAAGATATCCTCACAACTGCTGAACAACAGTATCCATTTGTTTTTAATTAGTATTTTAATGTAATATTTTTGCTACTAGAAATACCATAACATGTATTTATTTTCTAAGTCAGCTTAGAAATTGTGTTATTAATAATTACAGTGAATGGTTTTGTTTTTTGCACTTTGTGATTATCATGTTTACACTAACGATGCACCGATCCAGCTCTTTCACTGTAAACATAATGTATATGACCAGAGCCTGGTGTTCTTTATACACCAGCGGCCTCATGATCAGATCTGGTGATCCGGGATCTGGTGATCCGGGATCTGGTGATCTTGTGCTCTGGTGATCCGGGGATCTGGTGATCCGGTGCTCTGGTGATCTGAGGGTCTGGTGATCCGGGATCTGGCGATGTGGTGATTCAGTGATCTGGGAATCTGGTAATTCGGTGATTTAGTGATCCAGTGATTTGGTGCTCTAGTGATCCGGTGATCTGGTGCTCTGGTGATCTGGTGATCCGGTGCTCTGGTGATCCGGGGATCTGGTGCTCTGGTGATTCGGTGAGCTGGTGATCTGGTGATCGGGTGAGCTGGCGCTCTGGTGATCCGGTGAGCTGGTGATCCGGTCATCTGGTGATCCGGTGAGCTGGTGATCTGGTCATCTGGTGATCCGGTGATGTGGTGATTCAGTGATCTGGGAATCTGGTAATTCGGTGATTTAGTGATCCAGTGATTTGGTGCTCTAGTGATCCGGTGTTCTGGTGATCTGGTGATCCGGTGAGCTGGTGATCTGGTGATCGGGTGAGCTGGCGCTCTGGTGATCCGGTGAGCTGGTGATCCGGTCATCTGGTGATCCGGTGAGCTGGTGATCTGGTCATCTGGTGATCCGGTGATGTGGTGATTCAGTGATCTGGGAATCTGGTAATTCGGTGATTTAGTGATCCAGTGATTTGGTGCTCTAGTGATCCGGTGTTCTGGTGATCTGGTGATCCGGTGCTCTGGTGATCCGGGGATCTGGCGCTCTGGTGATCTGGTGAGCTGGTGATCCGGTCATCTGGTGATCCGGTGAGCTGGTGATCTGGTCATCTGGTGATCTGGTGATCCGGTGAGGTTGTGATCTGGCGATCTGGTGATCCGGTGATCTGGATGGGTGCATCTCCTCATGAATAGGCTGTGACACGTATGTATAGTGTTTCTTCTATACATGTGGAGAATATTCAGGACATGTTCTTGCTTCTGTCACTAACACTTTGTTGTGTTGCAGTTTCTAATCTCTTGGTCGTAGGTTCTCCTCTGCTTGTGTGAGCGTCCATGAAGAGGTTTTACAGGAGTTTCTCTGAACACACACATACAAATGTAGTTTTGTTTCAATAACACGTCACTTGTGTTAAAGATGATTTGATGTGTAACTTATGTGGTGTTGATGGAAAATCCTGTATCAAACTGAACTTTTATTACAACTATTGTTTCAAAGCACCTGCCCCTGTGCACTGCAAACAGAAATATATCTAAACGTGTTGAAATGACTTCACAGAATGTGCCTGATGTGGGACCAGGTTGACCTCCATAAAACCTTTATAATATATTCATAGACTGTAACCGTCACAACATTCCACTGTTCCTTGAAAACAGAAGACTTGCTTCAGATCGTTTTACAGAGCGTAACGATACTTGATGTAATGTCTTTGTATTGTAGAATGAGTCACTTGTGTTAATTGAGGTTATACATTCTTCACTCAAATCCATCTCAACTTTAAATCTAAAAAAGGTTATAAGACGTTTGACTCTCGTACCAAAGTGTGTCCTGTGGCGTGACGAGACACAAAGAACATAAAATCGTCTGTCATGAAAAACGTTGAACAGTTTCATGTTCTGCGGCTTGACAACTTTATTTTAGATTCTTCAGGCAGTTACTGTATTTTCTGGAGTATAAGTCGCACCAGCCAAAAAGTGCATAATAGAGAAAAAAAAAAGATATATAAGTCGCACTGGAGTATAAGTCGCGTTTTTGGGGAAATATATTTGATAAAATCCAAGAGCAAGAACAGACATTTCCTCTTGAAATGCAGTTTAAAATAATAACAGATGAGAGAACATGTTGAATAGGTGTAGGTATGCTAACGCTAACACCTTCAGCTACATGACGTATGCTAACGCTAACACCTTCAGCTACATGACGTATGCTAACGCTAACACCTTCAGCTACATGAGGCACAGACAGAACTGTGGTAAGTGTCTGGTATGTTAACGTAACATATGAACAGTTATTCAGATAACTATAGCATAAAGAACATGCTAACAAGTTTACCAAAGCATCAGTTTGACCCCAAATCACTAAATCCACTGAATTCTTCTTCCTCTGTGTCACTTCTAAACAACTCCACAAACTCCAGAGCAAGAGGAAGTGCAGATTCTTCTTCTGTGTCGCTTAGAGCCTAGAGCGCCCTCTTGTGGTTGTAAGAGTAAAAATAACTAATAATATCATATATAAGTCGCTCCGGAGTGTAAGTCCCAGACGCGGTGCGACTCCAAAGGCCCGTCACGCCACAGGACGCAAAGCCCAGCGTCCCACAAACGCCAAGGACCGTAAAACAAATAAACTCGCGCAAACTCGTCAAAGCCGCAGGTGCACGCGGTGAAATGTTTGTGTTTGCAGTGCGTGCATGCCCCTTTCCTATTGGTGTGTTTCTGAGCCCTCCCCTCCCTCCACCCCCCTGTCCCAGCTGTAGGCCGCGCCCCTCACTTCCTGGCGGCTCTAATAGGTCGGTCCGGGCTGGGCAAACTCAGGAGCTCCCCCCTGCGCTCCGGCCGAGTGCCACAGTCCGGCTCCAAAGGTGGGGACTGTTCTCAGGTAGGGGGAGGGCCTGTCTGTCATCTCCATGGATACCACCTCTCTACCTGTGTCGTCCACGGCAACAACACCCCCCATTCACTGTGACGAATGTGCCTGCGCTGGGGGGGAAGGGGGCGGGAATTGTCTTTTAATCACTCTAGATCATTAGGTTAATTGACAATATGATTGTAAGGACTAAAAAATTATAATTGGTAATTTTTAGAAGAACAATTAATTAGAAAAGTGACTGTTTTCGAATTAAATTAAGTCTTTTTTAGTTAAATTAAAAGAAATGTGACGGTTTTAGCAGCAAAATTTAATAATTTCTGTTTCTGCTCAGCCCTTTCTCAAAAAAGTAAAGCTAAACGTGAAGTGCTTTTTTTTATCCCGTTAATGTCATATTGATCGTTCAGTAAGTTTGATTTCATAAAACGGGTCACGTATTGTGGAGCGGTTCATGTGCTAAGAAAACGAGAAGATAAGAAAATGTAGCGTTTTATCGTTGTTTCGGTCGTGATAATCATGAATAATCGATAAATCGCTGTAATCGTGAGGCTTAAAGTTGAAATCGTGGCATCCCTTAAACCGTTTTCAACAGTTGTCGTCGTTGCTAGCGCTAGTTTCAGTCGCCAACAGCGCGATGGGCCCACGCTTCTGCTCCCGTTAGACTCCGGCAGGTCGATGGGTCGTCGATCATGTGTGAAAAAACAAAATATCCTGATGAGAAAATGTGCTAAACGTATTTCCCATTTGGAGAGACTCCATAAACGAGGAAGCGATCAGAACGCTTTACTGAATGCGTTTAACCGTTTAGACCCCGGCAGAAGACCTTTGCGGTAATGGTGATGGGCGTGGCCAGGTAAATGCCGTTCAGGCGCTTGTAGACTGGTGGTGGATGACGAGGCTGAGGAGAGTAGAGCGGAGGATAGAAGAAGAGCGGTGGAGACGCAGAGGAACATGATGATAATCGTGACAATTTTAGCAGCTAAATTAAGTATTTTTTGTTCAATATTGAGCCCAAAATAGACCTAAATGTAAAGAACTTTATTTCCTCTGTTTCCTTTTGTAACTTTTCAGTTTATTTTGTCGTTCAGAAAGTTCAATTTCGTGAAGCCGGCCACAAATGAAAGATTTCACTGTTGTTTTTAGTCTCAAAAACCGTTAAATTAAGATCGTAACACTTTCAATTTGACATCGTGACGTCTCCACAGCTAAATTTACATTCTCATTTTCAAACGGCTCTTTTTGCAACATTTTTATTAATATGAGTCAGTTTTTTTATATATATTACCCACTTTTACTTTTGTGATTTAAATGGTTTTGTCTCAAAGCTAATGCTAGCGCTAGCGCTTCAGTTATGTAATGGAGGCAAGAGTGAGGTGGAGTTAGTTGGTCCGGTGCAGCGCTTTGTCGTGATGACGTTTACGCCGACGTATCTCTAACGGGCGTAAATCACTGCTGTAACGTTTCATGTCTTCTTTAGCTTTGGTGGAAGCATTGCATTGTGGGTAATGATAAGCTCGAACTGGCATCGCTCTTAATTACTTTATAACTTTAAGAGAAAAACCCAAACGGACGATTCATACATGAACAGCCGTGATCATTTCTGTCCGTATATTGTTGTCCTGTGGAATGTCGTGATGCCATCTGTACGCCGGCCGGTGCGTTGCCCATCCCCGTGCCGTTGCCCATCCCCGTGCCGTTGCCCATCCCCGTGCCGTTGCCCATCCCCGTGCCGTTGCCCATCCCCGCGCCGTTGCCCATCCCCGTGCCGTTGCCCATCCCCGTGCCGTTGCCCACCCCAGTGTCGTTGCGATGCCCATCCCTGTGTCCTTGTGATGCCCACCCCTGTTTCGTTGCCCACCCCCGTGTTGTTGTGCTGCCCGCCCCTGTGTTGTTGCGCTGCCCGCCCCGTGTCGTTGTGCTACCCGCCCCCGTGTTGTTGTGATGCCCACCCCCGTGCCGTTGTGCTGCCCACCCCTATGTTGTTGCGCTGCCCACCCCTGTTTCGTTGCCCACCCCCGTGTTGTTGCGCTGCCCGCCCCCGTTTCATTGCTCTGCCCACCTGTGTGTCGTTGCGATGCCCGCCCCGTGTCATTGCGATTCCCGCCCCCGTTTTGTTGAGCTGCCCGCCCCTGTGTCGTTGCGATGCCCACCCCCGTGTCATTGCGCTGCCCGCCCCTGTGTTGTCCCGATGCCCGCCCCCGTGTCGTCCCGATGCCCGCCTCCGTGTCGTTGCGATGCCCGCCCCCGTGTCGTTGCGATGCCCATCCCTGTGTCGTTGCGATGCCCGCCCCCGTGTCGTTGCAATGCCCGCCCCCGTGTCGTTGCGATGCCCATCCCTGTGTCGTTGCGATGCCCGCCCCCGTGTCGTTGCGATGCCCGCCCCCGTGTCGTTGCGATGCCCATCCCTGTGTCGTTGCGATGCCCGCCCCCGTGTCGTTGCGATGCCTGCCCCCGTGTCGTTGCGATGCCCGCCCCCGTGTCGTTGCGATGCCCATCCCTGTGTCGTTGCGATGCCCGCCCCCGTGTCGTTGCGATGCCCGCCCCCGTGTCGTTGCGATGCCCATCCCCGTGTCGTTGCGATGCCCGCCCCCGTGTCGTTGCGATGCCCATCCCTGTGTCGTTGCGATGCCCATCCCCGTGTCGTTGCAATGCCCGCCCCCGTTTCGTTGCGATGCCCGCCCCCGTGTCGTTGCGATGCCCATCCCTGTGTCGTTGCGATGCCCATCCCCGTGTCGTTGCAATGCCCGCCCCCGTGTCGTTGCGATGCCCGCCCCCGTGTCGTTGCGATGCCCGCCCCCGTGTCGTTGCGATGCCCGCCCCCGTGTCGTTGCGATGCCCATCCCTGTGTCGTTGCGATGCCCGCCCCCGTGTTGTTGCGATGCCCGCCCCCGTGTCGTTGCGATGCCCGCCCCCGTGTCGTTGCGATGCCCATCCCTGTGTCGTTGCGATGCCCGCCCCTGTGTGAGCCCTGCATGTCCCGTGAGCTCTCATCCACAGGTGTCCTCGGCTTCACTCACTTCCACTTCAAACGTGTCCTTCATTGTCGCTCACACACAGTATACGACGTGTGGCTCATGCTGTTCAATGTGTCACGTCTATTATGGGATGTATTTGAGCTCCTGCTTATACACTGCAAAAAAGAGCATATCTACATGTGTTGACATGACCGGAAATGTTATTACAAGAAAGGTCTTTAGCCCTGGTATAGTCTCCCTTTAGTCGTAGTCGAGACTATACCAGGGCTAAAGGGAGACTATACCAGGGCTAAAGGGAGACTATACCAGGGCTAAAGAGAGACTATACCAGGGCTAAAGGGATACTATACCAGGGCTAAAGGGAGACTATACCAGGGCTAAAGGGAGACTATACCGGGCTAAAGGGAGACTATACCAGGGCTAAAGGGAGACTATACCAGTTCTGAAGGGAGACTATACCAGGGCTAAAGGGAGACTATACCACAGCTAAAGGGAGACTATACCAGGGCTAAAGGGAGACTATACCACAACTAAAGGGAGACTATACCAGTTCTGAAGGGAGACTATACCAGTTCTGAAGGGAGACTATACCAGGGCTAAAGGGAGACTATACCAGTTCTGAAGGGAGACTATACCAGGGCTAAAGGGAGACTATACCAGGGCTAAAGGGAGACTATACCAGGGCTAAAGGGAGACTATACCACAGCTAAAGGGAGACTATACCACAGCTAAAGGGAGACTATTCTAGGGCTAAAGGGAGACTATACCAGGGCTAAAGGAAGACTATACCAGGGCTAAAGGGAGACTATACCACAGCTAAAGGGAGACTATACTCGGGCTAAAGGGAGACTATACCAGGGCTAAAGGGAGACTATACCACAGCTAAAGGTAGACTATACTAGGGCTAAAGGGAGACTATACCAGGGCTAAAGGAAGACTATACCAGGGCTAAAGGGGGACTATACCAGGGCTAAAGGAAGACTATACCAGGGCTAAAGGGAGACTATACCACAGCTAAAGGTAGACTATACTAGGGCTAAAGGGAGACTATACCAGGGCTAAAGGAAGACTATACCAGGGCTAAAGGGGGACTATACCAGGGCTAAAGGAAGACTATACCAGGGCTAAAGGGGGACTATACCACAGCTAAAGGTAGACTATACTAGGGCTAAAGGGAGACTATACCAGGGCTAAAGGAAGACTATACCAGGGCTAAAGGGGGACTATACCAGGGCTAAAGGAAGACTATACCAGGGCTAAAGGGGGACTATACCAGGGCTAAAGGAAGACTATACCAGGGCTAAAGGGGGACTATACCACAGCTAAAGGGAGACTATACCGGGCTAAAGGGAGACTATACCAGGCCCTAGCTTATTCAATATGCAAAGACAAATGAAAAACTACTCGTCCGAGTCATGTAACTCAAGTAGATACCTCACTTTTGCAGTGTATTGTCCCATCACATGTCTAACCCCCTTTTCTCTTCCTCTCGTAGATATCAACGCCCAGGCCCGCAAGCTCCAGCGGAACAGGGCCAAAGGCACGCTAACCCTGCCCCGCTCCGGCACCTCGTCCCTCTGCCGCAGCCTGAGCGAGACCAGCCTCAACCAGGTGGGGCGCGGGGGTCTCTGCAAAACATTTCTAACATAACAAAGTGACTTGAATTTGGAATATTGATCTTGATTTTAATATTTTTGATTTGATTGTCTCAACTTGAGTCTTGAGCTGGTTTTATGACAGGTTTATGACTAGAAGAAATAAAGAATAGTATGTTTTATCTTCATTTTAGGGCATTTTGACATTTAGTTAAACATAATTTTCCGTGTCCGTGTGTGCAGCTCGGGGTGGGCGACGAGCCCAAGCGGTACTACTCCACGCTGCCCGGGCCCCTGCGATCCCGGGAGGTGTCGAGTGGGCGCCGGAAAGAGGAGAGCGGCCACGGAGGGGGGGTCCGACACTCGCTCTACCAGTCCCCGCACCTGCTGCTGCTACAGGGGTACAACCGCCAGGTCAGCCGCCCGCAGAGGCCACGCCCGCTCTCTCACTTTACTCTCAGCTAATATCATGTATGCGGTGTCGCTCCAGTGCATGGGGGGGGGCAGTAATATCGTGCATGTGGTGTCGCTTCAGTGCATGGGGGGAGGGGGGGCAGTAATATCATGCATGTGGTGTCGCTTCAGTGCATGGGGGGAGGGGGGGCAGTAATATCATGCATGTGGTGTCGCTCCAGTGCATGGGGGGAGGGGGGGGCAGTAATATCATGGATGTGGTGTCGCTCCAGTGCATGGGGGGAGGGGGGGCAGTAATATCATGCATGTGGTGTCGCTCCAGTGCATGGGGGGAGGGGGGGCAGTAATATCATGCATGTGGTGTCGCTCCAATGCATGGGGGGAGGGGGGGCAGTAATATCATGCATGTGGTGTCGCTCCAGTGCATGGGGGGAGGGGGGGCAGTAATATCATGCATGTGGTGTCGCTCCAGTGCATGGGGGGAGGGGGGGCAGTAATATCATGCATGTGGTGTCGCTCCAGTGCATGGGGGAGGGGGGGGCAGTAATATCATGCATGTGGTGTCGCTCCAGTGCATGGGGGGAGGGGGGGGGCAGTAATATCATGCATGTTGTGTCGCTCCAGTGCATGGGGGGAGGGGGGGCAGTAATATCATGCATGTGGTGTCGCTCCAGTGCATGGGGGGAGGGGGGGCAGTAATATCATGCATGTGGTGTCGCTCCAGTGCATGGGGGGAGGGGGGGCAGTAATATCATGCATGTGGTGTCGCTCCAGTGCATGGGGGGAGGGGGGGCAGTAATATCATGCATGTGGTGTCGCTCCAGTGCATGGGGGGAGGGGGGGGCAGTAATATCATGCATGTGGTGTCGCTCCAGTGCATGGGGGGAGGGGGGGCAGTAATATCATGCATGTGGTGTCGCTCCAGTGCATGGGGGGAGGGGGGGGCAGTAATATCATGCATGTGGTGTCGCTCCAGTGCATGGGGGGAGGGGGGGTTTGTTCTAACTAGAGCATGACTTTTAAAACCACTGCAACTGGAACAGCTTTTCTTCAGTTTTATAAATAGCACAAATCTTTTCAGTAAAAATAGTATCGTCATAAGTCTCAGCTAAAGAAACCGGGAACTACATAGACCATAATCCTTTGCTCCATTTCAGCGCAGACACGAGGACACAACTGTTATCAAGCATTTTTAACTCTTTAGACTGTAACATTAATGCACCAAAAGCTTGTGAACGCATTATTTATGCACATATTATTGTGACATCACCATGACAATAAGGTAGCGTGAGATGTGCATATCGTGACATAGTTCTAACTATACTTTCCTCATGTGGCGTTCCTTGTTCTGATGGGATTCTCAATCTTCTCTTCAAAATTCCTGTCTGAATTTTGCCTCCCATCAGGGACCACCAAACATAAATGAATGTATCTATCCGGGCCCTGAAAGAAGATATTTTAAATCCTTCATCCCTCTTACTCGTAAGAGAAGAATGGCAAGTTTATAGTCGAGCGCTACATCACGACCTGAGAAACACATCAGGCTTTTCTGTGCCGAGCTTTAGCAGTCCCACGTTTGAACACCGAGCGTTGTGATTGGTCAGGCGCAGCTCGTGTATGATAACAGTCCAGTGTGTGTTTCAGGACTGCCTGGTTTACCTGCTGAACCGAGAGCAGCACACGGTCGGCCAGGAGACGCCCTCGGCTCGGCCCAACATCTGCCTCTTCTCCCCGGACGTAATGCCCCTGCACTGTCGCCTCCGGAGGGTCCCCGCACCCCGGCGCCAAGGCAACAGCGCGAAGGGGGAGGAGCCCGGGGAGCGCTCCTGCGTGGCCGTGGAGCCCGTGCTGAACGCCACCGTGCTGGTGAACTTCTCCCGCTGCGAGCGCTCCACCACCCTGCGCCACGGCGACCTGCTGTCCTTCGGAGCGCACTACGTCTTCCTGTACAAGGACCCCACAGGCGCCAAACCGCTGCCCGCCCAGACCCTGGCCCGCCTGCGTTCCCTGGGGCAGCTGTACGAGGCGGACGAGGCGGAGGGCGGCCAGGTCTGCAAGATGTGCGGGTCGGTGCTGAAGGACAGAGCGGCCCAAGTGTCCAGCGTGCCCGCGGTCAGACGCAGCTTTAAGCCCCACCTGGTCAAGCCCCGCAGCATCGGCACTGCGGTGGGGCTGGCCGTGGCCACGCCCCTGAGCGTGGGCGGGGCGGGACTAGAGGGGGGCGGGGGCAG
Source organism: Eucyclogobius newberryi (assembly GCF_026437365.1). Lineage (NCBI taxonomy): Eukaryota > Metazoa > Chordata > Actinopteri > Gobiiformes > Gobiidae > Eucyclogobius > Eucyclogobius newberryi. Next base: position 37,591,607 of record NW_027316056.1, on the reverse strand, counting down.
AGGGGCGGGGCAGAAGAGACGCTTGCAGCTGGAGTTCGACCAGGCGCACGAGGACCAGCTCTTAAACAGGATCGTGTCGCTCATTGAACCTGGAGGTACGTTCACACCGACGATACTCGCTCCCGGTCGAGCCCCGCCTCCTGAGGGCGGCTCTCGTGCCGGGGGAGGGTCCGACTCCTTCTACTCTCCGTGGAGGTGTTATCGTTTTGCCTGGAATGTTCCACAGTACGGCATTTGTCCCAGTGCACTCATTCATGCTCCGATCGAGGCAGCGCTGACCTGAAACGCTCTGAACTAAACTGTCCACTATGTCCAGAAAAAAAGTCGCCTTCATAAATATGGCCCGCGCTCTCATTGGCTCGTGACTGTCCATGTTTCCCACGGCGACGCAAACGAGCTGTGAAAAGAGGGTTAATCGTGTCGTAATGATCCCCGTATTATTGTGCCGCTCAGTTACACTGTGGAACATTCCAAGCAAAGCACCAGAACATGTGCCTTACACTGCGTCTCCTTCAGATACTGACCGTTTGTTCGGACAGACACAACATCAAGGCTTTATCTTCTTAGTCTGACTCTGTAGTTTAGACCACTACAAATCTTATGATCAAATCTTACAAACCTTAAACCTAAATATGTCTCCAGAACCCCATGTTCCGACCAGCGTCTTGGAAACGGAGAGAACGTCGCTGTAATCGTCTTCTCTTTCAGGCGATGACCACAAGCTGACCACTGCGTACCTGCTGTGTCTCTGCATCCAGCACTCGGCCTCCAGCTTTCCCCCGGGGAGCTTCGGGAAGCTGCTGCTCAAGATCGTGCGCAGGATCCAGACCATCGCCTGGGTCAGTCCAGTCACACGCTGTACAGGGGGGTCAAGAGGGTCAGGAGGGTCAAGAGGGTCAGGAGGGTCACGAGGGTCAGGAGGGTCACGAGGGTCAGGGGGGTCAGGAGGGTCAAGAGGGTCAGGAGGGTCAAGAGGGTCACGAGGGTCACGAGGGCCAGGAGGGTCATGAGGGTCACGACGGTCAGGGGGGTCAGGAGGGTCACGATGGTCAGGGGGGTCAGGAGGGTCACGATGGTCAGGAGGGCCACGAGGGTCACGATGGTCAGGAGGGCCACGAGGGTCACGATGGTCAGGAGGGCCACGAGGGTCACGAGGGTCAGGAGGGTCAAGAGGGTCACGAGGGTCACGAGGGCCAGGAGGGTCATGAGGGTCACGACGGTCAGGGGGGTCAGGAGGGTCACGATGGTCAGGGGGGTCAGGAGGGTCACGATGGTCAGGAGGGCCACGAGGGTCACGATGGTCAGGAGGGCCACGAGGGTCACGAGGGTCATGAGGGTCAGGAGGGTCAGGAGGCCGGGTTTACGTTCGACTGGACTGTAATAAACAACAAAAGAACATAATGTCTTTTCTTGTGCTTGTTTATGTCTCGGGTCAGACCAGTGTGAAGATGAGCTCACATGGAAGCAGACAACCCGCCCCCGTCTCCCTCCCGTTTCCCCCGTCCCTCACCCGTCTCCCCGTCTCACCCGTCTCCCTCCCATCTCTCACCCGTCTCCCTCCCGTCCCTCACCCGTCTCCCTCGTCTCCCTCCCGTCTCTCCCCCACCTCCCCCTTCTCCCCCGTCCCTCACCCCGTCTCCCTACCGTCTCCCCTGTCCCACTGGTCTCTCCCCCGTCCCGACCCGTCCCTCCCCCGTCAGCTCTGTGAATAGTTAAACAGCTGTATCACATGGAGCGACTGTATTACACGCTCGTATAACCGTCCGGACCCCCCGCGGTGCCGCTCTGGGTTTATATATTATCTAAACAGTTTCACATCAGTAAGTTGTATTTGTCGTTGGTCACCACGGCAACTCGGGACGCAGCTGAGGATTATTTTAGTGGTCAACGAGCGAGCGAACTATTGCCATTTTGAATTTGTATTATTATTTGTTACTGAAGGTGTTTTGGCGTGTGTCTGAGAGCGTAGAGGAAACAGTGAGTGGAGGCTTCAGAGGACGACCAATCAGAGCTGAGGATTCAGCCGGCGGTGGCGAGAGAGAGAGAATGAAAGATTCCCACATTGTGCAGAATTAAACACTAAAATTAAGCTGTATCATATCGTTCATGACTTTAACACGCGTGTGATTCAGGCATGTCACAATATATAATGTTAGCGTAATGATTAATGTGAGAAAAACATCACGATTTAACGATTATAATTGAGGCTGTGACCGAACAACAGTGACATCTTTAATTTTCTTTTATTTTCGTGGTCTGACATGTGACTGTTAGCGACTTTACCTTTCTGAAAGACAAAAACAGACAGATAAAATCAATTTCTTTACATTTAGGTCTGTTTTTGGGCCTTATATATACCACAAAATAAAAGTTACATTGTGACCTGGGTCGTACTGCGTCGGCCGACATCGCGATATCGACACGTTTGCGGTACATATTGCGCATCGCCGGCGAGCACTGAGCGTCATCCCCGGAGTTCCCGCGTGTACAACTCTGAGCAAACGCCCCTCCGACCTCTGGAGCGTTGGTGTTTTTGTGACATCGTTATCCCGGCGTTGGCGTGGTTTGGTCGCGTGTCGTCGCGTGTCGTCATGCGTGGCTCAGATGTGCGTCTCCCGTTCGTTCCGGAGCAGCGCGGGTCAGGGGCCCGGGCCATGCGATAGTGGGCCGCTCTTGCGCACACGCTGAAACTTTAATGAGGCCTTAATTGTGTGTGTGTGTGTGTGTGTTTGTGTGTTTGTGTGTGTTTGTTTGTGTGTGTGTGTGTGTGTGTCTGTGTGTGTGTTGCAGGAGAAGACAAAGGAGCTGGCGCAGAAGCAAGCTCAGCAGTGAGTATCGTTTTACTACTGTGTATCGGGGCCCGTGCTTAAAGGGCCCGTGCTTAAAGGGCCCATGCTTAAAGGGCCCGCGACACGTCGGCCCTGTTACTCAACTAAAATGCTGCTCAGATAAATATACTTTGAATTTTGCTCAAAAATTACAACAACAAAAAATATCACAGAATAGCACATTTTTTAGGTTTATTATTTCACTTCCTGTTTGTAATCCATGACATCACAGTAAGAAATTACCCAGCAACCACTGGGCCAAAACTCATCTAGTGTCACATGATTATGAAAGCGACTTTATTTTGTTGAATTAATGTTTAGAGTCAAAAAAGTTGTTTCTTTGTGTAAATTCTGCATAAACTTTGACTGAAATGAGTGTCCCTGGTGTGATGTCACTTCCTCTATGAGTGTCCCTGGTGTGATGTCACTTCCTCTATGAGTGTCCCTGGTGTGATGTCACTTCCTCTATGAGTGTCCCTGGTGTGATGTCACTTCCTCTATGAGTGTCCCTGGTGTGATGTCACTTCCTGTATGAGTGTCCCTGGTGTGATGTCACTTCCTGTATGAGTGTCCCTGGTGTGATGTCACTTCCTGTATGAGTGTCCCTGGTGTGATGTCACTTCCTGTATGAGTGTCCCTGGTGTGATGTCACTTCCTGTATGAGTGTCCCTGGTGTGATGTCACTTCCTGTATGAGTGTCCCTGGTGTGATGTCACTTCCTCTGAGTGTCCCTGGTGTGATGTCACTTCCTCTATGAGTGTCCCTGGTGTGATGTCACTTCCTCTATGAGTGTCCCTGGTGTGATGTCACTTCCTCTATGAGTGTCCCTGGTGTGATGTCACTTTCCCACAGATTTTTCAAAGTTTTCTCCACAAATACCTGCTCGATCGGTGTAAAACTATCATTTAAATGTACGACAGGTATAAATACACCAGATAAAGTCATAATTAGAGACTTGTATGAACCTGTCATACGTCACTTTAAGGCATGTGCTGTATAAGACAATAAGACTAAATAAAGTTAAACGTGGCAAAAACAGCTTAAATACAGTTCTTTACATTCAAGTCTATTTTTGGGCTGTATATTTACCCAAAAAATACTTAATTTTGCTGCTAACAATGTCACGATTGTTATGTCTTCTTCTTTCTTACGATTATACTGTGGAATAATCACAATTAACCGAACACTCTTTACATCTCTGCTCCACAATGGGGCAGCCGTGATAAGAAGTGGTGACCATAGTAACGTCCACCAACGCAGACGTCAGCAGCCTGAAGGCTCTGTCCTTGAGCGCATCTGTCCCTCTGCCACGAGCGGCTCAAGCAAATGAATATCGACTTCAGAGTAACGCGCTGAAGGGCATTACAAGTGTAAACAGTTATTATACTACAGTGGTGGTGGTGGTGGTGGTGGTAGTAGTAGTAGTAGTAGTAGTAGTCGTTGTTGTAGTAATAGGTAGTAGTAATAAGTAGTAGTAGTTGTAGTAGTAGTAGTAGTAGGAGTAGTAGGAGTAGTAGTAGTAGTAGTAGTCGTAGTCGTTGTAGTAATAGGTAGTAGTAGTAGTAGTAGTAGTAGTAGTAGTAGTAGTAGTAGTAGTAGTAGTAGTAGTAGTAGTAGGTAGTAGTAGTAGTAGTCGTTGTTGTAGTAATAGGTAGTAGTAATAAGTAGTAGTAGTTGTAGTAGTAGTAGTAGTAGGAGTAGTAGTAGTACTAGTAGTAGTAGGAGTAGTAGGAGTAGTAGTAGTAGTAGTAGTCGTAGTCGTTGTAGTAATAGGTAGTAGTAGTAGTAGTAGTAGTTGTAGTAGTAGTAGTAGTAGTAGTAGTAGGTAGTAGTAGTAGTAGTCGTCGTTGTAGTAATAGGTAGTAGTAGTAGTAGTAGTAGTAGTAGTAGTAGTAGTAGTAGTAGTAGTAGTAGTAGTAGTAGTAGTCGTCGTCGTCGTCGTCGTCGTCGTCGTCGTCGTCGTCGTCGTCGTCGTCGTCGTCGTCGTCGTCGTAGTAGCAGTAGCAGTAGCAGTTGCAGTAGTAGTAGTAGTAGTAGTAGTAGTAGTAGTAGTAGTAGTAGTAGTAGTAGTAGTAGTAGTAGTAGTAGTAGTAGTAGTAGTAGTAGTAGTAGTAGCAGCAGCAGCAGCAGCAGCAGCAGCAGCAGCAGCAGCTGTAGCAGTAGCAGTAGCAGTTATCAAAGAAAAGCAAATTTTTTTAGGTTTATAATTTCACTTCCTGTATGTGATTGATGACATGACAGTAGGAAATTACCCAGAAACCACTGGGCCAAAACTCATCTAATGTTTTAAAAAAAAATGATTTGACAAATAAAAATATATGAGAGCGACTTTATTTAGTTGAATTAATGTTAAGAGAGTCAAAAAAGTTGTTTCTTTTGTGTAAATTCTGCATAAACTTTTATTGGAATGAGTGTGATCCTGGTGTGATGTCACTTCCTGTGCTTTTCTACAGATGTTTTTCAACGTTTTCTCCACAAATACCTGCTCGATTGGTGTAAAACTATCATTTATATGTACAACAGGTATAAATACACCAACTAAAGCGAGAATTAGAACATCGTAAAAACCTGTCGTACGTCACTTTTAAGTCGGCGTTTTGAGGGTTTGGTTGTCGTGACGATGCAAAGCGCCGTTTGCCGTTTCTCTCGCGCCCGTCGTGTTGAAGTAAGCGCGTCTCGGCGATGTTAAAGGGGCCCCCCGTGTCTCCGCAGCCAGGACCCCGCCTCCCTGTCCCTGCTCAGCATCTCGGACCTGGTGCCGGACCTCCAGACCATCTTCTTCTGGATGTCCAACTCCATCGAGATCCTGTACTTCATCCAGCAGCGCACGCCGGCCTACACGCACAGCATCGAGAGCATGCAGGGTGAGGACGCGCACGCTAACGCACCGTATGACCGGCTAAATGTCGTCATGGTACCTGTTCAGCCTGTAGTGGTAATAGAACTCTTTCAACAACCCTCTGCAGTGAAGTGTGTCTGTGTCCAGGGTCCAAAGAGTCTCTGCTCTCGGCGACCATCTCGGCCAATGAGGAGGCCATGAGCATCCTGGAGGAGGTCATCATGTACACCTTTCAGCAGTGTGTCTACTACGTCACCAAGGTCACCATTTTACTCAGGCGTAGTGTAGTGCATCACAGTTTTTAACATATATATGATGTATTTTTGTAATATTTTATCAGACGAAAATTAGATTAAGCTTGAAAAAGCACAAAATGTTTTTCAGTTGGCAAATAACTTTCCATTGATGTGTGAAACGAATCAAATCAAAGAAATCAAAGTCAGTTATTCTTAAATGTTTTTTGTGGCATTATTCTTATTTTATTTTAATTACATGTGTTTATTTATTTAATGAAATGAATGTATTATTTATTTTATTTATTTTATTTATTTTATTTATTTTATTTATTTTATTTATTTTATTTATTTTATTTATTTTATTTATTTTATTTTATTTTATTTAATTTTATTTATTCTATTTATTTTATGTATTTATTTTATTTTATGTATTCATCCATCCATTTTCTACCGCTTGTTCCCTTTCGGGGTCGCGGGTGACTGGAGCCTATCCCAGTGACTTCGGGCCTTAGGCGGGGTACAAATTATTTTATTTATTTTATAGGCAGGATGTGGACATTTATACAACACACAGTAAAACTTGTAACATTTGAACAAAACAAGGCCAAAAAACACACACAAAAATCTCACTGCGGCCACTCTGCCCCGCCCACTTTTACCGCCCCGCCCTTTCCGTTGTCCCGTGTTGCAGGCGCTGTACGTGGTGCTGCCGGGGCTGCTGGACTGTAACCCGTTCCCCGTCGACGGCTCGGAGCCCTGCTGGAAAGGGGGCGTGGGCTTCCCCGAGCCGGTGCGCCGCGTCCTACAGGTTAGCTCCGCCCCCCGGCTCTCCGTGCGAGGAAAAGAAACGTTCGAGCTGTGGGGGCCAAACTATCGAAATATTGAGACATCGTGATGCTGGGTGATACGGTATCGATATCGTGGGCCGCTGTGTCGATATATCGTGGGCCGCGGTGTCGATATTGTGGGCCCTATCGTTGTGCCGTATATGACATTTATAGTTCTTGTCTTTGCGGGCGCAGGTGTTTCAGATCACACAGGAGCTGCTGCAGGGGTACCAGGTCCACCCGGAGATCCAGGCACAGATGTTCGCTTACCTCTTCTTCTTCGCCAACGTGTCGCTGTTCAACCAGCTGATGGACAAAGGTGAGGGCGGAGTCTGTGTGTCTCTGTCTGTCTGTCTGTGTGTGTGTGTGTGTCTGTGTGTGTGAGTGTGTGTGTGCGTGTGTCTCTGTCTCTGTGTGTGTGTGTCTGTCTGTGTGTGTGTGCATGTGTGTATGTGTGTGCGTGTGTGTGTGTGTGTGTCTGTCTGTGTGTGCGTGTGTGTGTGTGTGTGTGTCTGTCTGTGTGTGTGTGTGTGTGTGTCTGTCTGTGTGTGTGTATGTGTGTGTGTGTGCGTGTGTGTGTGCGTGTGTGTGTCTCTGTGTGTGTGTGCGTGCTTGTGTGTGTGTGCGTGCGTGTGTGTGTGAGTGTGTGTGTGAGTGTGTGTGTGTGTGTCCTGGTGCCCTTGTCAGCGTTTTGACTGAGCCCACACTTCACACTTCACACTGTCCTCAATGCCCTTCTGCAGCCGGCCCCGCCTCCTCTCTCCCCCCGCGCCTCCTTCCATCTGGACGTCCCGGGTGAGGAGGGGGGAGGGGGGAAGAAAGGGGGAGGGTACAGTCAAGGTCAAAGGGCCGTTCGTTTGGTTGTGAAGACTCAATCGAAGTGCAGTCAATAACTCTGCTTTTTGTTGGATTTGAGGAAAAGTAATACGGCTCGCTCAGGTGTCAAAGAGCTACGGTCAAAAAGCTACGGTCAAGCGGTCAAAGAGCTATGGTCAAAGAGCTACGGTCAAAGAGCTATGGTCAAAGAGCTACGGTCAAAGAGCTATGGTCAAAGAGCTACGGTCAAAGAGCTATGGTCAAAGAGCTACGGTCAAAGAGCTATGGTCAAAGAGCTATGGTCAAAGAGCTATGGTCAAAGAGCTACGGTCAAAGAGCTATGGTCAAAGAGCTATGGTCAAAGCGCTACGGTCAAAGAGCTACGGTCAAAGAGCTATGGTCAAAGCGCTACGGTCAAAGCGCTATGGTCAAAGCGCTACGGTCAAAGAGCTACTGTCAGCTTCTTCTTTTTTGGTGTTTTATGGCGGTTGGTATCCAAGTGTTACGTAACCGCCTCCCACTGTAATTGTACGTCTGCTGTAGTCCTTCCTAGACTTTATTCTTTAGACTTTATTCTTAGATGTTATTGGTTTCACCAGAAACTAAACTTCTTAGTTTCCTATCAGTCCTGTAATGGGCCATCGGCCTCCTATTGTCCCTGGCTCACTCTCTCTCCTCCTGTGTAACTGATTAGCATCTGAATGCTCTGGGCAAACAACAGGAACGGAAGAGGATGACGTATTGTTCTCTCAGTCCAGATGATACAACTGAATATGTTTCTACACTGGAACATTCCCGGACAAATGAGAGAAACACGACACATCTGAACCATGTTGCTTTTTGGTCAACATGGTTAACGCCCACAGTTGCCAGCAGAGGGCGCAGGCACCAGCCCAAGCAACTCTACCACACAAAAGTCTGATTGAAGCAGAATATAAGTGACTTTTACTTAAAACAGCTGACTAAACCAGGACTGTAGAAACACACACACACACACACACACCTACACACACCTACACACACACACACACACACACACACACACTGACATGCACGCACGCGCACACACACACATACACACACGCACTTACACACACGCACTTACACACACACACACACACACACGCACAGACACACTTACACACAGACATACTTACACACACACACGCACACACACACACACACACACGCACAGACACACTTACACACAGACATACTTACACACACACACGCACACACACACACACACACACAGACTCATATGTCTTCATTAGCGTGTGGAGACAGTGCAGATCACATGTTTGCCACCGGCAGAAGGAGAAACCCCCGTTCCCCATGTGGACCTCGCTCCCCCAAACCCTCCCAGCCCCCTCCTCTATCTCCGGCCCGACCCACTCATGGTAACAGCGCAGAGGGTTAGCAGGTTAGCGCTGACGTAGCACGCTAGCAGCTAACACATGACATTGGGCTGAGACCGGCGTCAGACAAGGGCAGTTCCAGTCTAGTGTGTCGCTCACATGCTCCACATCCTCTTTATAGGCGCTTTGTGGGTTGCCATAGTAAAGTTGTGTGTTTTTCGTCACTCTGAAACCGACGGCTAAGATAAGATAAGATAATCCTTTATACCAAAACTAGCACAATTTTCAACCGTATGGACATGATGTGACGCAGTTTTTATGTTAAGAGCAGCTAAATCGTGTGTTTATCCCTCCGCACCTCGACTCAAAAGTCCATAGTTATGTTTTGATATATTACACATAACGAAGTTGTGTTTGATTCTAGAGAAAAACACGCTGAAATTGTCCAACGGTGTGACCTACCTTTTCTTGTTCGATTAGTCACTTGTAAGTTGGACTCTGCTAATGGCGTGACCAGATGCTAACGGCATGACCAGATGCTAACGGCAGGACCAGATGCTAACGGGGTGACTAGATGCTAACGGAGTGATCAGATGCTAACGCCGTGACCAGATGCTAACGCCGTGACCAGATACTAACGGCATGACTAGATGCTAACGGAGTGATCAGACGCTAACGCCGTGACCAGATGCTAACACCGTGACCAGATGCTAACGCCGTGACCATATTTTGGATCGTCGTGAGCAGCTTTTAAGCCGCCGCGCTTGTTTATTGCGTCGATGATCGTAATGTCGAGATACAAACACGGGAAATAGCAAAAAGCACATTCTCATCCATGTCCTTTTATCTGATGGTAAACGACGCCGCAAATACACAAAGCATCGCTATTAATAAAGTTTTCGCATTGTTTAAGGATAAGAGTATGGAAAAGAAGGCTGAAGCTATGTGACCGCGGCGTGTGGGACAGGCCCGGGCAGCTTGGGGGCTCTTCGGGATCGCGGGCAAAATAGCCGTTTGTGAAGAGAAACAAGAAATCCGACGCACTTTTGACCTCAAGAGTCTTGAAAATGTGTTCTTTAAGATGGGACAGTGTTGTAATTTGTGTTACATGAGCTACAAAACAATGTAGTCACACATAAGGTTAGACAAATACAATACTGGTGAATAGAACTGTTGGATCAAGCTTAAATAAGAAGTAGAGCCAGTATTGCCAACGCATGACAACCACACGCACTTTATTTTCAGTGTGACTTGTTGCTAGATCCTTTTGTAATCTCAAAACTTTGGCATTTTCAAAAGGCCGTGGCTGGAGAGCCGCGGCGCGGTCAAATGGCCGCGCAGTTTCAGGGACCGCGGCATTTCGCTTATAGCCCGTTATAGCGTCATGGCTAACCCTAACCTTAACCCTAACCCTAACCTTAACCTTAACCTTAACCCTAACCCTAACCCTAACCCTAACCCTAACCTTAACCCTAACCCTAACCCAAACCCTAACCTTAACCTTAACCTGGCGCGGTCTAAAACGGCGCTAAAACGCAGTCAAATAGCGGCGCAGTTTCAGGAGCCGCGGCTCCGTAGACACTCCCTTTTCAAAACGGCTGCATTTTTTAGTCCCACAGTCTCACAATACTGATATTAAGATAGCACAATATCATAATTAAATGCCCCATGTACCCGATATGGCACTGTCCAATCATCTGATTTTGCGTGTTCCTTTGACTCGATCTCACACATGTACACGCGCGGTGCGTCAGGACGTCCTGGATTAGAGGTTCAGGGGTGCGCTCTGCTCCGCTTCAGGACGTCCTGAATTAGAGGTTCAGGGGTGCGCTCTGCTCCGCTTCAGGACGTCCTGGATTAGAGGTTCAGGGGTGCGCTCTGCTCCGCTTCAGGACGTCCTGGATTAGAGGTTCAGGGGTGCGCTCTGCTCCGCTTCAGGACGTCCTGGATTAGAGGTTCAGGGGTGCGCTCTGCTCCGCTTCAGGACGTCCTGGATTAGAGGTTCAGGGGTGCGCTCTGCTCCGCTTCAGGACGTCCTGGATTAGAGGTTCAGGGGTGCGCTCTGCTCCGCTTCAGGACCCTCTCGTGGATTAGGTTATGCCCAGACTTAAGCCTCTTACGGGGGCCGGAGCATAGAGGAGACATATGGCAAAAATGTGGACCGTTACGGACGTCAGCACGTACTTCAATATAAGCTCTCAGCTGATCGACCGCCCTGACCTACACTGAATTACACTGACCTACACCAAACTACACTGGCCTGCACTGACCTACATCGACCTACACTGACCTACATCGACCTACACTGACCTACACCAAACTATACTGGCCTACATTGACCTACATCGACCTACACTGACCTACATCGGCCTACACTGGCCTGCACTGGCCTACATCAACCTACATCAAGATACAAATAAAGCAATAAAAAAGACAATTGTTAAAAGTACTGAATTCAACACTAAAAGTCCATCTATAAAAGTGTGTTTTCAGGAGAGTTTGTCGAACACTTTCTGGCAGATGATTCCAAAGTGTTGCCCTTGGTTACCAGACGTGTTTTGTGTTTGATGTGAGCTGAAGTCTTGTGGTTTGTCAGGATTCTGGGGCTGAACTGAAGAGAAGATCCCTGAGTAAAGAGCTCTACATGTGGCGTCATAACGGCGTCTACATAATGGCTTCATGTTTGTGATCTCACCTGAGGAACATTAGTCGGGGGAAACGTGGTGATTCGACGGTGGAAAGTGCAGGATTTACTCACAGAATCTTCAGTCGTACCAAGGTTCTGTCGTAATAAAGGCGGTGGAATGTTTAAGTTCCTAATTTAAATCTCAGTTTTACTTTGGTTCGGTCAAAAAGTCGGGCAATAGTAAGTTGTTAGTGGCACAAGCAGTGAACATGTATCTTATGTTGGCGGAGGACGTCCCGTAGCGGTAGAGGAGAAAACAGCAGTGGACCAAGAACAGAACCTTGCGGCACGCCAAACAAGGGGCCGCAGTGGGACAGCAGTGGCTCTAGTGCCGCTGTGTCCTTAGGCAAGACACGTCAGCCACATTGTCTAGTGTAAATGTGCCGCGCGACTGATGACGGGTGGTGGTGGGAGGGGCCTACGGCGCAGATTGGCCGCGTCGCTTCCATCAGTTCACCCCAGGGCAGCTGTGGCTTCAATAGTAACTTACCACCAACAAAAGTGGCGAGGATAATGCACCGTGACGCGCTCTGGGTGTCGCTACAGGAATCCAATGCGTTATTTTAATAAATAGTAATAAAATGTGTGTGAATAGTATGTGATGTTTCTGTATTTTCAACAGAATATGTACTACCGTATTCTCCAGAGTATAAGTCGCACCAGCCAAAAAATGCATAATAGAGAAGAAAAAAACATATACAAGTCGCACTGGAGTATGTAAATTGCAGGTGTGAAAATTAACAAATAATGTCACATATAAGTCCCTCCGGAGTATAAGTATAAGTATAAATACAAGTACAAGTATAAGTCGCACCCCGGCCAAAACTATGAAAAAAGGTGCGACTTATTGTCCAGAAAATACAATATATTGTTATGATTAGGTATTTCTTTTGTATTTGTCTTACAATATTCAACCCAGGTGCACATTTTAGAAACTTAAAGCTGAACTTTTACATCACCGGCATTTAATTAAGCCTGAAATAAGACAAACTGTATATTAAACTCTAACTATATTAAAACAGCAGGACATTTCCTCACAAACGTCAGATGTAAAGCCGACACATGGTCAGGTGGTTGTTGAACGGTGTGCTGCCCCCTGCAGGTCCCACGCGCGGCTGGTTCCAGAGGTCCAAAGTGCTGCAGATCCAGGCGTGTCTGCGGATGCTCATGGAGTGGGCCAGTCGCTCCAAACTGGGACACCTCGCCGACAAGTTCTTCACCAAACTCAACAGCGCCGTGTCGGTCCTGGCCACCGCCCCACAGCAGCTCACGCAGGTACGTGCTCACGCAGGTACGCGCTCACGCTGCAGGTACGCGCTCACACAGGTGTACGCGCTCACGCAGGTGTACGCGCTCACGCAGCAGGTACGCGCTCACACAGGTGTACGCGCTCACGCAGGTACGCGCTCACGCTGTAGGTACGCGCTCACGCTGCAGGTACGCGCTCACGCTGCAGGTACGCGCTCACGCAGCAGGTACACGCTCACGCAGGTGTACGCGCTCACACTGCAGGTACGCGCTCACGCAGAAGGTACGCGCTCACGCAGCAGGTACGCGCTCACGCTGCAGGTACACGCTCACGCAGGTGTACGCGCTCACACTGCAGGTACGCGCTCACGCAGCAGGTACGCGCTCACGCAGGTGTACGCGCTCACACTGCAGGTACGCGCTCACGCAGGTGTACGCGCTCACACTGCAGGTACACGCTCACGCAGGTGTACGCGCTCACACTGCAGGTACGCGCTCACGCAGCAGGTACGCGCTCACGCAGCAGGTACGCGCTCACGCTGCAGGTACACGCTCACGCAGGTGTACGCGCTCACACTGCAGGTACGCGCTCACGCAGCAGGTACGCGCTCACGCAGCAGGTACGCGCTCACGCAGGTGTACGCGCTCACACTGCAGGTACACGCTCACGCAGGTGTACGCGCTCACACTGCAGGTACGCGCTCACGCAGCAGGTACGCGCTCACGCAGCAGGTACGCGCTCACGCTGCAGGTACACGCTCACGCAGGTGTACGCGCTCACACTGCAGGTACGCGCTCACGCAGCAGGTACGCGCTCACGCAGCAGGTACGCGCTCACGCAGCAGGTACGCGCTCACGCAGGTACGCGCTCACGCTATAGGTACGCGCTCACGCTGCAGGTACGCGCTCACGCAGCAGGTGCTCACGCTGCAGGTACGCGCTCACGCAGCAGGTACGCGCTCACGCAGGTACGCGCTCACGCTGTAGGTACGCGCTCACGCTGTAGGTACGCGCTCACGCTGCAGGTACGCGCTCACGCAGCAGGTGCTCACGCTGCAGGTACGCGCTCACGCAGCCGGTACGCGCTCACGCAGCAGGTACGCGCTCACGCAGCAGGTACGCGCTCACGCTGCAGGTACGCGCTCACGCAGCAGGTATGCTAACAAGTTTACCAAAGCATCAGTTTTACCCCAAATCACTAAATCCATTGAATTCTTCTTCCTCTGTGTCACTTCTAAACAACTCCACAAACTCCAGAGGTAGAGGAAGTGCAGATTCTTCTTCTGCGTCGCTTAGAGCCTAGAGCGCCCTCTTGTGGTCGTCAGTGTGAAAATAACAAATAATATCACATTAGTTGCTCTGGAGTATAAGTCGCACCCCGGCCAAAACAATGAAAAAAGTGTGACTTATAGTCCGGAAAATACGGTAAATAGATTCTGCTTACGTATAAAATGGAATAATGGCGCTTCGATGCTGGTTTGTGATTGAGTGTGTGGCATGTGCCCGTGTGTGGCAGATGAGTTGGCGGGCCCTGTCCAGCGAGCACCCCGGACTGAAGCCCGTCCAGCTGCACCGCATCCTGGGCCAGTACCAGCAGACGGCCGAGCTGGGCCCAGTGCCCCTGTGGCAGCCCAGCACCGAGGACGAGGCCTACATCTACAGGACAGGTGACCAACACAGAGAGCGACACCTACAGGACAGGTGACCAACACAGAGCAACACCTACAGGACAGGTGACCAACACAGAGAGCGACACCTACATCTACAGGACAGGTGACCGACACAGAGAGCGACATCTACAGGACAGGTGACCGACACAGAGAGCGACACCTACAGGACAGGTGACCGACACAGAGAGCGACATCTACAGGACAGGTGACCAACACAGAGAGCGACACCTACAGGACAGGTGACCAACACAGAGCAACACCTACAGGACAGGTGACCAACACAGAGAGCGACACCTACATCTACAGGACAGGTGACCGACACAGAGAGCGACACCTACAGGACAGGTGACCAACACAGAGAGCGACACCTACAGGACAGGTGACCGACACAGAGAGCGACACCTACAGGACAGGTGACCGACACAGAGAGCGACACCTACAGGACAGGTGACCAACACAGAGAGCGACATCTACAGGACAGGTGACCAACACAGAGAGCGACACCTACATCTACAGGACAGGTGACCAACACAGAGAGCGACATCTACAGGACAGGTGACCAACACAGAGAGCGACACCTACAGGACAGGTGACCGACACAGAGAGCGACACCTACAGGACAGGTGACCGACACAGAGAGCGACACCTACAGGACAGGTGACCGACACAGAGAGCGACACCTACAGGACAGGTGACCGACACAGAGAGCGACACCTACAGGACAGGTGACCGACACAGAGAGCGACACCTACAGGACAGGTGACCGACACAGAGAGCGACACCTACAGGACAGGTGACCGACACAGAGAGCGACACCTACAGGACAGGTGACCAACACAGAGAGCGACACCTACAGGACAGGTGACCAACACAGAGAGCGACATCTACAGGACAGGTGACCGACACAGAGCCACATCTACAGGACAGGTGACCAACACAGAGAGCGACACCTACAGGACAGGTGACCAACACAGAGCAACACCTACAGGACAGGTGACCAACACAGAGAGCGACACCTACATCTACAGGACAGTTGACCAACACAGAGAGCGACACCTACAGGACAGGTGACCAACACAGAGAGCAACATCTACAGGACAGGTGACCAACACAGAGAGCAACACCTAGAGGACAAGTGACCAACACAGAGAGCGACATCTACAGGACAGGTGACCAACACAGAAGGCGACACCTACAGGACAGGTGACCGACACAGAGCCACATCAACAGGACAGGTGACCAACACAGAGAGCGACACCTACAGGACAGGTGACCAACACAGAGCAACACCTACAGGACAGGTGACCAACACAGAGAGCGACACCTACATCTACAAGACAGGTGACCAACACAGAGAGCGACACCTACATCTACAGGACAGGTGACCAACACAGAGAGCGACACCTACAGGACAGGTGACCAACACAGAAGGCGACACCTACAGGACAGGTGACCGACACAGAGAGCGACACCTACAGGACAGGTGACCAACACAGAGCGACACCTACAGGACAGGTGACCAACACAGAGAGCGACACCTAAAGGACAGGTGACCAACACAGAAGGCGACACCTACAGGACAGGTGACCAACACAGAGAGCGACACCTACATCTACAAGACAGGTGACCAACACAGAGAGCGACACCTACATCTACAGGACAGGTGACCAACACAGAGAGCGACACCTACAGGACAGGTGACCAACACAGAAGGCGACACCTACAGGACAGGTGACCGACACAGAGAGCGACACCTACAGGACAGGTGACCAACACAGAGCGACACCTACAGGACAGGTGACCAACACAGAGAGCGACACCTAAAGGACAGGTGACCAACACAGAAGGCGACACCTACAGGACAGGTGACCAACACAGAGAGCGACACCTACAGGACAGGTGACCAACACAGAGAGCAACATCTACAGGACAGGTGACCAACACAGAGAGCGACATCTACAGGACAGGTGACCAACACAGAAGGCGACACCTACAGGACAGGTGACCAACACAGAGAGCAACATCTACAGGACAGGTGACCAACACAGAGAGCGACACCTACAGGACAGGTGACCAACACAGACAGCGACACCTACAGGACCGGTGACCAACACAGAGAGCGACACCTACATCTACAAGACAGGTGACCAACACAGAGAGCGACACCTACATCTACAGGACAGGTGACCAACACAGAGAGCGACACCTACAGGACAGGTGACCAACACAGAAGGCGACACCTACAGGACAGGTGACCGACACAGAGAGCGACACCTACAGGACAGGTGACCAACACAGAGCGACACCTACAGGACAGGTGACCAACACAGAGAACGACACCTAAAGGACAGGTGACCAACACAGAAGGCGACACCTACAGGACAGGTGACCAACACAGAGAGCGACACCTACAGGACAGGTGACCAACACAGAGAGCAACATCTACAGGACAGGTGACCAACACAGAGAGCGACATCTACAGGACAGGTGACCAACACAGAAGGCGACACCTACAGGACAGGTGACCAACACAGAGAGCAACATCTACAGGACAGGTGACCAACACAGAGAGCGACACCTACAGGACAGGTGACCGACACAGAGAGCGACACCTAAAGGACAGGTGACCGACACAGAGAGCAACACCTACAGGACAGGTGACCAACACAGAGAGCGACACCTACAGGACAGGTGACCGACACAGAGAGCGACATCTACAGGACAGGTGACCAACACAGAGAGCGACACCTACAGGACAGGTGACCAACACAGAGAGCGACACCTACAGGACAGGTGACCAACACAGAGAGCAACATCTACAGGACAGGTGACCAACACAGAGAGCGACATCTACAGGACAGGTGACCAACACAGAAGGCGACACCTACAGGACAGGTGACCAACACAGAGAGCAACATCTACAGGACAGGTGACCAACACAGAGAGCGACACCTACAGGACAGGTGACCGACACAGAGAGCGACACCTAAAGGACAGGTGACCGACACAGAGAGCAACACCTACAGGACAGGTGACCAACACAGAGAGCGACACCTACAGGACAGGTGACCGACACAGAGAGCGACATCTACAGGACAGGTGACCAACACAGAGAGCGACACCTACAGGACAGGTGACCAACACAGAGAGCGACACCTACAGGACAGGTGACCGACACAGAGAGCGACACCTAGAGGTGACGAACACAGACTACACTAAGTTTATTGTGAAAAACACGAATGGGCGTGGCCCGTGTCCATCCAGTTTCCTGTTGGAGCCGCCATTTTGAGGAAGTTGAAGGGTCTTTTGAGGCGTGAGAATAATATTGCAGGTTTGTGTGTGTGTGTGTGTGTGTGTGTGTAGAATGTGTTTTGAGCTCTACCAGGAGAACATGTCAGTTTTTCATGTCCTTCGTGGTGAAAGCTTCCATTTTAATCAACTCTAGTAAAGACCATGACTAAAGTAAAAAATAATAATTACAATCATAGAATAGAACCTTTTATTATTAAAAAATGTTCCAACAGTTGTTTAAAGCTCATATATTCCAATAAAACACATTATTCAGTCATTCAATCTTTATTTATAAGCCCTTTACAACAGTGAAACAATTAACAAACTTCACAAAATAAAGTGTAGTTGCTTTTCTGAGTGTTAAAAGTTTAAAGTACAGGACTTTTTTTCAGTTTGCATAAGATATATCTCATTAAATCTGCCTTCAGAACGGGTGGTTTAGCGTTGACTGTGATTGCTAGCGCGGCCCTAACCCGTGACGGCGTTGTGTGTCCAGTGGACCTGCTGGAGAGCTTCGAGAACCACCCGCCCATCGTGCTGCCCAGCGCCGGCTTCAGAGTGGACCTGGACAGTGACTGTGTGGAGGACAGTATCTACAGGCAGCTGCTGTACATCCGACACTTCCTGTGGGGCCTCCGGACCAAGACGCACACGCACAGCAGCGCCCCTGCTGGACACACGCAGTCCAACGGCACCAACACCAACGACTGGGCCCCCGACGTACAGGTACAAGGGCCCGAGGTACAGGGGCCCGAGGAACACCTTTACTCCAGCCAGGACGCGCGCGCACACACACACACACACACACACTCACACAAACACACACATACACGCACACACACTCATACGCACACACACATACACGCACGCACACACACACACACTCATACGCACACACACTCAAACACACACAAACACTCGCGCACACACACACTCAAACACACACACGCCAAAGCGAGACGTGGATAAAGAGGCTAATCTGATTAGTGGTGAGGCTGTCTCATTACTGGGCACGGCTGACTAGACCATAATCCCCGTGTTACTGCACCCTCACATGTACACACATACATGTACACACATACATGTACACATGTACACACATGTACACATATACATGTACACACATGTACACATATACATGTACACACATGTACACACATGTACACATATACATGTACACATATACATGTACACACATGTACACATATACATGTACACACATGAACACATATACATGTACATACATGTACACATATACATGTACACATGTACACACATGTACACATATAATGTAAAAACATACCTCTTCACCCAAGCTTATGACCTCCCCTACCCCTAGCCTCCTCTACCCCATTGCCTACACTTCTACCCCCTGTTACATCCCCATCTTTTTCTCTCTACTTCTTCTGTCTTGTTCATTTTATCTGTATATTAATGTGTTCTGTACGTGTTGTCCCCCCTGTCTGTAAATACCCCCCCCTTTTTTATTATGTTCAGCGTCTTTGGGTCACTGAAAAGCGCTATATAAATAAAAGTTATTATTATTATTATTATTATTTACATGTACATACATGTACACACATGTACACATATACATGTACATACATGTACACACATGTACACATATACATGTACACACATGTACACACATGTACACATATACATGTACACACATGTACACATATACATGTACACATGTACACACATGTACACATATACACACATGTACACACATGTACACATATACACACATGTACACATATACATGTACACATGTACACATATACATGTACACGTATACACATATACATGTACACATATACACGTACACACGTACAAATGTACACACATGTACACATATATATGTACACATATACATTTACACATGTACACGTATACACATGTATACATGTATACACATGTACACATATATATATATATATATATATATATATATATATATATACACGTATACACATGTATACATGTATACACATGTACACATATATATATATATATATATATATATATACACGTATACACATGTAAACATGTACACGTATACATTTACTAACAAGTCCCAGAGCGCAGGCAAGCACGCTCACCTCACAGCGAGAGGGTCCTGAGTTGGAGTCCCAGGTGTTTTCCCTAAAACATACACAGACTAAACCGTGTGTGTTACTGAGCTCATATGTTGTGTTATGCGTGTGTGTGCGTCGTGTGTGTTTGTTTGCATGTGCGTGCGTGCGTGCGTGTGTGTGTGTGTGCAGAGGGAGCTGGCCCCCGCACACAGCAGCCCTCGCTCTGGAGCTCAGGGCCATGATGGGGGTGTGGAGCCCCTGGAGGAGCGCAGAGTGTCCCACCACTGCCACAGTCTGAGGAGGAACGGGACCATGCACCAGCCCAAAGCCCCCAACCCAGAGCTGTCCTGCCTCCTCACCCCCCCACACACACCCCTGTACCCCGAGGGAGGGGCCCCGGGGCCAAACAAGGGTCACAGTCTGCAGCCCAACGGATGCCCCCCTAGGAGCGACTGCAAGAAGGCCAACGGACTTATCCCCAACGGGCTGGAAGGTACAAGCGCCACCCTGAAGTGAGGCGCATGTGGGCGTGGGCCTGGAGTGTGACCCCGCCCAACCGTGTGTGTGTGTGTCTATCCTGTCCCCACACCCACACCCACACACACACCCACACACACACACACACACACACACACACTCGCGCACCCACACACACACCCACACACACACACAC
This sequence comes from Eucyclogobius newberryi, assembly GCF_026437365.1. NCBI lineage: Eukaryota > Metazoa > Chordata > Actinopteri > Gobiiformes > Gobiidae > Eucyclogobius > Eucyclogobius newberryi. The sequence continues at coordinate 37,571,054 of NW_027316056.1, read as the reverse complement.
ACACACACACACTCGCGCACACACGCACACACACACGCACACACCACTCTCACGCTGGGCCACACTGTCCCATTTTAGGAAGCATTTAGATTTGGACACAGAGTTAAGTTGTTGTCAATGTTTGAGCTCCTTCTGCCCTCGTGCCCTCCCGTCCTTCTGCCCTCCCGTCCTTCTGCCCTCGTGCCCTCCTGTCCTTCTGCCCTCGTGCCCTCCCGTCCTTCTGCCCTCCCGTCCTTCTGCCCTCGTGCCCTCCTGTCCTTCTGCCCTTGTGCCCTCCCGTCCTTCTGCCCTCCCGTCCTTCTGCCCTCGTGCCCTCCTGTCCTTCTGCCCTCGTGCCCTCCTGTCCTTCAGACCTCGTGCCCTCCCGTCCTTCTGCCCTCCCGTCCTTCCGCCCTCGTGCCCTCCAGCTCCTCTTTATTGTCGTTAGCTTAGCATGACTATTAGCTTTATTGATGTTAGCTTAGCATGACTATCAGCTTTATTTACGTTAGCTTAGCATGACGATTAGCTTTATTGACGTTAGCTTAGCATGACTATTAGCTTTATTGACATTAGCTTAGCATGACTGTTAGCTGTATTGATGTTTGCTTAGCATGAATATTAGTTATTGGTGAAAAACTATAATTTATATGTACGACACATATGTATAAACACACCAAATAAAGTCAAAATTAGAAGATCGTATAAACCTGTCATGGGACCTCTAATCATTTCTTTTTAGGCCCTCAGTCATTACACTTTAGCTAGTTGTGATGATTTACAGTTTGAGGACACATCAAAATGCAACCGTCCAAAATGGCTGCCATTAGAAAAGGTCAAAGGTCACTCCCTCGCCTCATGAGCTGAACATTCACTTTCCCATGTTAGACACTTGTGTCCTCTGCCTGTTGTGCCGTGGTGTAGTGAGCATGCCCCCTGCAGGACGCCCTCTGTACTAGCACACGTCCCCCCGTAGTGTCCCTGTTGTCCCCTAGCCGTGTGCTGTGGTGTGTCTTCTGCAGACTTCCCCTTCCCTGTGTCCTCGTGCGGGGCGTCTCCTGTCCCTGACGACCTGTGTGTGGTGTTTGTAGTGGAGCTGGACAAAGGACCGTACGGACTCGGCATGGGACTCATCGACGGCCTGGTGAGTGGAGCGCCCGGAGAGAGCGCCCCGAGTGTGTGTGAGAGAGCGCCCGGAGAGTGTGTGTGAGAGAGCGCCCGGAGAGAGCGCCCGGAGTGTGTGTGAGAGAGCGCCCGGAGAGTGTGTGTGTGAGAGCGCCCGGAGAGTGTGTGTGAGAGAGTGCCCGGAGTGTGTGTGTGAGAGAGCGCCCGGAGTGTGTGTGTGAGAGCGCCCGGAGAGAGCGCCCGGAGTGTGTGTGAGAGCGCCCGGAGAGTGTGTGTGAGAGCGCCCGGAGTGTGTGTGTGAGAGCGCCCGGAGAGTGTGTGTGAGAGAGCGCCCGGAGTGTGTGTGTGAGAGAGCGCCCGGAGTGTGTGTGTGAGAGCGCCCGGAGAGAGCGCCCGGAGTGTGTGTGTGAGAGCGCCCGGAGAGTGTGTGTGAGAGCGCCCGGAGAGAGCGCCCGGAGTGTGTGTGTGAGAGCGCCCGGAGAGTGTGTGTGAGAGCGCCCGGAGTGTGTGTGTGAGAGCGCCCGGAGAGTGTGTGTGAGAGAGCGCCCGGAGAGAGCGCCCGGAGTGTGTGTGTGAGAGCGCCCGGAATGTGTGTGAGAGAGCGCCCGGAGAGTGTGTGTGAGAGAGCGCCCGGAGAGAGCGCCCGGAGTGTGTGTGAGAGAGCGCCCGGAGAGTGTGTGTGAGAGAGCGCCCGGAGAGAGCGCCCGGAGTGTGTGTGTGAGAGCGCCCGGAATGTGTGTGAGAGAGCGCCCGGAGAGTGTGTGTGAGAGAGCGCCCGGAGAGAGCGCCCGGAGTGTGTGTGAGAGAGCGCCCGGAGAGTGTGTGTGTGAGAGCGCCCGGAGAGTGTGTGTGAGAGAGTGCCCGGAGTGTGTGTGTGAGAGAGCGCCCGGAGTGTGTGTGTGAGAGCGCCCGGAGAGAGCGCCCGGAGAGTGTGTGTGAGAGAGCGCCCGGAGTGTGTGTGTGAGAGAGCGCCCGGAGTGTGTGTGTGAGAGCGCCCGGAGAGTGTGTGTGAGAGCGCCCGGAGAGAGCGCCCGGAGTGTGTGTGTGAGAGCGCCCGGAGAGTGTGTGTGAGAGCGCCCGGAGAGTGTGTGTGAGAGAGCGCCCGGAGAGAGCGCCCGGAGTGTGTGTGTGAGAGCGCCCGGAATGTGTGTGAGAGAGCGCCCGGAGAGTGTGTGTGTGAGAGCGCCCGGAGAGTGTGTGTGAGAGAGTGCCCGGAGTGTGTGTGTGAGAGAGCGCCCGGAGTGTGTGTGTGAGAGCGCCCGGAGAGAGCGCCCGGAGTGTGTGTGAGAGCGCCCGGAGAGTGTGTGTGAGAGCGCCCGGAGTGTGTGTGTGAGAGCGCCCGGAGAGTGTGTGTGAGAGAGCGCCCGGAGTGTGTGTGTGAGAGAGCGCCCGGAGTGTGTGTGTGAGAGCGCCCGGAGAGAGCGCCCGGAGTGTGTGTGTGAGAGCGCCCGGAGAGTGTGTGTGAGAGCGCCCGGAGAGAGCGCCCGGAGTGTGTGTGTGAGAGCGCCCGGAGAGTGTGTGTGAGAGCGCCCGGAGTGTGTGTGTGAGAGCGCCCGGAGAGTGTGTGTGAGAGAGCGCCCGGAGAGAGCGCCCGGAGTGTGTGTGTGAGAGCGCCCGGAATGTGTGTGAGAGAGCGCCCGGAGAGTGTGTGTGAGAGAGCGCCCGGAGAGAGCGCCCGGAGTGTGTGTGAGAGAGCGCCCGGAGAGTGTGTGTGTGAGAGCGCCCGGAGAGTGTGTGTGAGAGAGTGCCCGGAGTGTGTGTGTGAGAGAGCGCCCGGAGTGTGTGTGTGAGAGCGCCCGGAGAGAGCGCCCGGAGTGTGTGTGAGAGCGCCCGGAGAGTGTGTGTGAGAGCGCCCGGAGTGTGTGTGTGAGAGCGCCCGGAGAGTGTGTGTGAGAGAGCGCCCGGAGTGTGTGTGTGAGAGAGCGCCCGGAGTGTGTGTGTGAGAGCGCCCGGAGAGAGCGCCCGGAGTGTGTGTGTGAGAGCGCCCGGAGAGTGTGTGTGAGAGCGCCCGGAGAGAGCGCCCGGAGTGTGTGTGTGAGAGCGCCCGGAGAGTGTGTGTGAGAGCGCCCGGAGTGTGTGTGTGAGAGCGCCCGGAGAGTGTGTGTGAGAGAGCGCCCGGAGAGAGCGCCCGGAGTGTGTGTGTGAGAGCGCCCGGAATGTGTGTGAGAGAGCGCCCGGAGAGTGTGTGTGTGAGAGCGCCCGGAGAGTGTGTGTGAGAGAGTGCCCGGAGTGTGTGTGTGAGAGAGCGCCCGGAGTGTGTGTGTGAGAGCGCCCGGAGAGAGCGCCCGGAGTGTGTGTGAGAGCGCCCGGAGAGTGTGTGTGAGAGCGCCCGGAGTGTGTGTGTGAGAGCGCCCGGAGAGTGTGTGTGAGAGAGCGCCCGGAGTGTGTGTGTGAGAGAGCGCCCGGAGTGTGTGTGTGAGAGCGCCCGGAGAGAGCGCCCGGAGTGTGTGTGTGAGAGCGCCCGGAGAGTGTGTGTGAGAGCGCCCGGAGAGAGCGCCCGGAGTGTGTGTGTGAGAGCGCCCGGAGAGTGTGTGTGAGAGCGCCCGGAGTGTGTGTGTGAGAGAGCGCCCGGAGAGTGTGTGTGAGAGAGCGCCCGGAGAGAGCGCCCGGAGTGTGTGTGTGAGAGCGCCCGGAATGTGTGTGAGAGAGCGCCCGGAGAGTGTGTGTGAGAGAGCGCCCGGAGAGAGCGCCCGGAGTGTGTGTGAGAGAGCGCCCGGAGAGTGTGTGTGTGAGAGCGCCCGGAGAGTGTGTGTGAGAGAGTGCCCGGAGTGTGTGTGTGAGAGAGCGCCCGGAGTGTGTGTGTGAGAGCGCCCGGAGAGAGCGCCCGGAGTGTGTGTGAGAGCGCCCGGAGAGTGTGTGTGAGAGCGCCCGGAGTGTGTGTGTGAGAGCGCCCGGAGAGTGTGTGTGAGAGAGCGCCCGGAGTGTGTGTGTGAGAGAGCGCCCGGAGTGTGTGTGTGAGAGCGCCCGGAGAGAGCGCCCGGAGTGTGTGTGTGTGAGCGCCCGGAGAGTGTGTGTGAGAGCGCCCGGAGAGAGCGCCCGGAGTGTGTGTGTGAGAGCGCCCGGAGAGTGTGTGTGAGAGCGCCCGGAGTGTGTGTGTGAGAGCGCCCGGAGAGTGTGTGTGAGAGAGCGCCCGGAGAGAGCGCCCGGAGTGTGTGTGTGAGAGCGCCCGGAATGTGTGTGAGAGAGCGCCCGGAGTGTGTGTGTGAGAGCGCCCGGAGAGAGCGCCCGGAGAGTGTGTGTGAGAGCGCCCGGAGTGTGTGTATAGAAACAGAGAAGCTGGGCGTGTCGGTGACGCTCTCTCGTGTCCCGCAGCACACGCCCCTGAACGCTCCGGGCATCTACATTCGCACCCTGATCCCGGACGGTCCCGCCGCCTCTGACGGGCGCCTGAGGATCGGGGACCGGATCCTGGCCGTGAACGGCACCAGCCTCATCGGAGCGGACTACCAGAGGTGCTGCTGTACGGGGCGCTGCCAGAGGGGGGCGCTGCCAGAGGGGGGCGCCCACGTCACCGCCCGCGACACCACCGCCCACAACACCACCACCCGCAACACCGTCCACGACACCGCCCATCACACCGTCCATCACACCGTCCACGACGCCGCCCATCACACCGTCCACGACGCCCCATCAGACCGTCCACGACGCCGCCCATCACACCGTCCACGACGCCGCCCATCACACCGTCCACGACGCCCCATCAGACCGTCCACGACGCCGCCCATCACACCGTCCACGACGCCGCCCATCACACCGTCCACGACGCCCCATCAGACCGTCCACGACGCCGCCCATCACACCGTCCATCACACCGTCCACGACGCCGCCCATCACACCGTCCACGACGCTGCCCATCACACCGTCCACGACGCCGCCCATCACACCGTCCATCACACCGTCCACGACGCCGCCCATCACACCGTCCACGACACCGCCCATCACACCGTCCATCACACCGTCCACGACGCCCCATCAGACCGTCCACGACGCCGCCCATCACACCGTCCATCACACCGTCCACGACGCCGCCCATCACACCGTCCACGACGCCGCCCATCACACCGTCCACGACACCGCCCATCACACCGTCCATCACACCGTCCACGACGCCGCCCATCACACCGTCCACGACACCGCCCATCACACCGTCCATCACACCGTCCACGACGCTGCCCATCACACCGTCCACGACGCCGCCCATCACACCGTCCATCACACGGTCCACGACGCCGCCCATCACACCGTCCACGACGCCGCCCATCACACCGTCCACGACACCGCCCATCACACCGTCCATGACGCCCCATCAGACCGTCCACGACGCCGCCCATCACACCGTCCATCACACCGTCCACGACGCCGCCCATCACACCGTCCACGACGCCGCCCATCACACCGTCCATCACACCGTCCACGACGCCGCCCATCACACCGTCCACGACACCGCCCATCACACCGTCCATCACACCGTCCACGACGCCGCCCATCACACCGTCCACGACACCGCCCATCACACCATCCATCACACCGTCCACGACGCCGCCCATCACACCGTCACAGCACTCAAGCTAATGTACACGAAAGAGGCAAATTCACTCCCGTCACTGTCAAAAACACCCAGAAATCACGGGTTTAACTTTAATTTGTGGTTTTACTCGACAGTAAATCCGTAGAATTGTTCTAAAATCCCGGCAAACTCTTATTTTCTCTCCTTCTCTCTTTCTCTGAGCAGCGCCGTTGACCTGATCCGACTGGGCGGCGGCCGGCTGCGCTTCCTCGTGGCCAAGTCGGACCCCGAGGTGTCGGAGAAGATCAGCGCGTCCTCCTGCTGACCCCGACACGACCCCCGCGGGAGAGACGGGGTTTCAGAAGGGGATCTGTTCTGCGCACAGGTCGCACGCTCGCCCCGCGTCCGGACGGTTAATCCATGGACCACCAACCTCACCCCGCGGACCACCGACCTCACCCCGCGGAAGAAGAAGGTCTATAGATCTGGAAACTACCGGAATGATCTGCCCACGGAGGAAGAACAGAGCACTTAAGCCGCTCGGGGGACAGCTCCGTGCTAGAGTCATGCTCGCTACGTTTACGCGCGCGGAAAATTCCTAGCTTCCGAGCGGAGGGCTCCTGGAGGGCTCCTAGCGGCTCCTAGCGGCCGCGGAAAAGTGATGTATTAAAATGTACTTTATTTTTGTTTTATAGTTACTGCGATGAGCCGGTGTTTTACTCAGAACATGTGGAACCAAATACACATCAAGTATCAGTAATAACGACACAATTACTAAATATTTTACGGCGTTGTTACTGGCCCCGCCCTCTTAAACCGGTCGGGGGCGGAGCTAAAACTTGGGCGCTGGGATTGTGTTAAAACAAAATAAACGCTGTCGAATGGAGCTCAACACTGGGATGAAAATAACAGTTTGAAGCTGTTAAATTCGACTGGTGGAACGTAAACAAACGTAAAAGTATTTAAAATGTTAGTTATCGTACTGTACTTTTACTTTTACTACACGTACGTTCTACTCCACCACATTCACGGCGACATAAAGGTTTTGAGTTCAAGTTCCGGCTTTGAAAACATTTAAATAAAATGATTTTGTGAATAAGAATCACTACGTTTGAATCCAACGTACTTCATTCAGTACTTTGACTGAAGTAGTTGAAGTGATACTTTTGAGTAATTCTGTCCATTCCGCCTGTTTTCCCACTGTTGAGCTCCTGCGAAGGGGGCCCCGTACACCAGAAGGGGCCCCGTACACCAGAAGGGGCCAGAAGGGGCCCCGTACACCAGAAGGGGGCCCCGTACACCAGAAGGGGGCCCCGTACACCAGAAGGGGGGCCGTACACCAGAAGGGGGGCCGTACACCAGAAGGGGCCCCGTACACCAGAAGGGGCCCCGTACACCAGAACGGGGCCCGTACACCAGAAGGGGGCCCCGTACACCAGAAGGAGGCCCCGTACACCAGAAGGGGGGCCGTACACCAGAAGGGGGGCCGTACACCAGAAGGGGCCCCGTACACCAGAAGGGGCCCCGTACACCAGAAGGGGGCCCCATACACCAGAAGGGGCCCCGTACACCAGAACGGGGCCCGTACACCAGAAGGGGGCCCCGTACACCAGAAGGGGGCCCCGTACACCAGAAGGGGGCCCGTACACCAGAAGGGGCCCCGTACACCAGAACGGGGCCCGTACACCAGAAGGGGGCCCGTACACCATAAGGGGCCCCGTACACCATAAGGGGCCCCGTACACCATAAGGGGGCGCCGGAGCTACACTTTCCATCGACACAATTCGATGTACATTACCAAACGCTGGATGTAACTTAGTGGAATGTTTATTAGAGTCTCGTTTGGGGTTTTTTAAACTTTTTTTCAAAAGCACTTCAAGTACGGAGCCACCGGAGGGCCAAAGACTGACCGAGAGAAGCCCGGAGTAACCATAGTAACCACACCAAAATCGCTCGACATGAGGCCTCCATTAAAGGTGCGCCGTGTCAGAGACGTGACACAGAGCACCTTTAAGTTCAAGGAAACCAAAGGCCGGACAGTTCAGAAGCTTTAAACTCCAGAGCGGCACAAAGGCGTTCACACTGCGCGGTCCAATCACGCCGTCCGATCACGCCGTCCGATCACGCCGTCCGATCACGCCGTCCGATCACGCCGTCCGATCACGCCGTCCGATCACGCCGTCCGATCACGCCGTCCGATCACGCCGTCCGATCACGCCGTCCGATCACGCCGTCCGATCACGCCGTCCGATAACGATCACGGCACAAACCCTCTGATTGGTTCAACTCCTCGTATATCAATCGGTTCACAACTTCTTCCTTCGTCGACAGTTTCTCTCCACTTTTGACTCAGAATCATGAACGTCCCGGAAACGTCGCCCGTCGTTCAGACTCGAGTCGCGTTCCGAAAGTGCGGAAACGCATCGGATTCCCGGATCGGACTCGAGCTGCAGTGTGAAGGCGGAAGTGACATTTCTGAACACATTCGATGGATTGTAGTTTTGTATCTTGGGACTCTATTGTTTACATTTTGAAGTGATTCCTTTGGCGTATTTATCGTGACCGTCGTGACACTCGGCATGACCGTCGTGACACTTGGCCTGATGACCGTCGTGACACTCGGCCTGATGACCGTCGTGACACTCGGCCTGACCGTCGTGACACTCGGCCTGACCGTCGTGACACTCGGCCTGATGACCGTCGTGACACTCGGCCTGATGACCGTCGTGACACTCGGCCTGATGACCGTCGTGACACTCGGCCTGATGACCGTCGTGACACTCGGCCTGATGACCGTCGTGACACTCGGCCTGATGACCGTCGTGACACTCGGCCTGACCGTCGTGACACTCGGCCTGATGACCGTCGTGACACTCGGCCTGATGACCGTCGTGACACTCGGCCTGACCGTCGTGACACTCGGCCTGATGACCGTCGTGACACTCGGCCTGATGATCGTCGTGACACTCGGCCTGATGACCGTCGTGACACTCGGCCTGACCGTCGTGACACTCGGCCTGATGACCGTCGTGACACTCGGCCTGATGATCGTCGTGACACTCGGCCTGATGACCGTCGTGACACTCGGCCTGACCGTCGTGACACTCGGCCTGATGACCGTCGTGACACTCGGCCTGACCGTCGTGACACTCGGCCTGATGACCGTCGTGACACTCGGCCTGATGATCGTCGTGACACTCGGCCTGATGACCGTCGTGACACTCGGCCTGACCGTCGTGACACTCGGCCTGATGATCGTCGTGACACTCGGCCTGATGACCGTCGTGACACTCGGCCTGATGATCGTCGTGACACTCGGCCTGATGACCGTCGTGACACTCGGCCTGATGATCGTCGTGACACTCGGCCTGATGACCGTCGTGACACTCGGCCTGACCGTCGTGACACTCGGCCTGTCGCGGACGTTTGTGGATTTTCTGAAGAATGTGCCGCTTCAAACCGACAAGTGCGTTTGGTTTTGTAAATAGGCCTTTGTACATATTACGTTTGGTGTGGAATTTTCAACGAGTTTTGTAATAAATCGAGATGAACGCATTTCTGACCCGACGTGTCACTTCTTGCCTAGAGCGCCCCCGCTGGTGTAAATGCAGCGTTACATCAACATTACATCTGTTAAGCCTAAAACCTGAGCAAGAGTTTCTCTCTCGCTTTCTTTCTTACCCTCTTTCTTCCTTTTTTGTGGTATATCGTAAAACACATACTTTGAAGACGTACAACTATAGAAGACGTACAGAAGACGTACAACTACAGAAGACGTACAGAAGACGTACAACTACAGAAGACGTACAACTATAGAAGACGTACAGAAGACGTACAACTACAGAAGACGTACAGAAGACGTACAACTACAGAAGACGTACAGAAGACGTACAACTACAGAAGACGTACAACTACAGAAGACGTACAGAAGACGTACAACTACAGAAGACGTACAGAAGACGTACAACTACAGAAGACAAACAGGAGGAGGTGATACGTGCACCTTTTCAGTCGCTGCCAACCGCCATTAAAAGCAACAACAACGATGACATCATCTAATGTGTCACATGACTTCGGCCGAATTTGCAGATTAAGAAATTGACGGCCAAATAAACACATTTACATTATTTCACGCCAATTCCCTTTTTATTAGGATTTTACAGCAGATTTTAGACGCCGCCACATTCAGGCTTTTGTTGTAATAAATACATTATAGATGTATAGATTACAGTGCAATCTGAGGCCAAAGTTTAGATTATTTCTTCCTCACGTTTGTGCCGCTTTGGCCAGGAAACACCAGTTGTTGTTGTTTTATCCTGGTTAAATAGTTTAAATAAAAAGATTTTTTAAAGGAAACACATTTTTTTAAAATCTGGGGGCTCAGTACATATCTGACGTTTACAGAATTATGACTTATTCTAAAATATTTAAAAGAAAATTCACTTTTATTATGCTTAAAATGACATGAGCAAACACAACAACACAATAAATAAATGACATTTTTTTTCCATTTCTCTTTATTCAGTTTTTCATCATCAGAAAAAACCTTTGAAAATATTGTTGGGAAAAAAAATAATCAAACCACTTCTTGTATTTGTCAATGAGAAATTTTAATCTGTGCTACACATTTTTTTTAACAAATAGAGAGAAAAAAAACAGCAACATTTAAAAATACATTACACTTCTCTATTTTTTTTTTCCAGAATGTTAAGCGTCGTCGGCCATGTTCGCGCTGCGCAAAAATATTTTTCCATTGGTAAAAAATAGGAGAAAATACTCTGTAAATAGCAGTAGCGGCTAGTGCGGCGTACAATCATCGCGCTTTGTGTTTTATCTGTGTTTTATCTGTGTTCTGATGTGCAACGACAATCACTGAAGCCGAAGAGTGCCCGATCGGAAAGACAAACATGAGGAGGCGCTTCGGGAGGAAGGGGAGGAGCTTCGGGAGGAAGTGGAGGAAACGGAGAGGAAGTGGTGTTAAGGCAGGAGTCGGAGGTAGAAGCAAAACCAACGGTCCACGCCGAGGCCAAACGACTTGATTTGACGAGTTTAGCTTATATATTTTTCACACGTTTAAATAGATGTTTTTCTACCACTACTGCATTTTTAACCATTTTTCCCATTATTTATTTTACATTTTTGTTTTTGGTCGTGTCACGAAGCTGAAACGTGTTTGAATTCTTGACTTTTTTCCAATGTGTCCGTTTTCAGCGTTAAGGAATGACACGCCCCCTTTAAAGTCCATGTGACACATTAAAATGCACTTTTGACTCAAACAAAAGGACAAATGATTATATTTCAGATTTCACCAAATATTTTGCCAGTTTTTCTCCAATTTGTCAAATTTTATTCATAATCAGTCACTTCCTGGTTGGACACATCCAGCGAATACGACACAGGCGGAGCAACCAGAACGTAAACAAATCCATTTAAATCAGACAATATTTATGATTTGACAAATAATTACACCCGACGACGCCGTTAATTGTGAAATAAGTCGTTTATACCGTCATAAAAAGGCCTAAATTGCAACGTTTCTCTGTATTTTTGATGGAACGGCGCTTTTTGATGACATCACAGAGGGATTCTGTTGTAGAACTCGGCGACTTTCAGCTTTTAACCGTCAAATTGTCTTTGCAAACTGCAGCTCGACCGATGTAAAACTGTGATCATGATTTACCACCAAACGACGAGGTAATTAGAGAAACGCGTGAACATGTCGCGTGGACTTTAAACGCTTAATCCAGGGAAGTCCACACTTTTTTCACCGAGGGCCCCATTTTGAAACTTGTACGCAGCAGAGGGCCACACAACAACTCGACAATAAAGTGACTCATTAGACATTTTTGACATAGTTTCGATGGCTCCACATTTAATAAGACTTGGAACATTAATATTCGGCTGGTGTAACGACAAAATGCTTGAATTTGTCCAATTTTACAGTGAAAAGTACTACCGTTTGTCGTTTGGAGCAACTTTGCAGGAAGCCGGAGGGCCAACCAAAATATGTCTGAGGGACGCATTTGGCCCCCGGGCCGCAGTTTGGACCTGCCTGGCTTAATCGCTCTTGATTACTCAAATAAAACATTCATATTCAAGTCATTTGAACTCGGACATGGACAGTATTTTTGCAGTGCAGGAAGAGAAACGTGGACATTTAACATAAAAAAGTACCTTTGAAAAAAAAAAGAAGAAATAAACTGAACACAGAATGTGTGTTGGTCCCGCCCGTCCCTGAAGAAAAGAGATAAACAGAAGATAATACAAAAGTAGTGTTGTTGTTGTTGTTGTGGTGTTGTTCGGCTGTAAAAAAGGGGAGGAACAAGGTTAAGATGCAGAGAGAACACGGAAACACAATCACTGGTCGACATTCACCCCCGACGCTCTGATGACCTCGGGTTCAGGGCCTCAAATGACCTTTGACCTCCGTTACGAGCGGTTTACGACTAACGTGTTGGACCGACTCACGTATAAAACTGAGGTCGTCACAGTTTCTCGGTTAAAAAAAAAACATACACACAAAAAAAACATAAAAAATTTAATTGGCAGCCATGATGTGATGTGATAATGTGATTAAAAAAAATAATAATAATCTGAATTTAAGTCATTTTAACTTGATTATATCTTTTGTCGTGTTAAAAAATAAAATAAAAAAACTAATGTAAATGGTAGAACTGACCATAATCAATATTTATTTTAATTTTCGACATTAATTACCTCTTATTTGATATAAATATGCTCATAAATAATGTTGTTGTTTTCTGAGCGTTTAAACGGCGTTTCAAACACAGACAATGCCAGAATAGTGGACCACGCCCCCTTCAGTAATAATACTTAACATTTGTGGCGTTTGTCGATTTGAAAAGTCGCCTTAAACCACCGCACGTCGTTCCTGATGTCGATTAGTGGTCGGAATATTAAAAAAATAAATACACAATTAATATCTACATTGCAAGTGCTTGTTCTCGCCGGGACGCAGTGGGAGGCGGCTTAGATTTGTCATGTTATTTTTGAGAAATGTAAAAGATTTATTTTCAACCATTAAGAAATCAGCTTTTGTTAAAAAAATAAAAAATAAAAAAAATTGAATGTACTAGAACAGGGAAGCTGCCACTAGAAGGCTGGGATAGCTGCTTTTTTTAAGTTTGTTTTTTTTATTTCACAAACGCTTTTACATTTCTGAGCTACATTTAGCATAGTTAGCATCGTTTGCTACATGACATTGCGACCACAGTTTACTTCTGCTCTTGTATGTAGTGTTTTTACAGTTGTTTCAGGACTTGGCGTTAACGTTTTGGCTAATTAGCCTAGTTATTTTCAAGTGTTGCTAGCTACTTGCTAATTACTAACTTGGGGTTTTCACAATCACAAATGTAATTGTCGTTTTATACAAATTTACCTGTTTTTAGCTCATGTGTCTTTACATTATAAATGACTTTATTCTATTGTACGTCACAAATCACATGGTGCCGTTTGCGTATTTCCTTTAACGTTTACATTTGTTTACATTAGCGACAGACGTTAGCGGGCGGCGCATTTATCATGCACATAGCATGTCAAGCTAATACGCTAAACTGCCCAAAGTGGCTAGTGAGACCACATTATCAGCCAAAAGAGGATATTACTAGCTTGTTTTTAGCCAAATCATAAAGCTACCAGCAATTAGCTAGCTAGCAAGCTAATGTTAACATCAAGCCCTTTTTATTTTCTGTGTTGGTCCACTATCCGTTTACGGTCTATGGTTCAGATTCCCTTCTGCTTTTTTAATTGTTTTGTTGTTGTTTTTTTGGACTAGCTAATGCTAAACTTCACCGAGCTAACGCTGGTGGGGCTAAAGAATATTGAACTACAAACATGTCCGCTCAGGATGCTTGGCCAAAACGTCGAAATCATCTGGAAAAAACGTGGCGTTCGTTCGGTCTCGGAATCTCTGCGGTCGCTTCGTAAAAAGAGTCCAACATAATAACGTATGTTTCACTTTCACGCGACGCAGAATGATTCAAGCTCATTTTAGCGTGAATTCCAAGCAAAAATCCCGAATGGAGATTTTATTTTTTTTCCAGTTTGTTCCCGAGACCGAACGAGCGCCGCAGAATGAATCATGGAACAGTCCAACAGCTCGAATATGCGTCACGTCTTGTATAAAAACGGTAAAGCTGAACAATTGCGTTTTCCCCAGTGGGCGTGGTCGGACGCAGTCTCACACACGTATAAAAGCAGTTTGGGGGGAGGGGCAAAAGCAGGGGGTGGGGTGGTGTAATGCTGCCTGGACACCGCGCGTTCCCCGCTTCACTTCCTGGTTTCGTGGCTTAGCGGCGCCATGGCGACGATGACGGGCTGCTGGGCGGAGGCGACGCTCGGGTGCGGCGCCGACTCGCCCCCGAAGCCGTCCTCCATCTTGAAGCGTTTGGCCTGCGGCTCGTCTCCAGGAGGGGGCGCTCCGCCCACCAGCACCGGGGGGGAGCTGGAGGCCTGTGCCGCCAGCATCTGCAGCGGGCTGGTCAACACTGCGCCACACACGGGGGGACCACACGTTTGGACGGGCACGGAAAACACGGAAACGCCTTTTTGTCTTACCATTTTAAAGGGGACGTATTGTGCTTTTTTCCCCAGGCGCTTATTCTTGAACTTTAAGTAGATCGTTTTAAATTTAGTGCGTTGTAAACTGAATATATTGAGCTTTGAAATAGAATCTGGGCTGCGTTTTTTAACAGGAAGTTGACGGACCTGATAAACCCCGCGAATAATTACAAGTAAGTACTGGGATGTGGGCGGGGATAGGGGATAGAGGAAAACAGGACTTTTCCGAGCACTCGCGTAGTTGCAGGACAATACAGGATTATTCAAACACGCATCAAAATACAACCTTGAGTAAACTAAGGGCGAGGAAACAAAAGCACATATGTCCCCTTTAACACACTTTAATGTAAACAAATATAAGAACTGTAAATAATATAATGTGACGCGAGGTAAAGAATGATCTAAATGTAATCACAACTCCACTTTTGAACACTAGAGGGCATTTATGTGTGCACCTCTCTACACCCTCAGCAGTAGAGGCTGATTCTGTTATGCTGCTCCCACAGCTCGGAACTCGGGTTTTCACTCCATTAAAATAAACAGCGAAGGGCGAGAATCCTACAAAAACTGTCTGTGCTTTTGACTTTAATAGTTTCAAAGGCGAGTTGATTCTACGCCTCACTTAAACCTGTGATGCGTTCGCGGCGTGCTTGTTGCGTTCGCGGCGTGCTTGTTGCGTTCGCGGCGTGCTTGTTGCGTTCGCGGCGTGCTTGTTGCGTTCGCGGCGTGCTTGTTGCGTTCGCGGCGTGCTTGTTGCGTTCGCGGCGTGCTTGTTGCGTACGTACCGTGCTTGTTGCATCTGTGTGTTTGTTGCGTTTTAGGCGTGCTTGTTGCGTTTTAGGCGTGCTTGTTGCGTTTTAGGCGTGCTTGTTGCGTTTGAGGCGTGCTTGTTGCGTTTGAGGCGTGCTTGTTGCGTTTGAGGCGTGCTTGTTGCGTTTGAGGCGTGCTTGTTGCGTTTGAGGCGTGCTTGTTGCGCTTGAGGCGTGTTTGTTGCGCTTGAGGCGTTCGTGGAGTGTTTTTAGCGTGTTTATAGCATGTTTGTTGCGTTGTCGTTGCGTGTTTGAGACGTGTTTGTTGCGTAGCGGCGTGCTTGTTGCGTTAGCGGCGTGCTTGTTGCGTTAGCGGCGTGCTTGTTGCGTTAGCGGCGTGCTTGTTGCGTTAGCGGCGTGTTTGAGGCGTGCTTGTTGCGTTTTAGGCGTGCTTGTTGCGTTTTAGGCGTGTTTGTTGCGCTTGAGGCGTGTTTGTTGCGCTTGAGGCGTGTTTGTTGCGTTCGTGGAGTGTTTTTAGCGTGTTTATAGCATGTTTGTTGCGTTGTCGTTGCGTGTTTGAGACGTGTTTGTTGCGTAGCGGCGTGCTTGTTGCGTTAGCGGCGTGCTTGTTGCGTTAGCGGCGTGCTTGTTGCGTTAGCGGCGTGTTTGAGGCGTGCTTGTTGCGTTTTAGGCGTGCTTGTTGCGTTTTAGGCGTGCTTGTTGCGTTTTAGGCGTGCTGTTGCGTTTGAGGCGTGTTTGTTGCGTTTGAGGCGTGCTTGTTGCGTTTGAGGCGTGTTTGTTGCGCTTGAGGCGTGTTTGTTGCGTTCGTGGAGTGTTTTTAGCGTGTTTATAGCATGTTTGTTGCGTTGTCGTTGCGTGTTTGAGACGTGTTTGTTGCGTAGCGGCGTGCTTGTTGCGTTAGCGCCGTGCTTGTTGCGTTAGCGGCGTGCTTGTTGCGTTAGCGGCGTGCTTGTTGCGTACGCACCGTGCTTGAGGCGTGTTTGTTGCGTTCGTGGCGTGTTTGAGGCGTGCTTGTTGCGTTTTAGGCGTGCTTGTTGCGTTCAAGGCGTGTTTGAGGCGTGCTTGTTGCGTTTTAGGCGTGCTTGTTGCGTTCGAGGCGTGTTTGAGGCGTGCTTGTTGCGTTTTAGGCGTGCTTGTTGCGTTCGAGGCGTGTTTGAGGCGTGCTTGTTGCGTTTTAGGCGTGCTTGTTGCGTTCAAGGCGTGTTTGAGGCGTACTTGTTGCGTTTTAGGCGTGCTTGTTGCGTTTGAGGCGTGCTTGTTGCGTTCGTGGAGTGTTTTTAGCGTGTTTATAGCATGTTTGTTACGTTGTCGTTGCGTGTTTGAGACGTGTTTGTTGCGTTGTTGTGTGCTTGTTGCGTTCGCGGCGTGTTTATAGCGTGTTCGTTGCATTGTCGTTGCGTTGTCGTTGCACGTTTGTTGCGTGTTTATTGCGTTGGCGTTGCGTCGTCGTGTGGACTCTTACCCGAGGCGTTGCTGAAGCTGGCCGCAGACGAGGCCACCACGGTGCTGCTGTGCCGGCCGTTCTGAGTGACCGGCCTCACGGGAAGGTGGTGGAGCCCAGGGGCCAGGCTCCGGACATCGGGCCCCTGCACCGCACTGTCCACCGCCTGGATGACCCGCTCTCTGCCCAGCTGGGCCTCTGGAGGACACGATATACAAATGAATACTTTCAACTGCCAAGTACAAACTCAAGTCTGTCATTCACTCCTGACGGGCAAAATCCCACACTCGATCCGGATCATTCTGACGAGCGGTAACGACATATTGTGTCCAGACGGAGTTAAAGTGAGGTATGACGGGTTTTTACCATTTTCTAATTCTGACTTTATTTGGTGAATTTATACCTGTTGTATTTATACATTATAGTTTTACACTGATCGAGCAGGTATTTGTGGAGAAAACGTGATAGAATCTGTAGAAAATGACAGGAAGTGACATCACCAGGGACAGGAAGAGACATCACACCAGGATCAGGAAGTGAGATCACACCAGGGACAGGAAGTGACATCACACCAGGGACAGAAAGTGACATCACACCAGGGACAGGAAGTGACATCACACCAGGGACAGGACGTGACATCACACCAGGGACAGGAAGTGACATCACACCAGGGACAGGAAGTGACATCACACCAGGGACACTCATTCCAGCCAAAGTTTATGCAGAATCTCTCTAAACATTAATTCAACAAAATAAAGTCGCTCTCATATATTTTAATTTGCCAAATAAAAAAAATTGTGACATCAGATGAGTTTTGGCCCAGTGTTTGCTGGGTAATTTTCGAGTGTGATGTCATCAATTACAAAGTGAAAGTATAAACCTACAAAATGTGCTATTCTGAGATGACATTTTTTCTAATTTCAGCCAAATTCACACATGTTTTAGTTCAGTGAGTGTTCCACCGTCATAAGCACTTGAAGAGCAGTATTTAGATTCATTTCACACATTATTTTCTGTGACAAATTTTTAAGGTTTTTCTGTCACATTTTTGAGAAATGTTGATGTAATTAAAGTACAAAAACTACAGTTCAGAAAGTTCTAAGTGACAAACTCAAACACACACTTCTGTAAAGACTGAAGTACCTCTGAAGTCGCTGTCCAGGCCTGAGGGGGAGGAGCTGTACCCGTTTGAGGGGAGGGCACCAGGGCTAGAAGACACCACTCTGACCATGGTGAGGGAGGACTGTGATCCTCCAGGGAACAGTGCCAGGCCTTTCCCTGGACCAGAGTGCAGGCCTGAGGCGTGTGAGGGCGCGGCCATGATGACCGGCTGCCCACTGCTCACAGGAGAACCTGCCACAGACACACACTGTTCAGATGTTCTCCTGCCACAGACACACTGTTCAGATGTTCTCCTGCCACAGACACACTGTTCAGATGTTCTCCTGCCACAGACACACTGTTCAGATGTCCTCCTGCCACAGACAAACACTGTTCAGATGTCCTCCTGCCACAGACACACTGTTCAGATGTTCTCCTGCCACAGACACACACTGTTCAGATGTCCTCCTGCCACAGACACACTGTTCAGATGTTCTCCTGCCACAGACACACACTGTTCAGATGTCCTCCTGCCACAGACACACACTGTTCAGATGTTCTCCTGCCACAGACACACACTGTTCAGATGTTCTCCTGCCACAGACACACACTGTTCAGATATTCTCCTGCCACAGACACACACTGTTCAGATATTCTCCTGCCACAGACAAACACTGTTCAGATGTCCTCCTGCCACAGACAAACACTGTTCAGATGTCCTCCTGCCACAGACAAACACTGTTCAGATGTCCTCCTGCCACAGACACACACTGTTCAGATGTCCTCCTGCCACAGACACACTGTTCAGATGTCCTCCTGCCACAGACACACTGTTCAGATGTCCTCCTGCCACAGACAAACACTGTTCAGATGTTCTCCTGCCACAGACAAACACTGTTCAGATGTCCTCCTGCCACAGACACACTGTTCAGATGTTCTCCTGCCACAGACACACTGTTCAGATGTTCTCCTGCCACAGACACACTGTTCAGATGTTCTCCTGCCACAGACACACACTGTTCAGATGTCCTCCTGCCACAGACACACACTGTTCAGATGTCCTCCTGCCACAGACACACACTGTTCAGATGTTCTCCTGCCACAGACACACACTGTTCAGATGTCCTCCTGCCACAGACACACACTGTTCAGATATTCTCCTGCCACAGACAAACACTGTTCAGATGTCCTCCTGCCACAGACACACTGTTCAGATGTCCTCCTGCCACAGACAAACACTGTTCAGATGTCCTCCTGCCACAGACACACTGTTCAGATGTCCTCCTGCCACAGACACACTGTTCAGATGTCCTCCTGCCACAGACAAACACTGTTCAGATGTCCTCCTGCCACAGACACACACTGTTCAGATGTTCTCCTGCCACAGACACACTGTTCAGATGTCCTCCTGCCACAGACACACACTGTTCAGATATTCTCCTGCCACAGACAAACACTGTTCAGATGTCCTCCTGCCACAGAAAAACACTGTTCAGATGTCCTCCTGCCACAGACAAACACTGTTCAGATGTCCTCCTGCCACAGACACACTGTTCAGATGTCCTCCTGCCACAGACACACTGTTCAGATGTCCTCCTGCCACAGACACACTGTTCAGATGTCCTCCTGCCACAGACAAACACTGTTCAGATGTCCTCCTGCCACAGACACACACTGTTCAGATATTCTCCTGCCACAGACACACACTGTTCAGATGTCCTCCTGCCACAGACACACTGTTCAGATATTCTCCTGCCACAGACACACTCTGGGCACTGACCTGGGGCGCTCTGGGAGTACCTATACTCAGGCACAGAGGAGAGTTTGTGGACCAGCTGCTCGTGGTGGTCCTGGGGGATGGGGGAGCCTTCTCTGCTCAGACACTCTGGGGTCTGCAGGCCGCTGGAGGTGGGAGACATCAGCCCCTGGTGGGTGGGGGACGCCGGTGCACTCCTGACATGGAATACAAGAGTAACAATGACTACAATGTCCACCTGGCTGGGAGTTAGCTCCTCCCCCTCTCCGCTCCTCCCCCTCTCAGCTCCTCCCCCTCTCAGCTCCTCCCCCTCTCTCTGATGAGTTTTCACATTCATAAAATAGAGAATCGTTGAATCTTCTCACAGAGAAATCCAAACTTAAACATTTAAATATGATGAAGATTTGTGATACAGAAATCTTAACCATGTGGCGTGAAATGTGTGCGCGGATGTTCCAAATGTAACAGTAGGTCCACGTAGGTCAGCGTAGGTCCACGTAGGTCAGCGTAGGTCCACGTAGGTCAGCGTAGGTCCACGCAGGTCCGTGTAGGTCAGTGTAGGTCCACATGCGTAGGTCCACATAGGTCTGCGTAGGTCCGTGCAGGTCAGAGTGGGTCCGTGCAGGTAGCGAGCGGCCGGTCCCATGTGGCGGCGGGGCGTACCTGGAGGAGAGCGGTCCGAATGGCGTTCTGAAGCAGGCCACGCCCCTCTGCCGCCTCTTCCTGAAGGCCTGCTCCACCAGCTTGCTCTCCGAGGCCGAGTCCACCCTCCAGAAGCTGCCTTTGCCCGGCTCGTCCTGGGAGCGCGCCACCTTCAGGAAGTAACGGTTCAGGGACAGGTTGTGTCGGATGGAGTTCTGCGGAGGCCAAAGAGAGAACATCTCACATGTACAACAAATATAATAGTTTAAACAGTTATTTAGAGGATATTGTACTGTGACTATGGAGTATAAGGCTGTAACCCAACCCAACATTTTACAAGTGGGTCGGTAGATAGGTAAATTCTTTTATTTTTTTAACTTTGAAGGCATAAAAAAATCCAATTATGTATAAAAAAATCCACCCATTTAATGATAATTAGCTCCACTTCGTTTGAATGTTCGGACGCTTTATTGGCACATCATCTTTTTCACCTCCAAGTCCACGAGCGGATCATGCCACGCATCAATCTGTCTTAAAACCATCAACTTATTCTTAATTCTCACTCTTTCCCCGACACACTGAACACCACAGAACACACCTGTCGCCATTTTTTGATTCTGCCAGTGACCACCAGGGGTCAGGCTTCAACAGTCAATGAGACGTTCTCCGTTGGTGTTTTGTGTTAGTTACATTTCTCCCTCGGTTTTCAGCAAATATTTCTAGCGAGTTTCAGTGATGCAAAATTCAACACAGCGCTTTTTTGAAAAAATGGTCGGAGAGTCGGCGAGATATAAGAGAAAAATATATCTTTGGCATAATTTTGACAAAATGCGTATAAAAAAAAAAATTCAGTTAGCTAGTTTTTCATCGAGTTGGTCAGGTTATGGCAAACAGACATATTTGTTTGCTCTGCCTGATGTCTATAACAGCACAGTCCTTAATCCACTGATGATCTTAGGCAGTAGTTTTCAAATGAAGGCGGGCCATGATGACATAATGAATTTCAGGGGGCGGGGCCACAGTGCAGTTTTGGCTCTCTTTTTTTAAACTGCTTTTACTGCTTTTCTTTCAGAACCGCTCTTACCATTTAAACCCGCTGGCACCGGCCTTCAAAACGCACGTATCGAATTGGCGTTCCTGACAAACCGAACACGAGCTCGTTACACACGAGCCGGCGCGTACCTGTCCCAGATGCGGCGGTGGAGGGAAAGGCCTACCTGCCAGCCCTTGTCGGCGGTGCGGTAGTACGGGTAATGCTTGGTGATGTGGGCGTAGATGCCGCTCAGAGTCAGCTGCTTGTCTGGGGCTGAAGAGATGGCCTGCACGATCAGCTGCGCGTAGGAATATGGCGGCTTGGACTCGTCCTGCGGGAACACAGGACAAGAAACCTGCTCGAGCATAAAAAAGTTCCAAGATTCATAGAAAGACATGCCCTAAATATCCTGTATATTTGAATGAATCATAAGACAACTCTAGGTATGATTCTGAGCATTAAAACAGGAAGGAAGTGTTTAAGTGTTTACGCGCGCTCTTTAGCACCTCTGCCTTAGCATCTCATGTTTTGGAACTTAAAATACACACGGCTTTCTCTCAGGCGTTCCCCACGTCAGGAGTTGAGTTAGAGCTCCGTCTATTGGCAGCAGACTTAAAAACGGCACAGAAGATCTGGCAAATCTGGGCAATTTGTTACGGAGCGTTTTGTGAGGCTCGGATAAGGAGAGGAAGCTAAATACAAGTGTGTTTTTGACTTACTTTACCAGGATAACACATTTTTAAAACCTCTATAAACATGCTATGGAATGATTGTATTGGTTTAGCAGTTCATATTTAAGTCTTTGCACAAACATTACTGCTCCTGAAGTGAAAAAAAAATGTGTGCGCTAATTTAATCGCTATTGTAATCAGTATTGTATTGCGCAATATATCGCAAAAGTATTGAAATTGTAATAATGGATATTGCAACTAAATAACCAAATATACCACAATAACAGCACAGTCCATCTGTAATTGTAGTTTTTATGCATATTTTTTATGAAACGAGTTCATTTTAAACCCTTCACAGCAGTACACGTGTATTGCGCACTTTTCACAACTTTCAGAGGTCGGAGCAGTTAGCATGCTAGCTGTTGTTAGCATTACTGTGATGGCAAAACTCACTCGGGCTCTCTGCGAGGTGTGAAAAATCTTGGTGGTGAGTTTAAGTTCTGTTGTTCATGTTTTTAAGTCAGATCTGTGAATTGGGGACCCTCTCGCGGTGAGGCTAACATGCTAACATGCTAACCGCGACGCTGTATATCTCAGTCCATTGAATATTGCGGTCTGTGATGATGCTGCTGTGGATAAGGCGGCGTCTAAAACCTTCGGGATGTCTCCGCCTCCCGCTGCCTCGCCTCTGCCCTCGCCGGGCACGCCCCTCTGCTCCGTCAGGCTCCGCCTCTGCTCGGACACTGCCTTGGCCGCGAACTCCGCCGCCAGCTGCAGGTCAGAGGTGATGTTGCGTCCGTAGCGGTAGCCGGACGAGCCCGCGCCCCGAGGGCTGGCCGGACACGAGTTAGGAACGCTGTCGAAAAAGAGAAAAAACGGTTTGAGCGAGAGAGAAGTGAAGAGGATGAAGTGAAGAGGATGAAGTGAAGAGGGTGAAGTGAAGAGGGTGAAGTGAAGAGGGTGAAGTGAAGAGGGTGAAGTGAAGAGGGTGAAGTGAAGAGGGTGAAGTGAAGAGGATGAAGTGAAGAGGATGAAGTGAAGAGGATGAAGTGAAGAGGATGAAGTGAAGAGGATGAAGTGAAGAGGGTGAAGTGAAGAGGGTGAAGTGAAGAGGATGAAGTGAAGAGGATGAAATGAAGAGGATGAAGTGAAGAGGGTGAAGTGAAGAGGATGAAGTGAAGAGGGTGAAGTGAAGAGGGTGAAGTGAAGAGGGTGAAGTGAAGAGGGTGAAGTGAAGAGGGTGAAGTGAAGAGGGTGAAGTGAAGAGGGTGAAGTGAAGAGGGTGAAGTGAAGAGGGTGAAGTGAAGAGGGTGAAGTGAAGAGGGTGAAGTGAAGAGGGTGAAGTGAAGAGGATGAAGTGAAGAGGGTGAAGTGAAGAGGGTGAAGTGAAGAGGATGAAATGAAGAGGATGAAGTGAAGAGGGTGAAGTGAAGAGGATGAAATGAAGAGGATGAAGTGAAGAGGGTGAAGTGAAGAGGGTGAAGTGAAGAGGGTGAAGTGAAGAGGGTGAAGTGAAGAGGATGAAGTGAAGAGGATGAAGTGAAGAGGGTGAAGTGAAGAGGATGAAATGAAGAGGATGAAGTGAAGAGGGTGAAGTGAAGAGGATGAAGTGAAGAGGGTGAAGTGAAGAGGGTGAAGTGAAGAGGATGAAATGAAGAGGATGAAGTGAAGAGGATGAAGTGAAGAGGATGAAGTGAAGAGGGTGAAGTGAAGAGGGTGAAGTGAAGAGGGTGAAGTGAAGAGGATGAAATGAAGAGGATGAAGTGAAGAGGATGAAGTGAAGAGGGTGAAGTGAAGAGGGTGAAGTGAAGAGGGTGAAGTGAAGAGGGTGAAGTGAAGAGGGTGAAGTGAAGAGGGTGAAGTGAAGAGGGTGAAGTGAAGAGGTAACCACAAACATGTGACCAGTGGTAAAAACAAACATAATAAATAAATGTAAAGAATATCTGTGTTAATAAGATAATCATCAGTTGCAGGTTTTGGCTGATTCGAGCACTTTCCTGGTTTTTACGACTTGTTTTGAGTTTGTCATTTCCTGTAGATGAACTCAGAGCCTGGGACGTTTACAGTCTTTATATCATGTGATTACATCATGTGATTACATCATGTGATTACATCATGCGTTTATATCATGTGTTTATCCTGCTTTATGGTTATTGTGGCATAAAGCAGTTTCACTTTTATGGTGTGGATCAAATTCAAACCGCCGGTACACCTCATGGACGTGTCAGGAGGACGGCTCCGGACGCCGATTGTGACCGCACTTTACAGGCAGCGTCTGTGGGTCGGCGTCTGCGAAGCGTCGCCCGCATCGTCGATAGAAACGGGGCAGAAGGAATAACTATTTGATTGGATCCAAACGGGTTGAAATCGCCGGCCTTTAAACATTAACCGCGCTTCATCCGCTGCTCGGAGACGGAGAACAGGAAAAAGCCGGCGTGATTATACAACCCACACCTGCTGCTGTTAGCACGGTACACAAAGGACGCCGAGATTGTGTACGCCGTCGCCAACAACGCCGTCGCCAACAACGCCGTCGCCAACAACGCACTTCAAAATAATGTTACTCAAGTATTTGAGGAAACCAGGGTGAGGGCTGTGAGTAACTGTGGACGCAACAGCAGCGATCCAACAGAAATGTGCAACCCTTGTTTGAAAGATTCCGACATTATTTCGATGTTTTATTCAGCTCGCCATGAAACGTTTAGAGATTTTTTATATTATCAATCATTTCACAAAGCAATCCAGTAATAATAAAAGGACTGGGGATTCAACTAACAATTATTTAAGAAGTCAAATGATGATTTCTATTGTACATCGAAGTTCTTCAAATATATTAAGTAAATAAAAGGTTGAAATGTGGCGGCTGAAGGCTTCTAGAGAGAGAATATTTATGAATTATTGATAAAAAATTCTAACTTGTTGCATTGGTCTGGCTGTAAATGTATTACTAGTACTATTAATATGACATTTTGGAAGACAGGAAGTACTTTGTTGAATTTGGTAACGGTGTGCCCCAAGGGTCAGTCCTGGGACCCCTTCTGTTCGCCCTCTACATGCTGCTGTTAGGTCAGCTGATACGCAGTGAAAATGTGTCCTATCACAATGATGCAGACGAGTCAGATCTATGTTTCACAGGTGAATCTGGACCAGTGGATTAGTTTAAGTTAAAGTTCGGTTCAGTTCTCAAAAGGATGTGTATTTGTTTCAGAGCGACGGTGAAAGCGCCGTGAACTCTGGCACCAGAACAACAATGTGAGCAGGAACAATACAGGAGCTGCCAGACAGGAAAAGCAACTCCCAGCATTCACAGCGGCGCGCACGGCCCAATGTTTACAAGTTGGAGGTAGAAATGGGACCAGAAACAGTCTGGAGTTAAAGATTTAAAACTGACGGAGATGTAAAAATATTCACAACTCCGCAGTCTTAGTTTAGACTGGAATAGTCCAGTTTTAGACCGGTAAAGATCTGGTGTGAACAGAACCTCTGCCCTCATCTATATTTCTAAAAGGTTTATAACTGGATTCTCTCGATCTGAATAAACTGAATAAAAAGATTAAATATTCAAATGTTGTTAAATAACATGAATTAATATATATTCAGTTTTCACTAATGTAAAAAGAAGTTTAAGGAGAGGCAGCGGTTTGGTTAGTGCCGTCTAAAGTCCTAAAGATCTTTTATTGTTTCATTGAATCCACTCGCATCCATAGATTTATATGAGACAGTGCAACTTTGAAGGACATTTTCTCCCACAGACACATAAACCTTAAGTTATTAACACATACAAACACCAAACTCGGGTTTGTCACTGTGTCGGATGTTATGATTTCTGTGAGAAGAAACATTTGTATGATTATTCATTATTTATTGCTGGCACTTTGACCAACACAACAGGGATTTCCTTCATTCTCTTTCATTTGCAAATCCATTTCACAGAAGGTGTGAAATCAAACTTCTGAATGAAAACAACCTGATGAAAATAAAGTACTTTTTTGGAAAATAGATTGAGCTGAAGGGAGGGGGGAGGGAGGAGGAGGAAGGATGGAGGAGGGAGAGGAGGAAGGAGGGGAAAGTAGGGAGGAGGGAGAGGAGGAGGAAGGATGGAGGAGGGAGGAGGAAGAGGGAGGGAGGAGGAAGGATGGAGGAGGAAGGATGGAGGAGGGAGGGAGGAGGAAGGATGGAGGAGGGAGGATGGAGGAGGGAGAGGAGGAGGGAAGGATGGAAGAGGGAGGAGGAGGAGGAATGAGGGAGGAGGGAGAGGAGGAGGGAGGAGGAAGGAGGGAGGAGGGAGAGGAGGAGGATGGAGGAGGGAGAGGAGGAGGGAGGAGGAAGGAGGGAGAGGAGGGAGGAGGAGGGGGAAGGAGGGAGGAGGGAGGAGGAGGAGGGAGGGAGGGAGGAGAGAGGAGGGAGGGAGGAGAGAGGAGGAGGAGGGAGGGAGGGAGGAGAGAGGAGGGAGGGAGGAGAGAGGAGGAGGAGGGAGGGAGGGAGGAGAGAGGAGGGAGGGAGGGAGGGAGGGAGGAGGAGGGTTGAGGGAGGGAGGGAGGAGAGAGGAGGAGGAAGGGAGGGAGGAAAGAGGAGGGAGGAGAGAGGAGGAGGGAGGGAGGGAGGAGAGAGGAGGGAGGAGAGAGGAGGGAGGAGAGAGGAGGAGGAAGGGAGGGAGGAAAGAGGAGGGAGGAGAGAGGAGGAGGGAGGGAGGGAGGAGAGAGGAGGGAGGAGGGAGGAGAGAGGAGGGAGGAGAGAGGAGGGAGGAAAAGGAAACACTACTGAACAAGAAAAAAAAAAAAAAAAAAAAAGTCCCAGAAGCCAAACGATCCCCCTGCAGACGGGCCAATCAGACGCCTCTGAGCCGCAGCCCTTCCATATAAGGCCGGCCCAGGTCGAGCTGACATTGGTGGAGAGCTGAAGACGCCGGGTGTCGGTGGGGCCAGCAGGGGGCGACAGGGTGCGACAGGGGGAGAGGGGTTTGTGCAACATGTGTTCAGAGCCAAACGCACGACGTGAAGTTTGATTCTCCTGCGTTTATGAAGGAGCCTGAAAAGTGACTCAAATATGGAACATTTTCACCCAAATGTGTTGTTGTTGTTGTTGTTGTGATTTGCTTATTTCATTCTTTCTAATTCATTCACACATTATAATAATACAAATATAATTATTATCTCCCCCGTTTTCCTGCTGTGCTGGGACATCACTCCAGGTGTGAACTCGGGCTTTACAAAAATAAATTGCATTAAATTGAATTGAACAAAATCAGAACTAAAACAAGACTAACACAGGACTAAAGCGGGTCTAAAGCGGGACTAAAGCGGGTCTAAAGCGGGTCTAAAGTGGGACTAAAAAGGATCTAAAAAGGGTCTAAAGCGGGTCTAAAGAGGGTCTAAAACGGGACTAAAACGGGACTAAAGCGGGTCTAAAGCGGGTCTAAAGAGGGACTAAAGCGGGTCTAAAGCGGGTTTAAAGCGGGACTAAAGCGGAACTAAAGCGGGTCTAAAGCGGGACTAAAGCGGGACTAAAGCGGGACTAAAGCGGGACTAAAGCGGGTCTGAAGCGGGTCTAAAGCGGGACTAAAGCGGGACTAAAGCGGGACTAAAGCGGGTCTGAAGCGGGTCTAAAGCGGGTCTAAAGCATGTAGTTTATGTAGTTTGTGTAGTTTGGGTAGTTTGGGTAGTTTGTGTAGTTTGGGTAGTTTGGGTAGTTTGGGTAGTTTGGGTAGTTTGGGTAGTTTGGGTAGTTTGTGTAGTTTGTGTAGTTTGGGTAGTTTGGGTAGTTTGGGTAGTTTGTGTAGTTTGGGTAGTTTGGGTAGTTTGGGTAGTTTGGGTAGTTTGTGTAGTTTGGGTAGTTTGGGTAGTTTGTGTAGTTTGGGTAGTTTGTGTAGTTTGGGTAGTTTGGGTAGTTTGGGTAGTTTGTGTAGTTTGTGTAGTTTGGGTAGTTTGGGTAGTTTGGGTAGTTTGGGTAGTTTGGGTAGTTTGTGTAGTTTGGGTAGTTTGTGTAGTTTGGGTAGTTTGTGTAGTTTGTGTAGTTTGTGTAGTTTGTGTAGTTTATGTAGTTTATGTAGTTTATATAGTTTAGTGAATAAGAAATATGGGGCTCATTGACTGATTAGGAGCTTGGATCATTTCTTTTTGTACATATTTTATTAGCTAACATTTGTATTGGTTCAGTTCTTAATTCTGTTATATGTAATAATAAAAGTAGATGTATAAGTAATATTACACTTACACAGTGATGTTATCTTAACACGTGACAAAGTGACTGTACGTGTCGCTTAAATTACCACAAGCATTAATTAATTAGATTGCTTTGTCTAGTTTTAACGGTCTTTTTCTAGCAAACAAATATAGATTCTGCTGATAACAATTATGAAGTAGATTTATTTGCAGTAAAGCCAAACATGCCCTGGATTATAGAACGTGTCCTCAGTAAATTGTAATAAATGTAATTATTTTAACATCTGTCTTTATCTGCTTAGTGTTTTCAGGACCACGACACGTTACCATCTTTTAAGAATGGAAAGCTTAATTATCTTAAGACGAACACGCTCTAGTAGCATAGCATATTGACACAACTAATCAAATGAGTCACGGTTGTATCCATGACAACCCTCTGGATGCGGCCGACGCTGAAACGTGGCACTTCGCACTGAAAACTAACGTGTCATCTTTCAAACCAGGGCAGAACGTGATATTTCTGCTGAGTCCGTTCACCGTTAGCCAGATATTTAGAGCGCCTTTTAGCACGTTGCTAACGATTCACCGCTAATTATTTGATTACGATCATTGACATGTTTTAAAAAAAAACAAAAACTGAACTCCATTGTTTGTCCAAAAACTGATCTAAATATTAAATTAGTTGTAGCGATGATGAACGGTTTTGCCTGGGTAATTACGTTTTGTTGGAGTAAGCTAGCAGTGCGGTGCGGTTCGTCTCCGCGGTCTTAAGTTAGCCAGATGGGGCTATTTACTATTTATTTACCAGCGAGCGCCATATATAAACCGCCGTAGTTCCAGAGATGCTAGCTCTGGAAATACTTAGCAAAACAACGCTAGCACGCGTTAGCAACGGGCGTTTCCTGTTTGCACACGCATCGAGACCAAAGATACAATATATTTTGAGCATCTGAGCTATTCCAAACTCAATACATTACATTAAGAGACATTAAGACGTTGTGTAGAGGCACGAATAAGAGGAATAAATGCAGAAAAAGCTGACAATAAACAGGAAGTACTACAGTTTGGACGCTAGCTTTAGCCACGTCACATCTTAGAATGACTAAACTTTGAATTACTAAAAGTCTTTGTAATTGTACGGCCGATCTCTGTCATTCACACAAAGTATAATTCAGGTACAATTATTAATAAAACATTTGTCACGACGCATTAAACCGGACCAGTCGAAACGTGGCTATTTAGTTTAAAAGAAACGCGTCATAAAAAGTTGCAAATATATATGAATCAAACAAATCAAGTCGAATAATATGAAGTCAGGCTGTATTTTCCAGTAAGTCGTGACGGGCAGGACCAGTTCCCGCGAGTAAACAGAAGCTAGCCCGGTAACGGCGGCGTGCGGGTGCGTGTGGGCGTGTACCTGAGGGTGCCGGTGGGCGAGGGCAGAGGAGAGCCAAACGCCCGCATGTGCTCCTCGTGCTGCTGCGGCGTGGGGATGCTGATCTTCAGGGGCGAGATGTGGGGCAGGAGGGGCCGCGGCGGGGGTGAAGGGTCGTGGTCCCGCTGCTCCTCCGGCTCCAGCAAAGACATGAACTGGATCTTTATCACCGTGCTGGGGAAGCGCAGCACACACCTGACGCACAGGAACACGCTAGTTACACGCTAGTTACACGCTAGTTACAGGCTAGTCACAGGCTAGTGAAAGCTAGTCACGGGCTAGTCACATGCTAGTCACGGGCTAGTTACAGGCTAGTCACACGCTAGTTTAAATGCGGCGCAGCTAACAAGGCCCTGAAGTAAACGTCACAATCAGAAATTAACGTTACACTTGAGACATATTTTTAGCCTATTTGTCCTTCTGTTTCCATGGTTACTGACACCCTGAGGACAAACAGGGAATGACACGTGGAAACAAACCGACTAAAATGTCTGTGCCAAATATGGACAGATTTCAGCCGATACCGATACTGGACCCGATAAATAACCCCTCCCTCAGAACTCTAGTGCGGTACAGAGTAAGTTAGATATAGAAATCTCTTGACATGACACGGTCACAGTATTTTTATCACTGTAAAAGATTTACATCGATATCTTGAAGGAGGCACAGATTATTACCGTCATATTCTATAGAATTAAATGTAAACATGCAAAATAGCAGTTGTGTCAATGTAAAGTGTGGAACGTTCAGTTCAAATTGTGCAATTGTAAATGAACATGTAAATGTGCACTAGAAGTCAGTGATTATTATTGGGCCGGGGCCCATGGTTGGGGGGGCCCATGGTTGGGGAGGGCCCATGGTTGGGGGGGCCCATGGTTGGGGAGGGCCATGGTTGGGGGCCCATGGTTAGATTATACCCGGGGTTTGCTGATAAAAGATGGAATTAGCCTCCTCTACCCCATTGCCTACACTTCTACCCCCTGTTACATCCCCATCTTTTTCTCTCTACTTCTTCTGTCTTGTTCATTTTATCTGTATATTAATGTGTTCTGTACGTGTTGTCCCCCCTGTCTGTAAATACCCCCCCCTTTTTTATTATGTTCAGCGTCTTTGGGTCACTGAAAAGCGCTATATAAATAAAAGTTATTATTATTATTAATTATAGTATTTTATTCGTATTATGATCCCGACATGAAAACGATTTGTTTTGCTCGTCTTGTCTGTAACAAGAATGATTTCCCGCGAAAGGCTGTGTAACATGCTTCGTAACACACGTTGTAACATGTTGTTGTTGCTTTTACTGGCGGCTGGCAGCCAACTGCAAAGGTGCATTTACCGCCATCTTCTTTAGATTTGAGACTTTCGACACGCACACGTGTGTGTCACACACGTGTGTTACACGCACACGTGTGTGTCACACACGTGTGTTACACGCACACGTGTGTGTCACACACGTGTGTTACACGCACACGTGTGTGTCACACACGTGTGTTACACGCACACGTGTGTGTCACACACGTGTGTTACACGCACACGTGTGTGTCACACACGTGTGTGACACGCACATGTGTGTGACACACACGTGTGTTACACGCACACGTGTGTGTCACACACGTGTGTTACACGCACACGTGTGTGTCACACACGTGTGTGTGACACGCACATGTGCCCGGCCCTGTGCTGGGGACCCGGCCCTGTGCTGGGGCCACTGTATATGACCTGTTGACTCCATGTGCTGATCATGGAGCTGTGATACATAATGCCATTTCAGACCGCACTTCCGCTTCACTCAGAACCCGCCCACAAACAATCACTGCAGCCAATCAGCGGCCGCGCAGACCAGGGCCCCTGGCCACCTCTTCCTGAAACGTGACAGACACAGCGCCAGACAAACCTCATGTTTCAGTTAGAGCTGAGCATTTGTTGTGGCTTTTGTCGATGGATTAAACAAGTCAAAACAAACACACCACATATTTATTTCATTAAACATCGGCCACAAACACGTGATGTGTAAAGTGTGACCACAAACCAAACTAAGTCTCTTTTCTCCGACTCAGGGCGCGTTTGTTTACATTAGTGTTTACGTGACGTGCTAGCGCTAGCCTCATGCTAACTGCCCAAGTCTCACGCATTTTAACTAAAGTGTGTCCAAATGCATCTTTGTGTAGGACTACACACTCTGGACAAATGTTTTTCATGGCTCTAAAGTGACCAAAGACACGGCCTGAGCTGAAAATAAAACTAATATAAAGAGTAAGAGGAATGTGCTAACACACGTTAGCTTAAAGTGCATTACACGAGTTCAGCAGGTAAATAAACACACTGCTGTGGTTGTGACAAACACAACACACTGTGGACACAACAGTGAAGTGTGTGTTGTGTAATAACAGCGTGTCGTTCTGTTACACACATCGATCACAATGAATTACAGCCAAAACACAACCGGTTCAACTCAAGGGCAACACGGGACGTTATAAATAATGCAGTGGAACGTCAACTTTGCGCAACACTAAGTTTGTAAAAGTTGTTAAAAGTTGTGGCCGTGAGTGGGGCACTTACTCCCGGGGCAGCGGCAGCGGCGGGGCCCCTCTGCGCTGGAACACACCATCCACAAACACGCCGTTTTTGCCCAGGCAGCGCAGAGAAAAGCCGCTGGCGTCGTCGTACATGATCTGCAGGTGTCTGCGGGAGATGAAGCTCGAGTGTCCCATGTTGATGTCCACGGAGCCGTGCGACGAGTTCCGCCCGATGGTCACCGTCCTCAGGCGCATGACAAACTCAAAGTCCCGGCCTTCGAGCCTGGCCAGGGCCTGCCGCGGAGGAGAACCCAGGCGCATCGGCGCGACCCCTGCGTCCCCGCGGGCCTCCATGAGCGGAGGCCCCAGGAACTGCGGGAAGGAGCGGGAGGTCACCGCCACACGCACCGGGCTGCACGGAGCCGACTGCAGCGCGAGGAGGGCCCGGGCCCCGGAGTCTTCCCTGTAGTCTGCCATCTTCTATCGGCTGCTCAACTCACTCACTCTCTGGACTGTGGCTTCCCGCACTCAGAGCTGCAACGTGAGACTTTCGGCCGGGCACTTGTTCGCTCCGAGGCTCCTGTGAACAACATGGAGGCCCGCACCGGGCAAGACCAGGAGCGGACTCACGGGAGCGGAGTCACCGAGGAAGGGACTGACAGGAGCGGACTGACAGGACCGGAGTCACGGAGGAAGGGACTGACAGGACCGGACTGAGAGGAGGGGACTGACAGGACCGGACTGACAGGAGCGGACTGAGAGGAGGGGACTGACAGGACCGGACTGACAGGACCGGAGTCACGGAGGAAGGGACTGACAGGACCGGACTGAGAGGAGGGGACTGACAGGACCGGACTGACAGGAGCGGACTGAGAGGAGGGGACTGACAGGACCGGACTGACAGGACCGGAGTCACCGAGGAAGGGACTGACAGGAGGGGACTGACAGGACCGGAGTCACGGAGGAAGGGACTGACAGAACCGGACTCAGAGGAGGTGACTGACAGGACCGGACTGACAGGAGCGGACTGAGAGGAGGGGACTGACAGGACCGGACTGACAGGACCGGAGTCACAGAGGAAGGGACTGACAGGAGGGGACTGACAGGACCGGAGTCACCGAGGAAGGGACTGACAGGAGGGGACTGACAGGACCGGAGTCACGGAGGAAGGGACTGACAGGACCGGACTGAGAGGAGGGGACTGACAGGACCGGACTGACAGGAGCGGACTGAGAGGAGGGGACTGACAGGACCGGACTGACAGGACCGGAGTCACCGAGGAAGGGACTGACAGGAGGGGACTGACAGGACCGGAGTCACGGAGGAAGGGACTGACAGAACCGGACTCAGAGGAGGTGACTGACAGGACCGGACTGACAGGAGGGGACTGACAGGACCGGACTGAGAGGAGGGGACTGACAGGACCGGACTGACAGGAGCGGACTGAGAGGAGGGGACTGACAGGACCGGACTGACAGGAGCGGACTGAGAGGAGGGGACTGACAGGACCGGACTGACAGGACCGGAGTCACCGAGGAAGGGACTGACAGGACCGGACTGACAGGACCAGACTAAGAGGATGGGACTGACCGGACAGACAGGACTGGAACTTATAGACTATAAGTATAATTATAACTATAACTTATAGACTATAAGTATAATTATAACTATAACTTATAGACTATAAGTATAGTATATAACTATAACTTATAGACTATAAGTATAATTATAACTATAACTTATAGACTATAAGTATAATTATAACTATAACTTATAGACTATAAGTATAGTATATAACTATAACTTATAGACTATAAGTATAATTATAACTATAACTTATAGACTATAAGTATAGTATATAACTATAACTTGTAGACTATAAGTATAATTATAACTATAACTTATAGACTATAAGTATAGTATATAACTATAACTTATAGTGCAGAGTAGACGTTACGACATTAAGAGGGGTTTGATAAAACAGCTTCTGTGACATTAGTTTTTCTGAACTACATGTGTAACATTTTATATTTAATCACAGACATTATTGCTGTTGGAAGGATAAACATGTCATTTATAACATTCTTTCATGGGTTTTCTAAAAACAAAAAGCCTATTTTTATGAACAGAAGTTAAGTGATACTTGATGCTTTGCTTTAGCCTTATCCAGGTCATAAACACTCCTCTTTGGTGTCATTGTAGTCACGGTAACGGCGCACAGAGTTTGACAAGTTTGACACCTCAGACAAATAAATTATATATATATGTATGTATATATATATATATATATATTATATATATATAATATATATATAATATATACATTTATATTATATACATTATATTATATTATATATATATATATATAATGTATATTATATATATATATATATATATATTATTTTTTTACACATTTAAACTAATATTAATATAACAGGGTGCATGGTGGCAAAGGCAGTTAGCGCTCTAGGTAGAAAATGAATGAACGTTTGACATGATTGGCTGATTGCCAGAAGGGGCGGGGACTGACAGTGTGTAGTAATAATCTATTTATTCTATTTATGACAATATAACTTACTTTAGTACAGTTTATTATGGTATATTTATTGCATGAGAAATAAGCAACAGGCGTGTGTGTCTGTCTGTGTCTCTGTGTACATCAACTTCTGTTTTGAGAACATTGTTCCCTCCCGGACGGTGCAGTGTTTTCCAAACAACAAGCCATGGATTAACCGTGAACTGAAGGCTCTGCTGAAGGAGAAGAAGAGAGCCTTCAGGTCAGGGAACAAGGAGGAGCTGAGGACTGTGCAGAAGGAGCTGAGGAGGAGGATCAGGCTAAGGCCGGCTACAAGAGGAGGATGGAGGAGCAGCTGCAAAACATTCAGGGAGTGTGGAGAAGCCTGAAAACCATCTCGGTCTTCAAAATCCCCCCTGCCCAGACAGAGGGGGATCTACAGTGGGTGAATGATTTAAATGCTCACTTCTTGAGGTTTGATCGGTCACCCGCCCCTCCCCCTGCACAGCTGCATGCTCCCTCTTCCACAGCTGGACAATGCCCTGCATCTGTTCCTCTTCACTTCTCTGCCCTGGACCATCAGCTCCCCACTTCGCCTGGACTCACCCATCCCCCCAGCACATGGTCCCCCTGCCAACCACTGACTGTCACAGCAGCACAGGTGAGGAGTGAGCTGAAGAGGATTAAAGTGAGGAAGGCAGCAGGACCTGATGGCATCAGCCCCAGGCTCCTTAAGTCCTGCGCAGATGAACTGTGTGGAGTTATGGAGCATGTCTTCAACATGAGCCTGAAGCTGAGGGTGGTACCACAGGTCTGGA